>NC_135172.1:27709083-28013891 GCF_041146795.1 Maylandia zebra | reverse complement strand
TAACAAAAATACAACTCAATACTTTGTAACATAACCTTTGTTGGCAATAACAGAGGTCAAACGTTTACTATAGGTCTTTACCAGGTTTGCACACACAGTAGCTGGTATTTTGGCCCATTCCTCCATGCAGATCTTCTCGAGAGCAGTGATGTTTTGGGGCTGTCGCCGAGCAACACGGACTTTCAACTCCCGCCACAGATTTTCTATGGGGTTGAGGTCTGGAGACTGGCTAGGCCACTCCAGGACTTTCAAATGCTTCTTACGGAGGCTCTCCTTTGTTGCCCGGGCGGTGTGTTTTGGATCATTGTCATGTTGGAAGACCCAGCCTCGTTTCATCTTCAAAGTTCTCACTGATGGAAGGAGGTTTTGGCTCAAAATCTCACGATACATGGCCCCATTCATTCTGTCCTTAACACGGATCAGTCGTCCTGTCCCCTTGGCAGAAAAACAGCCCCATAGCATGATGTTTCCACCCCCATGCTTCACAGTAGGTATGGTGTTCTTGGGATGCAACTCAGTATTCTTCTTCCTCCAAACACGACGAGTTGAGTTTATACCAAAAAGTTCTACTTTGGTTTCATCTGACCACATGACATTCTCCCAATCCTCTGCTGTATCATCCATGTGCTCTCTGGCAAACTTCAGACGGGCCTGGACATGCACTGGCTTCAGCAGCGGAACACGTCTGGCACTGCGGGATTTGATTCCCTGCCGTTGTAGTGTGTTACTGATGGTGACCTTTGTTACTTTGGTCCCAGCTCTCTGCAGGTCATTCACCAGGTCCCCCCGTGTGGTTCTGGGATCTTTGCTCACCGTTCTCATGATCATTTTGACCCCACGGGATGAGATCTTGCGTGGAGCCCCAGATCGAGGGAGATTATCAGTGGTCTTGTATGTCTTCCATTTTCTGATGATTGCTCCCACAGTTGATTTTTTCACACCAAGCTGCTTGCCTATTGTAGATTCACTCTTCCCAGTCTGGTGCAGGTCTACAATACTTTTCCTGGTGTCCTTCGAAAGCTCTTTGGTCTTGGCCATGGCGGAGTTTGGAGTCTGACTGTTTGAGGCTGTGGACAGGTGTCTTTTATACAGATGATGAGTTCAAACAGGTGCCATTCATACAGGTAACGAGTGGGGGACAGAAAAGCTTCTTACAGAAGACGTTACAGGTCTGTGAGAGCCAGAGATTTTCCTTGTTTGAGGTGACCAAATACTTATTTTCCACCCTAATTTACGAATAAATTCTTTACAAATCCTACCATGTGGATTCATGGATTTTTTTTTCACATTCTGTCTCTCACAGTTGAAGTGTACCTCTGGTGCAAATTACTGACCTCTGTCATCATTTTAGGTGGGGGAACTTGCACAATCGGTGGCTGACTAAATACTTTTTTGCCCCACTGTATGTGGACGCCAGGTCCTAGGAGGTTAATGTAAGTTTAGTTTATAGCAACAATGAAAGAGTGCAACAAATAACCCAGAGCCTTTGTTAGAGCCCTTTTCATAGACTGTATATAAAAGATGGACGCAGGCACTGCAAATCACCAGCTTATTAAGCCCCTATAAAGTTGTTTTGAGGGTTCAAATATAGAGACTGAACCTTTCTTCCTTTTTTTTGCACTAGGCTTTAAACATGCTTCAGTTTTTAGTAGTTTGAAGTGGTTTTAAATTTTTTTTTAGAAACTCCTCATTTGTATTCTCTCATAGAAAAGCACCTGTAACATCACTAGGGATGGGTATTGATAAGATTTTAACGATTCCGATTCCATTTTCAATTCTGTTTAACGATTCGATTCCTTATCGATTCTCTTATCAATTCTTTTTTTTTAAAAAGGAGAACACTAAAGTCGATTAGCTTAGAACTGTGTTTTATATCTTCTCTTTGAACAAGATAGAAATTTAGGAGTAACATGGCCTTACAAACCCAACAGTGAGATCTTAAGAGATCCAGCCTTCGGCTCTTCAATGGGGTGTCACAGGGTCCCCAGGAAAAAAATGTATATGTAAAATAATAAAATAAATATTCTCCTGTAGCAATAACAAAGTTTAACATAAATTATTCTGTAGCAATTACACAAGAATATCCAGTAATGTCCCTGCCTACAATTAAACACATTCACTTACCAAAGTGAAATCGGGGGCATCTGCTGTGGCAAATGGGTGCAAGCCTTTGACCACAAACTTAGACACTGCTGGGTGACATTCGTCTATCCTGGCCTGAAAGGAGACGCTACCGGTAGACTGCAGCGAGAACTGCCAGCATCTGAGCCAACCAGACTCTGTCTCTCTCATCATGGTTATCTAAATGCAACGCACAGTAATAGCAGGTTTTGTAATAAGGTAAATCGCCCTAACATAATATGCAATGCTAATTGATTAGTTACCTGCAGTATTAACGGGAGAGGACGTGGAAACACTACCGCTGCTGCTGGGTTGAGCTTCGCTAGTCCGGAGCGGATCAAAAACACGACATTCGTTGAAAGCAATCGCGTGTTTTTTGAGCAAATGCTTTTGCATATTCGTAGTGTTTCCTCCCTTTGATGAAATCTCTACTTTGCAAGTATTGCACGTTGCCCTGTTGTCATCCTTTCTCATAAAGTGTAACCAAACTTTTGAGCGTTTGTGCCGCTCAGGCGCCGTGTTTCCTACTGGGTAAAAGACGCTACTCAACGTGATGACGTCATTCGGGGCGACTGGAATCGATAAGGGAATCGTTTTTAAAAGTGGCAAACGATTCCAAGGAATTGAAACAGTGGGAACCGGTTCTCAACATGAACCGGTTTTCGATACCCATCCCTAAACATCACAACACATAATAAGGCTAAAAGTATGTCGTAATTGGACTGATCAAAGTGGTAAATGACACGAAAGCTGTAAAATTATTTGAAAATGTGAAATAATTTCGAGACTGACGAGAGGCAGTTCCAGTCATAACAGTACATACTGCTGTTTATTAGGTGGTTTTGTTCATAGAAAACATAACACAGTTGCAAAGTGTTTGTGTTTGTTGAAAAAAAGTAAGAGTAAAGTGCTCGTTCATCGTGTGCACAGGTTTGAATTGTATAGTGTGGTTCTGGATTTCATCTGTGCTTTGTTAGCGCTAAAGAATATACAGTGATGAACTTCGAAAGAAAAGAGAGAGAGAAGTGCTTACTTATCAGATGTGAAATGCAGCAGAATTCAGGCAAGAAGACAGAAGATGAAAATGCAGAAGTAATTTATTTTTACACAAAGAAAGCAAGTGTGTTAAAGTTTGAAGCATTTGCGTCATGCTTAATTTTTTTTAAATCCTGTAGCTATCTGCATATGATGTCAACTCATTATAAAGTTAAAATAAAACTATATCATATTTACAAAAACAAAAATGAATGGAAATCAATAACAGAAAGCTTAGTTGCGCCTAAAACACAGCTGTGTTTTAGGCGCAACTAACACAGAAACTAACACAGAAACACAGAAACAGACAAGTAAGCAATTGAACGTTCAGGGTAACTCATGATTGAAGACAATTACCTCGTCACCGTGTTTAAAAGCAGGTGAGCTGCGCGGTTCGACAGATGTTGATGTTACACTGAAAGTGTGCATTATCTGAAACCATGTGAACTAAAAGTTGTGTGTATTTTCGCAAGACGTGTGTGCTTTATTGCGTTCACCGTCTTTTATTTTTTACAAGAGTTCAATACTTTGGTTGGGTGCACGCAAAGAGAGGAAATAAATGGAAGAGCAGTCATTACCAGTGATTAAACTCCTGACTCTCTGCTGATGTATAAAGGTAGAGCAGGCTGTAGCCTGTCAAGACTGATCTGATTTTCTGTGTCCAGAACACATAACATCTCCACTCTCTGCTCTTCCACAAATGTCTCCTTGAAACCTAAATCGCCCAGCTGCTCCTTTGGATCTTTCTCATCCTCATCATCCCCACAGCACAAAGCTACCTCATTCTCGTAGCAGAAAGCACTGGGAGAGTGTGAGCCCAGTAGGCGATGACTCGCCCTCGGAGCAAACGGTGAGGGGGACTGAGAGCAGCTCGAGCTGGAGGATGAGGAGTGCCCCCTGTGACCCATCATCTGGTTCAGTTCCCTGGCACTGCAAATAGGTGTAGATGGCACTTCATAGGTCTTATGGAAGCGGGAATAGTCCACATGGTAGCGATCACCCTTCTCAAACACCACAGGCTCAAAGCGGTGACCCCAAAGGATCTCCTTAGCCAAGTAGGAGCTGCGAGCCTGAGTGGTCATAGCTGTCGCCTCCACCATGCCCTCCAGGATGACCACAATCTCAAAGTCCTCCTTCTGCAAGTCATTGCGGTTCAGGTTATACAGAGGACTGTTCTTGTTGATCTCGTGGACCACCACCAGCGGCGACACCAGAAACAGCCGATCCAGTCCGTCATCATAGCCGACATCGATGTCCGTTTGCTCCAAGGGGAGGTATTCGCCCTCTGTAGTCACATAGGGCTTTATGAGCTGAGCACGGACGTGGGCCTCTACAATGTGGCTTTTGCGCATGTTCCCCAGCCGCCACATGAGGCACAGCTTCCCGTCTCGCAGAGCGATGACAGCATGATGCGAGAACAGCAAGGTCTGCGCCCGCTTTTTGGGCCGCACCATCTTTGCCATGATGGTCCCTATCATGAAGGAGTCAATAATGCAGCCCACAATGGACTGCACCACAACGGTCACCACTGCAAACGGACACTCTTCGGTGACACACCGGAAACCGTATCCAATGGTGGTCTGGGTCTCTATGGAGAAGAGGAATGCCCCAATGAAACCCTGGATGTGGAGAATACATGGCCGCCACTCGGTTTTTCCTTCCTCTGCGCTACTTCGAGCATCTCCGTCCTTATCAGGGATGCGAATGTCAAAGTCTCCATGAGCGTATGCCACTCCCCAGAAGATCAGGCCAAACAGCAGCCAAGACAGAAGGAAGGTGGTGGTGAAGATGAGCAGGAGGTAGCGCCAGCGTATGTCCACACAAGTGGTGAAGATGTCAGCCAGGTATCGTCGTGGTTTATCCTCCATGTTGTTGAAAACCACGTTGCACTGGCCGTTTTTCTTCACAAAGCGACTGCGCACACGCCCGATGCCCAGATCCAGGCCCAGGCGGCATGAAGGTGAAGCTCGGCAGCTGTTGTGGACAATCGGATCATTTGTCACCCTCAGAGACAGAGCCCCTCTTCCGTCATCGCTTCCGGGACACTCTCCTCCTCCCCCTCCTCCTTCCTCACCTCGCATGCAGGTCCCGGATAGCGTTTGCTGGCTCAGAGGACTGTGTCCATTGTGGAGGCCCAGGCTGGAGATCTTCAGGGCATCTTCATCTGTGGAAACGATGCTGTATCTGGAAGAAAAATGAAGGAAAAAAAAGAAAAAAAAATGAGTCTAAATAAATTCTTAATTAGTAGTTTATGGAGCCTAAAATGAAAACTGCTGTTTTAGATTTTATCATCCACCTGTATCAACAGTATGAATGGTTGCATCAAGCTAACTTTGACTGATAATGACTGATTACATTTGTTCGAACAAATATGAATAAACCCACATGACACAGACAGGAATTAAAAAACTCTCTCATGTGTCCAGAAAACTAGTATAAAAGCAGATATAAATACAGGCTGTATCAACTTTAATCTATATTCTGCAGCCGTACTAATCCTTGCATCCTTAAGCCTGTAATTCAATTTTTTAAAACTTGGAGTAAAGCTGTGCATCTGTTTCAATCTAACGCTTTGATTTTGTGGTTTACTTTTAATATATCTGTGTTTAAAAGGCTACTAATGAATGACCATACTTTGCCAAATTGAAAGGAAGAAATGTTCTAAAAGCTGCATCCACTGACATAGTTTCAGTCCCATTACCTCTTACCTGTTGACCCGCACCGCTCCCATGGCACCGGTGATCATCAGGCTGTATCTGCGGGGGCAGTAATGTAGGTTGGGGCGGGTAGTTCCAACCATTAACGTACTGTTGCTGAACAGGGAGGCAGTATGAGCTCAGGTGTGACTTGCGTTTGTTATCAGCACTGTGCTCTCTTGGTGCATTTTCTGTGAATGTAGAGGACAAAGAGGAGCCGTGCTGAAGTTTTTTAGAATATGAGAATACATCAAAATTTGAGCACAGATCACAGCATATAAAACGCAACAACTTATGGAGGGGAAACTGAACATAGCTCATTCCTGGGAATTCCTAGGAATATGATAGCCCCCGAGGGTCCAGGAATTAACCATCTTCAGTTTCCCCTCCATCATTTCCATCGTTATATATAGATATATAAAAGGCACTGATGTACAACACCTACACATCATACAACACATCAATAAATCCATAATTAATGATCCAATGATATTATTCACACGATTATGATTCCCACTGCCCCTTCCCATGTCATTCCATCACATTATAAAAAATTCTGTCAGCAGTAAAATGGACAGTCCTGTCTTCTTCAGTAACATTCATGAACATTATTGCCAGCTCTAATGCAGCTTATTCAGTTGTTTTACTGTAAACCTTCTGCACCATTCCTCTGGCAAATCTAGAGGATTGCTGCATTACATTTTAATGCACCAATTTAAATTCCTGAGAATTTCTTTAACACTGAACATTCGGATAATTTTCACCTGTCTGTTTATCACTCGCAGTCTACATTATCACTCACTGGACACTTTATTAGGTACACCTGCATAGTTGGTCATTAAACAATGAACCAATCTCCAGCATCTTCAGTTCACAGCCAAATCCACGCCACGAAGAATAAGGGCAGATCCGGAGTCAAGTGAATATACATTCATTCACCACACAAATATGTTCTGATGTGATAAAATAAAGATTGAAAAAGCAGCAACATAAAAAATAACAATTTCGCTAGTTTAGACTTTTTAATGGAGAATAACAACCTAAAGCAATCTCAAAGACACTGAAGATAGTACGACTGATTCTCACTGGACCGTGAATATTTGTAATAAAGTAATGACATCTCGTCAAATGGGGGCTAACACACAAACAGAAGACAAGAATCTCCCACAGCCCACCATCCATAGTTCCATAAAAAAGGTCAAAAATTCACAATCAAAAATCCCTCACAAACTTTGGCCTTTCCTAATGCATGGAGCAGACCAGACAGTTTTGTATAATGACAGCACATTGATTAGGTCCTTGCTAGTGATTAGCCTTAGGGACCTTCAGGCCAAACCAGGGGTGGAAAACCAGACAGGCTGTGGAAGGGAAAAAGGTTTTAAGAGATGAATCAGTGGTAATCTACTGTTAGAGGAACAATTGATTCGCTGTTTTGGCCTGATGACAGGGTTATGTCAGCAAACCGGGAACCAGGATGAACAAAACCACAGGGTTGCATAACCAGTAGAGGGCCAGTCACACGCAACACAACAGGCCGTTAGTGGTTTATGTTTTATTGTACATGAATCACTTTGGCTGATGTGAATTAGGCCTGCATTAATGAAAGAGCAGAAATGGATTGTCTTGGGAAAACTTTTGACAACTGTAGTTTAAAAGCCTCCGTTCGATATCGCCGTTACGTCAATAACAAGCACATGCCCCGCTACACATTTTAACACACATGAGCACACACACGCAAGCAGATTTTGATGGGATTGGATGTCGTGTAATGAACCCTTGTATGCAACGGTTCCACGCTCGTGTTACACCAAGGACAGATGTTATGAACTGGCTGCTCAGTGGCTGGATAAAGGATGATCTTCTATTGGATAATCCCAATAGGGCAGATGATTACATCATCTTAGCTCTCACAGCTGGAGGAGGGAACCTTTACTTATGGAGTTCTTAAAGACGTCAGGCAGTATGCCATGCCACATGGGTCAGACCCGTGTGAGTGTCAACGAGTTCATTTGTTGGCTAAGGCGAGCACGACACAGTTCACAGACTGGTCTGTTTGGCCTGCATTTATAATGGGAAAATTACTCTTTCTTGTTGCCCTGACTTATTGTAGATTTGTTATATTTTGACTAAATTTTGTTTAGAATTGTCAACAGAAACATGTCGTTAATAACGCTATTATATTTGCTTCTTTAGGCTTTGCAGTTTTACATGACATGCTGTTTTGTTTCGCTTCTCAAGATAAAGTTTGTTTTGTTTTTGATGATTTACAGTTTTTCCAAATATCAATAATTTCATCTTAAATTGACTAGTATTGACATTCACACACACACACCCAATGCCATACTGACATGATAACTTCACACAAATGCTGTTGATTTGTTGTTCATCTCTCATTCCAACACATCACAGAGGTGCTCTGTTGGTTTGAGCGGGCCATTTAAGTAAAGGGAACTCATTGCCATTTTCAAGAAACCAGTTTGAGGTGATTTAAACTTTGCGACATGGTGCGTTATCCTGCTGGAAGCAGCCAACAGAATGACATGGTCAGCAAAAATACTTAGGTAAGCTTTGCCATTTAAACGATGCTAAGTTTGTACTAAGACGCCTAAAGTGTCCCAGATATTCCCCCCACACCATTACACCACTGATAGCAGCCTGAGCTACTGATGCAAGGCGAGACACAGCTATGTTGTTGACACCAAATTCTGACCTGCAATCTAAATTAAGACTCATTGGACGAGGCAACATTTTTCCAGACTTCTTCAGGTTTCATTTATTTTGTGTTCAGAGATGCTCTTCTGCATACCTTGATTTTAATGACTGTTATTTAACTTACTACCTTTCTTTCAGCTCAAAGCAGCCTGGCCATTCTCCTCTGACATCTGACATCAGCATAGCATTTTCAACCAGAGAACTGCCGCTCGCCAGATATTTTCTCTTTTTTGAAACCAATGCTGTTCTCTCTTTTGAACAGCAGCCACAACCATACCATGCTGAACCTCTGCAGGACAGCTAGATCGTGTCTGCATACCCAAATGCAAGGACTTGCTGCCATGTATTTGGATGATTAGACATTTGGATTGAACAGGGACATGTAGTTAAATTATCTGTGAGTGCATATACCCTTGTGCTTTTCACATTTAAGCGAGCACTCAGAATGCTTTTAACTCCACGCCACATTCATGAAGCACGTTATTCTATACGTTTAAGGATATTTCTTACTTTCATGCACACATTTACTCCGATGGATACATCAGGACTAATCTGGGGTTCAACATCTTGCCCAAGGACACCTTGAAAAACAAATTCACCCTTTCCACCTCCCTTATATTAGTGCTTCAGCCACATTCACAAAATCCATTTATTACTTCTGTTTTCTTGATTAAACTGAACTGCCTATCCTTAGTGGTTAAAGATTGTTTCTTTTTTATTACAATGGTGGAAATTAAAATTATAAGTTTATTATGCTTTATTTCGTTTGTTTTTAAGTTTTAGTCAATGTCAGAAATAAAGAAGATTTTAGGTTTTAAAGAGCGGACAACACTACTCAAAAATATAAATAAATAACTAAAAATCAATTTACAACAAGGTTTGAAGATATGAATGGGCATGGATATAATAAAACAAAAAAATGATAACTCTCAAACTATTAGTCCCCCAACAAAACTTTTTTTTTGTAGTTGTAGTTAAGCCTTTGAAGCCATGTTGGCTGATCTGTTCGCTCACAGTGTCCAAAATAAGGGAAATACCTTGCAGTATTTATAGTACAGCACAGCACAGCAGTATAGTGTTGTTGCCATGGTGATCATCATTTTGACAAAGCCATAGACACATCTTTCAGTGAACGCAGTTGAATACAGTTCAATGTATTTAATGATTATAGAAGTAGTGGTTTCACAAAACCAAGTTCACCTTCTAGGAGTGCAGGCGAAACTCCTGATGCTTCAGAAAATGCTGTCACTTTATTGGGCTGTTAGAAAAATATTCTGCTCTATGACAATAAAAACATAAAAGAACATTACAAGTTTCATAAAACAAGCTTTGTTCTTACTAAAACACGAACAAAACAGCTATGGAAGTAAACATCATGAAATACAGGCCCATTTTTGTTTCCACCAGTTACGAAATGAGTAAAAATAAAATAAGGTAGTTTGAACAACCCCTTTACTTTAAATACGAGCCTTTACCATCATGTAACACATGTTAAATTGCATCCATCAGCTACGAATATGAAACACTTCCTGTGTGGTGTCTCTTTAGGCTGCCTAAATGTGACACAAACTACTTAAAATTCCTTCCAGCTTTAGTCAAAATGCTGAACTGTGGTGCTAAAACCTAAACCACATGTACATAAAATATACAGCATGTACATGTGGATTCAAATAATCCTAGCAATTTGAAATTCACTGCAATTCTTCGCTGAATTAATGTCTCCTTAAGGTATGTCCACATATCACTTCTCATGTATCGCTTTGAACCTGACCGTTTGTCACTAATGGACATTCAAGGCCCCTGTTGCCTAGGTAACCGTCTATTACACTGCTATATGTCATTCAGTGGTTTGCGTCCCCTCGAAGTTGAGAAAAGTTTACCACAGACCTGCTCACTACCTTTTCCTGTGTCCTCTAAGTAAAACAACGGACTGTAGCGCGATGTCACTTTTGGATATTTGTACTTTCTCTTCTATTTTCTTATTCCTCATCATTAGTCAGTTACTGTTTTTTATGCATGCTGGTTCCTTTTCCCCAGCTGACAGTAGTCCAGGGAGAGAGCTACAGTAATTGATGATCATAGTTAGTGTATTAGCTGTCGCCATAGGAACATCTCTCCTCTCAAAGGGACTGACTTGCTGTGCCCTGTGTGTTTGTGTGTGATGATGATTTATCCTGTGAGACAGGACGAGATAAACTGACAGAGAGGAGAGAGCCATCCACAGAATCGCACCGAAACTCAACAGGGATACAGCACAGTGCATGACAAAGCTCTACAAGATTAATATTATTATTAAATACTGTGTCAAAGACTCTGAGAGGGATGCTCATGCATGACGTAGCTCTTATTCAACTACGTCAGCCAAGCCAAACTTTCATATTCCAACATAATAATCCCATGCAGAGGAGAGGATGGATGAAGCCCTCTTCAAATAACAGATTACTACTTCCCTTAATCCCTCGATTCAAACAACAATACGAAAGGTGGATGGCAGTAGCTTTATGACCTGGCTTAAGCCCTTTTGTGTAATCTGATCATGTAATCTGACATCTGATCATATGAGAAGAGGGGAATGAGAAAAAAGAAACACACAGATAAAGAAATAGGGAAAGAAACAAAGAAATAAAGGTTTACAGGTGCAAGGTCACTTAGGATGTTACTATAAAGTGTAATGCCATTTGCATAAAATTAGAAGATTTACACACACACACACACACACACACACACACACACACACACACACACACACACACACACACACACACACACACACACACACGTGTATTCTGCACCCTGTTTTTGTATTTCTTCCTTCTGCCTGTGTAAAGGCTTTTTAATAAAGAAATGTGCGAGAGAACTGGCACGCTTTTGGGTGTGACTTTTTTTTTTTGTTGTCCTCTATTTTTCTGTATTTCTGTACAAGATGTTCTTAAGTGAGAAGGACCTACATATCCCTGAGGACAGCACTGGCTCTACACTCTGTCCAAGTTAAAAAAAATAGGATCTTGATCACTCAGCAGACCTGACCACACACACACACACACACACACACACACACACACACACACACACACACACACACACACACACACACACACACACACACACACACACACACACGAAATAAGCAGTGACTAGTTGAAACTGTTGAAAAGGTTTAGTCTTAACAAAAGAATTATAGTCTTCTACATATACAAGCCAGTGGTTAAAGTAAGTGCTGGTAACAGCTGCTGGACTAGCATACTGCTGGTATTACATTGCCCAGCACCACTGTATGACCAAATACTGCACTTTCTACTTCACACAATTTATTGTAAAGATAATAAAAAATAATCAACAGCTCCAACACTAAAGTGATCAACAGCAATGAATCATTAATTATGATCCAATAAGAATATATATGTGATTTTGAAATGTGTAACATAACGAGTATGTTTGCTTTATTTAATTAAAATATTTTTGTTTGTATAACTTTTTGTGCACTATTAAGCGATTGAAGTACACTGCAGAAAGTTCCATAAAAATTCTGTATTATGAACCATCTTAAAGAGAAGGAATTTTCTGAATACAATTTTTCTGAATGTTTTTTTGTATTTTTAACCAGACCTTGAATTTGATTATTTACAGAGATGCAACCTTAATAAATAGATCATGTGCCATCAGAAGATTATTAGGGTATTCTCCTTTTTCTTACTTTTGTTTTTGTTTTTTGTTTTTTAAACATATAGGAATATAACTTTTACTTGAATAAAAATGTACATACTTTTTTTTTTTTACACTTTTAAAACAATTGCTGTGTCCAACACATACAAAAATAAAAACATCAACAGGACATGCAACATCAAACATCAACAGGCTGTGCATGAAGCAGAGAATCTTGCCCAGTTTTTCTACACTGACTTTTAAATCTCATTAAGTATTTGGATTTCCTGTGCTGCACCCCTGCCCCTGTTCCTCGTGGACCCGTGTGTCACCCCAATTGCAAAACCCTGGAAACGTCCCTGCGCTTACCAGACTCATGGCTTCATGGACCTCACAATAATGAACACAGGCAAATCAGCTCAAGTAAATGGAAAAAAAAGGGAAGAATGGTTTCCTTTCTAAGGATGCAGCTGCTGTGATAGTTGGTGGATGGTTGTTCAGTGTCGTGATTTTCACTGTTCAATTTGGAGAATGAACAATGAACAGTCTGTCTGTAAATTTTAATTACACACAGTGGTGGAATCTAATCTTTATTTTTAAACTTCTGTTCTTTTCAGTTTCTGCTTCAATTTTGTACATTTCAGAAAAAATATTACTCTTCTCACTTCACTTTTACTTCCCTTTAGAGTGCATTAGATAAACATACTGGTTTATATGACCTCACACCTGTATTTTTGCTCTGTAATAGAGATGTGGATGAAGCCAAACTCTAGTCATTAATCTTGAGACCTTTGACTTGACAGGAAAACAAAAACTGGCAACTGGACTTTGATTTTATTACCACCGACTTCTGACTTCACTTGAACATTTGCCTTTGATTGTGGGGCGATCGTGGCTCAAGAGTTGGGAGTTCGCCTTGTAATCGGAAGGTTGCCGGTTCGAGCCCCAGCCCCAGCTTGGACAGTCTCGGTCGTTGTGTCCTTGGGCAAGACACTTCACCCGTTGCCTACTGGTGGTGGTCAGAGGGCCCGGTGGCGCCAGTGTCCGGCAGCCTCGCCTCTGTCAGTGCGCCCCAGGGTGGCTGTGGCTACAATGTAGCTGCCATCACCAGTGTGTGAATGTGTGTGTGAATGGGTGGATGACTGGATATGTAAAGCGCTTTGGGGTCCTTAGGGACTAGTAAAGCGCTATATAAAATACAGGCCATTTACCATTTACCATTTGATTGACTTGATATCCTGCTGATAATGAACAGGGACTGAAACTCAAGGGAATGAATTTTGCTGGTATTTGAGTGACAGCTGAACTATGGCATCAGCACTTTCAATATTAAAAACATTAAAACATTTAAAACATATAAGATTAAGTTTCCATCTCTGCTCCATCCATCCCTGCAGGAGAAGGTCTAACAAGCCGATCAATGGTTCACACAGTGCACACAAAAGTTATGACGGGGCAGTTTTCAAACAAAGCTGCAGCTATGACGTGTGTCCGTTTCATTGAGGCCACAGGAGCTGTCCAGTGCTGAAAATCAATCCAAAGCCTGCAGGAATAATTGACAGCTGGGAGGTGGAGGAGGAGGAGGGTGGTGAGAGCGGAATACTATCCTAACCTTGAAAATGATGTAGTCCTTTGAAATCTTTTCCTCTATCTGTTTGCCCTGCCCACATTTATTACAGTTGACTTATTCAGTAGCGTCAGGGTTTCGTTTAAGTATTGATTACATTTTCTCGGTAGTTAATTAGTTAGTTAGAACAGGGAAAAAAGAAGTGCAGCAGAGCCTACGAAGGTGGCAGCTCCTTATAATGCACTTTTAAAGAGGTCTAGACTTGGGTGAGGAAAGGAAATACGCTGGGCTAAAAGCTTACATGTCATTGTTCCATCATTATAAACTTAAAACACTTCTTATGACTAAGACCTTCCCTGTGGGGGAACAAACATAAAGATGGAGCTTTAAACACTCACCTTTGTGTTATTGCAGACTGAATTAGTAGTTTCATCCTCCAAAAAAAAAAAGAAACTTGAGTGGATTTACAGTCTCTGCCGCTCTCCCCTCTTTTTCTTCCTTGCTTCCCTTTAATAGAGAAACACCTATGTCATGAATACGCTCCAAGAGTTGTCTTGCACAAACTTGCACATGCCTCCATCCTGAGCTTGGGCTTGTTGCTCCATAGTAGCTGATGAGAGCTGCTCCAGCCTGGTGGTTGTGCATCTGCCCTGATCCCTGCTAGCGTGAGTGTGTGGGAGAGAGGGAGGGAGGGAGAGCGAGAGAGAGAGAGAGAGAGAGAGAGAGAGAGCTCTGATTATGATCCTATTTATATGTGCTATTGTTTTCCCCAGAGAGTGGAGATGTGGACTGTATAATTTAGACTTTAGCCCACTCAGGCAGATACTGAGACTCGCATCCAAAAAAAAAAAAAAAAAGAAAACAAAAGATAAACACCAGTGAAGACTTTTGTAATCCTGACAAAATCCTGTAGAAATAGAAGAAGTGTCTGTGAAGCATTTTAGTGTGTGTTTATATGGAATAAGGACACAACATGACTTTTCTTGTGTAATATCAAAGCTATTCCTTAAATGCTTCAGTGGAAATTATCCCCACTTTAGATGCATGTTTGGAACATCTACAGTTTCATCTTCTTACTGGGAAAACTGCTAAATTTATTCTGTATGATTACACCGATTTGCCTATTTATTAGGAACACATATCTATGGCTAATACATACGATAACACATACAATCAGTCCTGCTCAGGTTCTGTTTTGACCTGAGTGAAAACAAAAGAAAATAAAATCACAAATTTTATGTGTAATATTGATTCTAATTACAAAAACCTTGTCAGAGATTATTTTGAATTAGGATATTAAGAAGCTCTGGTGTTGCCAGGACACTTTGTCTGCTTGATTGAAAGTATTATTATGCTCAATATGTCTTTCTGGTATGATAACCTGACTGAAAAAAAAGGAAGAGACCGGACAGGATTGTCAGAAGTGCAGAAATATTTATAGGTTCACAGCAAACCTTGATCTGTAATCATCTGTAGCATTGTGCCATTTTCAGGGAAGCCCATTGTTGCTAATCAAGGACACGTCTTTATTCTGATTTTGAATTAATACTCTAGAGGATGGCATTATAGGGTTAATAGCACAACTGTCATATTACTCTGCATCACATATAACAAAGTGGTGTACATGCAAAGAGGAGACCACGGTATTCTTCAGTTACACTGGTGTGGGTCTCAGTCATCGATCTGGCTATTGAAAAGACAACAAACAAAAAAGACTTGCAGCTTTACTTTGACATATGACATCTGGCTTAGCTGACTTCATGTTAATCAGGTTTCATATTAAAAAGAAAATCCTGCTATGGTTGATGGTAATGTTATGAGTTTTACTGAAATGTATTCATAAATCAGTTTGAGTCTGAAATTTCAATAAAAAGAATCAGAGATTACTAAATTTAATGCAGCTTATGTTGAGGAAAGATAAAGGTGTACTATTTTACTGGATGTGTGAAAATTTTCCTTTTTTTAATGCAGCCATTAGGATTCTCAGCTGCTAGAGCAAGAATAAGAATGCAGGGTACACAGTGGATAGCGCACCTATCACTGGAGGGGGACCAAAGTCTCTGCACAAAACTTTTTGGCCATTAAATCTCTGTGCGTGGACTCTCCATGCTCGCCTCTGCAGATAGCCTCTGTGTCCAGGTTTTGGTTGTGCAGAGTTCTCGTGCTCTTCAAATCAGTGTTGTCACTTCACGCCAGCTTACAGTCAGCAATCGATGCCTCATATTAACACATGTGGATATAAAAAGTCTTCAGTAGTCAACAAAAATATACATAGCAACATGCTGGACGCTCAGCTATTTACAGGCATAGCACACCGACACACAGGATCTGACTGGTTTTGAATCATTTAAAGCTTCTTTAAAGGTAGACAACAAGAGGATACTGTAAATGGCACATGCTTTACAACCAAGTTGACACACAAAACGGATCTCTTCCATTTTTTTTGCAGGATACAAATGGCTTGCACTGTCAACCCTGATGACTGAACAACCAGTCTTTTGACAAGAAGAGTGGTGGAAGAGGGTAATCACTACAAACCTTCCACCGGTTCAGTTCTTGCTCCTCTAAGAACCCACCATAAATTATGTGAGACTAAATAAAATGGAACTTTTGTTGCTGCTCCCAACTCATTTGTATTTTTCATTTGATTAAGTGTTATTCAAGTGAGATTAACATCTGGTTTAACAGGTTACATAACAATGTTTGTGTCAACATCCTGGAAACTTCAACTGAAAATTTGGAAATAAAAATCTAAAGCCTCTAAGTTGCAGATAAATTAAACTCGACACTTAAAAGAAAATTGAGCTGCAGCTATTATGACCACATGATTTTTTTTTAATTTCTCACCAAATTTAAGACAAATCACATTTTGTCCATTCACGCACTTTCACATGCGCGTTTGCATTTGTGTGTGTGGGTGGGGGGGTGGGGGGTATGCTGAATAAACAGAGCACCTGTCTGCCAAAATAATCTCTCCTTCTTTGGTTTCTTATAAGCGTCCATCCCAGAAATAGACAGAACAGGCTGCTACAGTGGCCAAAACCATGTTGTGCTTGTTCTGCACAGATTGAACTATCAATCTGTGTAAATAAATAAAGCATTAATAATAAATCAAAACAAGCAGTGCTTATTGTGCGTTGTCATTCATTTCCAAACGACTGTGCAAGGCCAGCTTTATGGCCTTTTATTTCAGACCTCTTTGAAGTGTTATTGCCAATTAGACACAATTCTTTAGTTTCCATGGAAACCTTATTTTTCCCTTCTTTCTTTTGCACATAAATACACAAACGCGCTCGCCAAATGGTTTATTTTTAAAAACTCCTTACTTTCTAGTCATGAGACAGCAGGTGGGCGTTACATCGCATGAGGAGGTGTTGGGTTGCAGTAAAATAGGACTAAGTAGTGTAGGCACAGAGGTCAGAGGTCAGGGAATCAAGTAAGTGAGTACACAGAGGGACAAAGTGGGCCGACAATAACTCGAAGGAACAGCGTGTGCTGCCTCTAAGAGGTCTGAATGAAACTAAACTTGTTATTACTGTTTTGCCCATTAAAGGCAGGAGTGTGATGATTCACAAAGTTTCACAATCAAAAACAAGGTGGCATTTACACTTGAATGTGGGTTACACATGAAAGCAGTAGAATAATAATCACGTGACAGATCTTTATTATACACTGTAAAAATTTGTCTGTTAAATTTGCACTGAGAATGGCCAGAATTAATCTAGGAGGCTATACTATACTTAAGTACTCATAAAGCAGTTATTTAATGTATTGCAATTTGTATGATTTTGATTACATTCTGTGTTATGTTTCTGAGTTTCTTCTCTTCTTGCACTAAGGTGTGTTGCATTTCTCCTACCCACTTTAGATGATACTGTTAAGGGAATGTTACTCTACTTACCCATTCAGCCATGAATACACCTGACTAACATTCAAGTGACTGAGTCGGGTCATTTATGGGGTATATTTATTTTCCCCTTTTGTCATTTTTTATTTTTTATTGTCATTGGGGCGATCGTGGTTCAGGGGGTTGGGAAGCTCATCTTGTAACCGGAAGGTTGCCGGTTCGATCCCCAGCTCTGTCTGGCTTGGTCATTGTGTTCCTGGGCAAGATACTTCACCTACTTGTTGGCCAGAGGGGCCGATGGCGCGATATGGCAGCGTCCCAGCTGTCAGTAGCTGTGGCCACAAATTTAGCTTCCCTCCACAAGTGTGTGGATGTGAGAGTGAATGAATAGTGGAATTGTAAAGTGCTTTGAGAGTCTTGAAAAGCACTATATAAATGCAATCCATTATTATAAAACGTTTCTTCCTAAATGTTCTCCTCCTAAATTTATTTATAGATTTTTTTAAAAACTTTTGTATTAAGAAAATCCACTCAAAGTAATATATATACGTATATATAGCTTGGTAGCTTTTGCAACCACAGCCCTAGCCCCTAGGTGGCCCTTACAAAGATGCAGGTTACAGTCACTTTATGCTGACTTTACTTTTCAAACCAAGGGACTACTTTACTTTTTTCTGTTTTGGTTTTGCAGACACATGACCACTAGCCACACAACATTTACTAGTCCACAGTTTTTGGCTATGTGACAATCATTGTGACAACATTAAGTCACACACAGTGACCATCTGGCAACCATATGCTGCTGGGGAGAAAGTGTTTATGCCTAGTCAGCCATTAAAAACCTTCCTGTGATTGTTTTCTTCACTATCGCTACGGTCATAGTTTTTTTTTTTGTTTGTTTTTTTTTAAGTGACAGACTTGTGTATCAGGGGCGATTCTAGGATCAGAGCTTTGGGGGTGCTGAGCACCCAGAGAGCTGCCCAGCCAGGCAAGATAAACTTTACTCGTCACGATGAGACATCTTCCCTGGCTCTGTCAGTCCCTGCATCCTTAAATGTCTCCAGTTGTCCCGAGTTCCCTCTGACTGTCTCCTTGGTGCATTTAAACCCCTGTTCCTCCCTGTCCTCATCGTCTTTTGTCTTCATCTCCGTTATCAGTCATCATAATTTTACCATCTCTGTGCAAGTCTGCAAATTTCTTTATTAAATCATAGGATTCTTAAATTCATCAAGTCTCTCTGTGCCTGGGTCCTCGTCACAAAACATGACATCATTGTTTTGTACATTTTAACACAATTTAATCCCCACATTTGTGAAAGAAAAGCAAAACACTTTTTTAAATAGGCTGTATAAATTTCAATGGGAGCAACAGGACAGTCAAATGTCGCTGATTTTACTACAGAGCAGGACGGATTGTAGAGTAGCAAACATTGTCAGAAAACAAGTTTTCAACACTGCAGGTTACCTGGTGTAATGTTTTTCAGCTAAAAAGAGTCATGGTCTGATAACTACCTAACAATATAAAGAGTAACTGAAGGTTAAATGCAGCTAATATGTCCTGTTTTAAGCCAGGCACTTACACCTCTGCTCTGCTACATCTCAGCCACCATCGCTCTGGCACCAAGGGTGCTAGAGCCAGAGTAGGGGAGAGGCGAGCTGGAACAAACCATTTTGGGAGGGGGGGGGGGGGGGGGGGGAATCTGTACTTTTGTTGTTAAAATGTTACGTCTCAACCAAGTACTGTATGCTTTTTACATTTCTAGTAGTGTCACACAAACAGCAAATATTTTCAGAGAAGTAAGAAATCTTTGGGGGTGCTTTGATTCATTTCGGGGGTGCACCCCTAAAAATGGGCTAAAGTCGCCCCTGTTGTGTATAAATACTCACCAGCTACTCTTCAAACTTTAGAGAAACTGTGAAAAGTGTGACGCCTACTGGAAATGGAGACAAGTTGCCTTCAAAGTAAAAGTTCTGCCCTGCAGATGTTGCCTGCAGTTCTGACCCACAACTTTTACTTTGAAAGCGAACATTCTCCATTTCCAGTTTGTGTTGAAGACTTTATTAAGACGTACTAGTACCTCCTGGGCTAGTAGTTCACGAGTACATGAAAAACTGCAGGAAGCTGTGACAACCAAAGCATTCACTAAGAGCCTTTTGATGTTATATGTAAAGTTAGGGTATTAATAAAGACCTGGGTAGGGACAGAAATGATCTTGAGCTTAAATCTTGTTTAAAACACAAGATTTAAGCTTTGGTTTCATGGTTGCCATGGTAATGTCTCTTAGCTTTCTCTGACAAAATAGTGCTTCATGCACAAAATATACTTCCTATTGAAATGCATTACTTACAAATTCATGCTTACTAACACACGTGAAAAAAGGGTGACAAGTTGCATTCATCAACACAAAATGGATGTCACATCACAACAATCTAAAGACAAAATAACTAAAATAAACATCAAAGTATGTTTAAACCGATTCTTTTAGCTTAAATATAAAACTCTGTATTACACTAAAATGTGTGGTAGGTTGCTGTTAATTATTTTTCTTTCTTTAGAGGACTAAGCATTCACAGTATTTAGTGGTTTTCACACTAAATTGTGCATTAAAGGACTTAATTTCTGGTATTTTACAGCAGTTTGTTACAGTGCAAAAGCCTGAAGCTGAAAACAGCCGGAGGATCCTCTTACAGCCATCCTATAAATACCAAATACTGTGTCTAACAGAAAGGCCTGTAATTAGTGAAGGGAAGACTGTCACTGCTGCCAACAGAGCCACCTGTGTATAGATATAGCACCCATATAGGTGGCAGTGGGATATCAATTCATTTTAGTGACATGTTTTGCTGCAGGCAAGTCTCTGTTTCAGACATCACTTTTTCCCTTCAAAAGCACCCACACATTTTCCCACAGCAAACCTAATTGAGAAGGTCAACGATGGAAATTATCACCAAAAGCCCTCAACACCTTTTTAA
Source organism: Maylandia zebra (assembly GCF_041146795.1). Lineage (NCBI taxonomy): Eukaryota > Metazoa > Chordata > Actinopteri > Cichliformes > Cichlidae > Maylandia > Maylandia zebra. Next base: position 27,993,299 of record NC_135172.1, on the reverse strand, counting down.
TAACTCATCTCTTTAGTCCTTTTTAAGTTTGATAAGCAGTTGATGGGAGCTATTTTCTGTAGTGCTGTTCGTCTCTGTGGCCCAGCTTGATGACTCCCCCTCAAATGCCACGAGAGCCAATTTACACAGAAGCAGGCGGCTGCCTCATTTCTCACTTTGAGAACTGATCCAGGTCAACATGTTTTTAGAAAAGCAGGCCGGGAGGGTGGGGGACAGGAGGCGGTTGAGGGCGGCCAGGATCGTTCCCAGTGCATGAATACATTTTATAAAAGGAAATTCCAAATAAGATCTGTACACAACGTTGTGATTAATAGTGGAAAAAGGCATTCACACGTCCCTGTTTAGCGTATTTTGTTTTCATCCGACTTCAAAACAAATTTAATGAGACTGAAACAAAAACAAGTACAAATAGAAACAAGTACTCTAAATCTCAGTCTCTCCAGTCTGTGATCTGTGAACTCAGTGGAGTCGAAAAGCTTTTTAGACTCTATTTTATTGTTTATTTCTTTTTCTGTTGGTTTTATTTGACGTGAAGCACTTTGTCTGAATTTGTATAAATTTACTTACTTACAAATGTAAATGTTATGTCAATGTTTCTCAAGCTCACTGTTTGCCCCCTTCCTGATTTCTTAATTTCTTTCTGTTAGGTTTTGTATTGTTGATTGTCATTTATGCTTAGAAATATTTAACCATAGATGCTTAGAGGTGTATAATCAATTGTGTAGTGATAAGTTGTGTGATCTTTAACAGGCTACAGAGGCTTGGTGTGCATTCCACACCTACATCCTGGGAGCATGAGAGAGGTCATACCTTCTCTTATTGTTTTATGGTAGGATTAACGTAGTTACGTCTGTTTTAGTCTAAGTGCTTTTTGTGTATAAATGAACTGCTGGACTTCCTTACTGTGTTATCTAGGATGAGGGGGGGTCTACCCTCTTCCTGACCAAGGATGTTTGCTTGTGTGCTTTTATGACCCTTTGATCAGCAGTACCCCCCCCCCCACACACACACACACAGGCAAGGTACTCTTTGTGTGTATGTAGACGTCACATGTTAATGAACCTATGCATATTCATGTAACCTCAATAAAAGGACAGTGGTACGGGAGAACGGACGAGAGCAACTGGGGTCAAGTGGAGGAACGGCGCTCTGTCCGGTCTCTCCCGTGCACGAGTAACATGAAGAACTTTGCCTATTTGTGTCTTGCTTAGCAGTGTAATTATATTGTCTTCAACGTTCCAGCGGATGGGTTCAAGCTACAAACCTATCATTAATTGGTCCTTCGATGCCGGAGCCCTGGAATCGCATTCACCGAGGGGAGGAGAGGCACGCTGAAAGACTGACGTCAGCCAGGAAGTTCCTGTGGATTCGCGGTCTGTCTTTTCTCCTCGATGAATGACGGTCGGCGGGATTCGGGCTGATATTACACTCTAAGCAACGGCAAGTAAGTTTAAAGAGGCCGACTCTATAACCGTGTCGTTGTGCAGTCTCCGCCACTGTGTGAGGCGTTGAGAAGTTCGCTGCTTTGTGGAGCGATAACTGGGTTTGTGTCCCGAAAAAGAGGTTTTGGTTAAATCGCCCAAGGGTCCCAAGCGTCCGGTGAGTGTCCGGTTTTGAAATCGCCCTGGGTGTGTGTCTCGAGCGTCCCTTCATTGGGTTTTGTCGCGCGAGTGGGTGAGCGTCCCACGACTGGGTCAGGGTCCCGAGCGGTCCGGTGTGAGTCCGGATTAGGCCTATTTTGTGTTGTTTTCGTTGTTGTCGTCGTCGCTGTTGTTGTTGTTGTGTGAGTGTGTGCGGAGCAGAACATGTGGTCTGTGACACCGACTGTTGTTGTTATCATGGGTTTCTAAGCAACCAAGAGTGAGTCGGAGGGAGACAGACGTTTGTGCTGGACTTTGCTCCTGGCAGCACAAAGTATTTATGTAATAAAGAGAGAGAGAGCGACGGCTCCACAGCTGTGCGGGTTCACGCGAGCGCGGTCACGCGGGTTTCACGCGGACCTGAGCCGTGCGGTTAATCGCAGGCTTATAAATGGAAGAGATTCAAATGTTAGAAGTTTTCAGAAAACACACCAGCCTTGGAGAGCTGTGGAGAAGGCCAGCCCACATCAGCAGCTATGCTCCGGTGGGTGGCTGTCCCCCCACCCCTTGCTGACACAAAATGTTAACTCTTCAGCCTGTGTGCCAGACCATAGACGTAATTGAGGTGGATAGTTGTTAAAAGTAATCTACATTACGCTTGTGGTTGCTCAAATTCAGTACAATGACATATGAGGTGAAGTGATATAGGCAACTATTTAACCTAATGATGTGCATAGAGGCACTTGACCTGTGTGAAAGACTGTCGTCTTATTATGAACCATTGTTGAGATGTAGAGCACACCTGTGAAAACAACTAATATGCTGAACCCTGTATGAAACATCTAAAAGTACATGATGGAGAAGCTGTGTTGAATATGAAAGTGTAAGACTTTGCCGCTGTGGGCAGAGCAACTACTGTGTGATGTTGCGTTGCAGTTTTTTTTTCTCTTCTGAGCTGATGAGCAAGCTACACATTATCAGATCAAGAGCTGTCTGAGAACTACTCAAAGAGAGGGAAACAGAGCTATGAGTGTGCAGCGTTCCCGTGAGCAGTTTTCCTGCACCTTGACTCGTGTGTGTAGCATCAGCATCATGTTTTTGTTTATTTGTTTTGTTGGGTTAATAATAATTAAATAAACTGGTGATCATATTTATGGATCACCATGGCACATATCATCAGTCATGTGATTTATTTACGCAGATCACAAAGTGAGTGTGAATGTGTCTGACATCACAGTGTTTTTGTGCACTGTGCAAAAGTAATTGCCTTTGATTGTGAGTGACAGCGGTGATTTTGCAGGTCGCCAGCTATTGTAAAAAAAAAAAAAAGAGTGAATAAGAGGGAGAATTTATATTGTAGGAAAAAAAAATAATCATAGGAAAAAGGTTTTGTGTTGATCAACCAAAAAAAACAACTATAATTTCATTTTCTGCTTTTAAGAAAAGATTGTTCACACAAACACACAGAGAGAGAGAGAGAGAGATGTGTGTTGATTAAGCAGCGATGATAATAATGAACATGTCTTAGTTTGTCACTTTCAGGTGAAAAGCAGACCTGAATCAATTTTCCACATGCAGCGGTCGGAAGAAAGTCATAGTTTAACATCATTGGAAACATTCAGGCCAAGTTTCTGGCTGACTTATTTACAGCGCCATGTGTCTCTCAACCTCACAAGCAAGTGCTCACTCCTCCCTGAAGAATGCAGCTCCAAAGAGCAATAACATGGCAGATAAAGACAGCAGCAAGTCCTGAGCAAAGAGTCCCAGCAAAGCAGCAGCAATGTGGACAGACAGTATCAAAGAAGAAGAGCAAACCCATCATCCTGACTGATCGGATGAATGGCACTGTGTCTACAACAAGCTGAAACTTCACTGTGCATGTGAAGAAAACGTTTGAGGAGAACTGAACAGTTGGAGTTTGACATTTGCCACCTGTGGAGTAAAATGGCAAGAAGAGACAGTGGAACACAGGAGAAGGCTGAAGGATAACTGCCGGCTGTGGACTGTTAAAGTGGGAGAGGACAACAGAGTGAGATGACAATAGAGTGAGAGTGCTGAGAACACAAATTTTGTTATTTAATGTGGGAAATTAAAATTTGGGGTAAAAAAAAAAAAACCTGGGAAAAGAAAACTGACTGCTTAAGTTGGAAAATTGAGACGGAGTCTGAAACATTGCGAAAATAGAAACATATACAAAATCACACACACACAAGCAGAACATGCATTAACCCTACTAACAATTCCAAACACAAAATGACTCATGAAGACTCATAGCACATTAGTTAAGAAATGATTAAATAATAGCAGAGAAATGTGTAGGAAAGGCAGAGAACATGCTCTGCTGGAGATGCAGCTCCACAGACATGCATTAGACCTGCCTAATAACACAAACACATGTAATGAAAATTAGCTTGTTATCTTTCATCAGTGTTAAAATAGTGTCAATTTAGCAGACACTTGTTATCAAATGCTGAATTTATCCTAAAGAAAAAAATTGACTCTCTAGGTTGCAGGACAACAATTTAACTTTTGTGGGAAAAAAGATTCTGGTTTGACCAACCAGTGATCAGACAATAAATTTAGTTGTTAATATTGTCACGGCGACGGATGGCCGGTACTGAATAGGACTCAGGTGCAGAAACCCAGAGCGGAGACAGTAGATGATTTAATAGTTTATTACGGTTAAGTGCAAGGGGAACAAAAAAGGGAAACGTGGCAAAGACAGAAAATGACGAGACATGGAGCCTTGGTGTGGCGTGCCCAGGGGAACGTGGCTAGGGCGAGGGAACGAGGCCTGAGAAGTGGAACGGAGCTGAGTGGGGAACAGTCACACTGAGGGGAGAGGATATAGGAGTTAGGCAGGTAGTGAAGGCAGCTCAGAAGTGGCCAATATAAGAGCAGCAATTCTTACTTGCAGTTAGGGACCTGGAGTGTTTGAGAGGGGGGATGATGAAGATCCAGGGGAGGTTGAGTGGCGTGGAAAGGCTGACCTGAGATCCGGGGCTCCAGATGGAGTGTGATGGCAGGAGGGCAGGCAGGTGAGGCACAGAGGGATTTCCAAAATGATCACTAGGTATTCCGAGTCCGGAGGTGGAGTGAGCCAGGGTGGGTACAGCAACTGTAGCACAAAAGAGTCTTTGTTAGTAAGATGAATCACAGCGAGAATTTGAAACACAAGACCTGTTACCAACATGGGTTGATGACGAACTGGCAGTGAGTGAACATCGATGTGTGGTTTAAATCCCTCTGGCTTGATAGCCTGCAATAGGCTCCAGGTGTGCAGGAGCTGGAGTTGGCCCTGCCCAGGGGAGGATCCCAGGTCAGTTCAGGAGCCTAATGGAAACTCCAGCCACCCACCGTAGACCATGACAAATATAGTAAATTGGGAGAAGCTTCCTGCTTGATTGAGGCAGCATAAGTAATTTACTGTATGAGGGAAATTGTCTTTTGTGATACTATTTTGAACATGCATTTTTGTCGTCCTGTCATCCTAGTGGGTTAATAGCTGATATGCAAATTAGTTGATCGTTCTTAGATTAATGACAGGTGATTGAATTCTAGCACAAGTGAATGAGATGTGTTGGAGTTTGTTGTGTGTTGAGTAGAGACTCTAAAACACTGAGTTTCCTGCTTTGATGTGCGAGTGAATCCTGTATTTAGATACACAACTCTGAATACGTCAGAACAAACGTCTTTTGTGAAGTGCATGACAGCATGTCACATGTTTTATGATGAAGGGAAAAGGAAAATTGAATAAAATAGATCTGTGGCCTAAATGAGTGGAAAGCACAGACCTGGTAATTAAACTCATAGCTAATAAGACATTAGGATTATGTTGTGTGTTGTGCAGCTGATGGTTGGTTTGGAGTGAATCTAGCTGATGATTTTTCTTTTGTTGTGAAGTTGAGCCTGCCGATTAGTATGATGGTATGATAAACCATGCTAATGGTATGATTTACCCTCCTGAGATGAGGAGTTTGTGTCATGACTTAACAAGGCCTTTTTATTTTGATACTTTCACAGTGCACTGAAAGTTTTGTTTGATAATCTCTGTTCTTTAAGCAGATCTGCACGTCGGGAATTAAAAGCACTACACGTCGTCGAGAAAATTGTGCCAAGTGAGTTCTCCACATTTAAATGGGTTCTGGAGAAAGCCACTTATTGGGACAATTATTAAATGACAGTCCCAGTCCAAAAGGATTCAGCGATGTAATCCAAACTAAAGTTCTTCATTTTCTTTTGAAATGACGTCATTTTGCTGAGAGTGGAAACTAAATGCGACGATAGGTTCCACTATCAGCAAAGAAAGAAAGAATGAATGCATGAATGAGTGAGTGAAAGGAAAACAAAACTGACTGACTGGTAAAAGCTGACAAAAGCTGACAAGACTTTACTGATGTAACACGACTGTGTGAAGTTGACCCCCGCCTGGCAGGGGTGCAGATGAGTCTGTGTGTGCTTCCCTTTACAGGAGCAGAAAGATGACAGCAACACTCGAGGTTGCGTGATGATTTAACATTTTAAATGCCATTTTCTGTGTCTGTGAATTTACTATGTGTGTGTCATTCACTAGCTTGTGTGCTCACAGAGATAACTGTGACAAAGTGTGCATACGCCTGCGCAAGCGCTAACATTTGCATTTTCGTTTTTACAGCATTACGGTTCTTCATGTGTTTGATCATGTGATTTATAGGAATACTGGCTAATGTTTCTCTACTACAAGATTTCTGGGTTTATGTGTGAAGAAAACTGTAGTTACAGGCTATATGTTGATGGAGAAATTAATATAGTTTGAGACATACTGTGATGAGACCAGTGTTACTTTTTCCACAGCGAGTGTTAACTTTATGGTGTTTTATGGCACCTCTGGAATGTGGATGGCCGACGCCTGCCCACCAGGATAGTCAATGTGTATTGCTAATGTTTGTTTTTCTGAGACTGTGTTTAGAAGATTCAGCTGAAGCGGACAAGTGACATGAGTAAAACAAATAAGAGATTACGGTATTTATGGAATAGTTTATTATGGGCTCATTTGCTGGCCACTTTTGAACCCATAATAATAATAATATATGAGTGGAGTGACTTTGCTTAAGAGAAGTCACTGATTACATTAATGTTAACAGAGTACATGGGATAATCCATGTCTGAGGTGAATTAGGGTAATAGTTGTAGTTACTGATTTGAGAAAACCTGCACATGACACTTGTCTTGCTGATGTTGAATGCTTATTACTCTTATGATACAATTGTTTACAGGTATGAAGTTTGATTTCACTTCCAGATTTTGCTTTCCAGGCCATGATGGTGTGTATGCAGGCTCCTGGGAGAGCCAGGTGTTAAGCAAACTTAATATGCAAGACACACTAACATCTTTTATTGCAGGGTTACGGAGCTACTCCGGAGGAGATGCCCTGATGTTGCCTGGGACATGATCTAGCTAATCTTTTTCTTTAAGACAGGGATCCAGGTTTGGTGAGTTGACGCATGGGAATGTCCATGCGTCAAGAGGTGGAGTGCAAGGATTAACATTAAACAATGTTTACTATTATTGTTGCAGTGATTTGTGTGATTAGCCGTTTATTTACAAGTATTAAACCTATGCAAGTGGTGCATCCATGTTCAGATGAGGCTTTGATGGCCTATAAGTGAAGTTCACTGAACTAAAGAATGTGGTTTGATGATTGTTGACATGCTCTCCACATAGAAGTCTTTCTGAAATACAGGTGCAGCAGTGAGAAGCGAGAAACATTCCAGGCATAGCCCAGGCAGTGGTTGAGGTCAAAGGTCAAGCTGGTTGGGGCCCATCATGAGATCAGACCTTGGAGCCACAGCAAGGACCATGAAACTGCCTGCAAAATAGAGGAGAGGATCGTCCACAAGATGGGAGCTGAGGCCAGGAGAGAGGCTTCAGGAGGATCAGAGATCATCTTCAGCACAGCAGACATCACACAGAGAGCTGTGCTACTGAGCTTCCAGGAGATTTTAAATAAAATGAAAGATTCAATATTGACGCTGAGGAAGACAACTAAGGTGTACGACGTGCTCTGCCTTAAACCTTCAGCAGCGTTGGAACATGAAAACTCGTGGGATGAGGGGAGCGTGCCAAGCTCCATCGACAGCGCAGAAGGAGTTCGAGGATGACATCATGATTCTGTGAAAGCACAGGAACCAGAAGCTATGGTGGTGATGACAGCAGTTTCCTATGAACATCACCTAATGCTGTGTCACTATACTGTGCATACGATGACACTCTGAAGGCTGCTGGGATCATAACAGCAGTAAGACAACGGAACCCTGCACCCTTTCCACAGAGGTGTTTCTCTGCAGAGCGTGGACAATTAAGGAGTCATAAATATCCCCCTCACAGGACGAAGGCTTGAATGAGGTGATGGGGGTTGGTGGAGGCCATAAAACTAGAGTGCTGAGAGGTCTGCAGCTTTGGAAATAGCTGAGACCCATGTTGACAAACAACAACACTAACTGGTATGTTTGAATGTTTATTCTACATACATTTGGACTCTGGTCCTATGGACAATGAAACAACTGGAAGAGACATTATGACGCCCTGCAGAACTCAAACCACTCTGCAGAGAGACATGTGATTTGCACACCCGGAGGAAGCATCACCAAGCTGAGATGTTTTTGAAAATGTTACTTTCTTAGTTTCACTATTAAATTAACAATTTCTTTGGTTGCTCGTAAGATGCAGTTTGCCATGAGATGAGCTCAATGAATGGGATAACTGCTAATACATTTATTAAACTGTGTAACTTTTACAGTAATTTAGGGTGATTTGACATATGCTGAGTATAAAAATGTTTGCATTGAAACTGTCTGACATGAGGTATTCTATGACTGGGAACTTTTCAAGCATAAAGGTCAAAAAGGGGGGAATGTTAGGTTTTGTATTGTTGATTGTCATTTATGCTTAGAAATATTTAACCATAGATGCTTAGAGGTGTATAATCAATTGTGTAGTGATAAGTTGTGTGATCTTTAACAGGCTACAGAGGCTTGGTGTGCATTCCACACCTACATCCTGGGAGCATGAGAGAGGTCATACCTTCTCTTATTGTTTTATGGTAGGATTAACGTAGTTACGTCTGTTTTAGTCTAAGTGCTTTTTGTGTATAAATGAACTGCTGGACTTCCTTACTGTGTTATCTAGGATGAGGGGGGGTCTACCCTCTTCCTGACCAAGGATGTTTGCTTGTGTGCTTTTATGACCCTTTGATCAGCAGTACCCCCCCCCCCCCCCACACACACACACACACACACACACACACAGGCAAGGTACTCTTTGTGTGTATGTAGACGTCACATGTTAATGAACCTATGCATATTCATGTAACCTCAATAAAAGGACAGTGGTACGGGAGAACGGACGAGAGCAACTGGGGTCAAGTGGAGGTACGGCACTCTGTCCGGTCTCTCCCGTGCACGAGTAACATGAAGAACTTTGCCTATTTGTGTCTTGCTTAGCAGTGTAATTATATTGTCTTCAACGTTCCAGCGGAGGGGTTCAAGCTACAAACCTATCACTTTCCATATTTGTTACACACTAGTGTTTCAGATCATCAAACAAACCTTCCACACTCAGGCCTGACATCAACAGAGACATTTCTAAGCCCTCGGGTTTCCAGTAAACTGTGGCAAGAGGTATCTTCAACAAATGGAGAAACTTGGAACAGGAGTAAACCTTCCCAGTGGGAAGAGTGACCGACCTACCAAAATTACTCCAAGCACACACCAATGACTCATCCACAGTGTTGGGAAGGTTACTTTTAAAATGTATTCCACTACAGAATACAGAATACATGCCCCAAAATGTATTTTGTAACGTATTCTGTTACGTTACTCAATGAGAGTAATCTATTCTGAATACTTTGCATTACTTAATGTATTATCATTCTTTTTTACAACTACATGAATGTACTATTGCTTTGTGATTTATTACTATTACTGAAGGCTACTCGCCATACCAACACCAACTAGATTTTTAAATCTTAATATAAAATGAGTAACAGTAGGTGGACATTAGGTAAGGCTGCACTTTTTGAGGCGATCTCGTATAGAAAACTATTCCACGTGTATATAAAACAGGTCCGCGGCTCCGAACCATAGTAAAGGGACCTCTAGCTAATGCGTCAGGTTCCGTGTCGGCTCGTAGCCGAAAACTAGCTTTACTTTGTTGTCTGGGTCAACTTTGCTAGCGAGAGACAGAGAGAGCCGTTGAAAGACTGCTCCAACGGAACTTATTGTTTCGGAGGAAAACATGAACACGGTGTACAGTCGAGTCTTAATAGCTTACTTACAACTGGGCTCGTCATGCACTCTTTTCTTTTTGGCTGCAGTGGTTATTATATTTACATGCTTCCAGCTCCCGTTTCTGGTCAGTGACAGCTCGTACTTTTCGACTCTCCTTTTTCTCCCTCCCTGGCACTCACGGACATAACGGGTGTAGCAGTCCATCCTCCCTGCAGCACGGACTACACTACCCATCAGGCTGCATTCTTTAGGGAAATGCCTGTAAGACTCTGCCTATTGCCTTCATATTAAATCATTTTTAAAAATATTTCTTTACGTCATTATAAGACACAAGACTGAGACACAGGCATTAGAGCCTCTTTTGTTTGGGTTTCCACCGGCATGGAATTACCAAAAATAGAGATAGCATAGCCTAAAATATGAAACAGGAAAAGACCGCCGTGTAATCCCTTTATTTCAACAAAGTAACTGTATTCTGAATACCACCTTTTTGAATGGTAACTGTTACTCATATTTTGTATTTTAAATACGTAACGGCGGTACATGTATTCTGTTACTCCCCAACACTGCTCATCCAGTAGATCTAAAAAGAACCCAGAACAACATCTAAAGAATTGCAGGCCTCGCTTAAGGTCAAGGTCAGAGTTCATGATTCAAAAATTAGAAAGAGACTGGGCAAAAATCGCATCCATGGGAGAATTGTACGGCCAAAATCACTGCTGATCAAAAAGAACTCAAAGGTTCGTCTAGCATTTGCCAAAAAAAAAAAAGATCTCGATGATCCCCAAGACTTTTATACTCTGTGGACTGACAAGAGAAAAAGTTTCACTCTTTGGAAGGTTTAAGTCAAGTTAAATCTGACATAAAAATAACAGAGCATTAAAAAAAAACAAAAAAAAAAACATCATAGCAACAGTCAAACATGGCGGTGGTAGTGTGATGGTCTGAGGCTGCTTTGTATCTTCAGGACCTGGATGACTTGCTGTAATTGATGGAACCATGAATTCTGCTAATACACCCGCGAGTCCACCTATAAATGGTTCAATAAAGAAAAAAAAACAAATAAAGAACAAAACAAAGGTTTTAGAGAGGCCTAGTCCAGAATTTTGAAACACCTTAAACAGGATGTTCATGCTCGAAAACCTTCCAGTGCATTTGACAAAAGCATAAAGAGTTCCTCCACAGTGATTTCAGAAAAAAATATTTTACATAAACAGCTGGTAAATATGTTTTGACACATTGGACGGATTCATTGTTTTGCTTCATTATGAATAATATGGTATCCATGCAAGTATAGCGAGAGATATTAATTCATACACCAATTATGAATGCTAAACATAAGGGAAGAGTTAAAATGTGTTACAGTGTGAAGTAAATTATTGTTAAGGCTATTTATGAAGTATTTGCTATTTCACCATGGCAGATGGGTTTGGGAGACTAAAATAAAAGATAAAGTAGTGAAAAAGGAGAAATTACAACCTTGGAGCTGCTTCGTGTGCTAGACTTGTTGCTGCCCCATTGTTTTTAAAGATTTGTAAGACACCAGGGTAGCAGATGATGGCAACTAATGCCAGCAATGATGCAGTAGAATAAGTTGGTAAATACGGTAGCATTTAAACTAAAGGTATATGCAAGTCCAGCTGCTGTAAAACTCAAGCATGCGTGACGAACACCTAGACTGCTTTAAATAAAACATCAATTATAGATTTCTAAAATGTGTGGCCTTGTTGATCTGACAGTGAAAAAGAGGGTTAAAGGTTGTTCTGATCAGGAGCACTGGTCACGATCAATACTTGCCTTGGGTCAGGGATAGGATCCAGGATGAGAGCAATTTTTGCCCTCCATGCTGAGGTAATTAATGATGGTATGCAATTAGTCATGTGTGATTGGTTACATTGTAACAGACTCTGCTGGAGAGGCCAGTTTCTTTGTCCATCATTTATTAGTGTTTTCACATTGTTTCTGTTCCAACGGAGAGAGTGATGCAGAGATGCAGACCAAAGGAATCGATCACACGTGATGGCATTTGTAACTCTGACGTAAAAGCCACAATACTAAAAGCTGAGCACATGGCGAGTGGCCCCATGTCCAGAAGAGGGGTGAAGTAATGGAAACATTGACAAGTACAAAGCATGAAGCTGAAGTGAACACCAAGCAGTTCTTGGTCTGCTGTTAAAAGATAAGAGCCCAACATGCAAACAGTTGAACTACCCTTTAGATTGCATTTCTAGAGTAATGATTTAATTATTTATTTGAAATATATTGCACCAGCAAATCACAACTACCACGCTGTAGTTGCTTGTCTGTTATGTTGCTTGTTGGTAGTTGCTTGTCTGTTATGTTGCTTGTCGGCAGTTGCTTGTCTGTTTTGTGATGCAGGGAAAGTAGATCTTAACCCTGTCATGTATGAATTATGACAACCACAATCAGGATTTTCAAGTATTTTTATTCATCTTTATGTCACGATCTGGTACAGGGATTCAAACGCAGAGCGGTAAGGTATCTCCAAGGTGTAGTTTATTTACAGTGCCAGTGCAATATATGTACAGTGAAGGGATCCAAAACTCCGGGGGAATCACAGGGTAACTCACTCACGTCTTCTTCGCTCACACTCACACACGTTCCCGCAGCAGGGAGGTCGCAGGTCCCGGGGGGGGGGGGGGGGGGGGGGATCTGAGGCAGACGAGAAGGCAGGTCACCAACTAATCACAAATCACGAATATGAAGCACAAGAGCTGTGAGAACACTAACGTTAGGGGTACAATCATCCAGCGACGAGAGGATCTGTGTTCCAGCCTCAAATAGTGTTCCAGCCTCAAATAGTCCTCAAATAGTGATGATGGGTGAGTGTTGTCAGGTGTGTGTGTGGGCCAAGGGCAGGAGCCCACAGTGAGCTCCGCCCAGGCAGAGAGGGAGAGAACAGAAACAGCAATTGTAGCCTTGTGGGGCCGACCGGGCAGGCACGGAGACCATGACACTTTAGGCATGAAAAGATGAATAAAAATACTTAAGGAAGAAATCCTGATTGAGGTTGTCATAATTCATACATGACAGGGTTAAATTACAATAATTACAATGAAACACGTCATACATCTATAGTAACATTAAACAACCAGTGGGTGGAAGGGTATGGAGTGACACATCAGTGTCCAATGTAGTCATTTATGTCCATCAACACTGACACAAATACAAAAAAACGGCCTTTGAATAGCTGTCCACTGTAGTGACCGCTATGCGTGAAAGGGTTAAACAATGTAATTTTTATTGTGAAAACTAGCTTTAAACTAACAATAAAAAAAAGTTTGTGTCCAGAATCACTTTCTATATACTGTATAATGCTCTATTTGAGCTCCAACACATGGAGTGTTACATTTATCCACCATACAGCTCCCAATCCATCAGTGAAAGGAAAAGATGGACTTTATAATAACAAATAATCAGGGAACTGAGTGATTTTTCTTTTACAGTGCTTTGTAAAAATAAGTACATCCCATAGTTCAATAGCCTGCAGCAACAGCTTTTGCAGCAATAACTTGAAATAATCATTTTCTGTAAAACTTCATTGGTCTCTTTTATGTTGTTGCAAGCCCTCTATAGTTTTGTACTACTTGTTTATTCCATAGAGATTTGAGGGCATTCTTTAGATTCCAGCACAGAATTTCAATCAGGTTGAGCTCTAGCTTTTGAATCGGCCATTCCAACAACTTGATTCTTTTGCTGCTGTGCTTGCTTTCATTGTCTATTTGCATTTTTAAGCCATGCAGAGAAGTTCATGGTCAACTCAGTGATGCTACACAGATGCTGTGGCTGCAAAACGAGCCCAAACTGTCAGCCCTCCACCACCATGCATGCTAGTATGAGTTTGTGCTGACATGTTGTGTTTTAATTAAGATAGTACGGTCAAACATTTCCACTTTGTTCTGTTATTTCTAAAGGACATTGTTCCAGGACAACTCTGCAAACTTGAGCAGTGCTGCCATGTTATTTTTATATAAAAGAGACTTTCTCCTGGAAACTCTTCGAAACAAGCCATACTTTTTCAGCATTTTTCTAAATGTATAGTCATGTGTTTTAGCATTTAGCATGCTAACTGAGTCTGAGATGTAACTCTTGAATTTTTGCATTTTCTCTGACCTTGTTAGGACATCCAAACCTAGAAAGCCTGACAGATAATGATAATGATTGATCAAGTGCATCTGAATATCAACACCTGGCTGGATGTACTTAGATGTACAACACCAGGAAAGGCGTACTTAGTTTTTCACAGGTCTGCCAAAATCTTAATTGAGGAGCCAATTCAGACCTTAGCTTCTAAGTGTGTTTATGAACAGTAGAGTCATCATCACTAATTACTCAGGAAAAACAGAAAAATTGACAATCAGAGAGCACATCCCTCTCCACTGCCAAGGACACATGCTTCTACTAACATTTGAAATGGATAGACCAAGGTTGCAATTGTATAGTAAAAATGATCCAGATCCACACGTTTTGCTTGGCTTTTTGTTTTTTCATGCTACATCTTTCCGCAAAGTTTATCAAAATTCAGTCAGCCAGTGTTTTTGAATAACCTTGCCAGAAAAAAAAAACAGCAACAGAAAACCTGGACTACCTCAGTGCTCAACATGGGGGAGGAATAAAATCTCTATGTGGCCATGAAATAGCTTTAATGCAGTCATTAACATGTTTACCTTGGTGTTAGTTTCAACTTGTGTGAGGTGAACTTTTCCAACTGCATTTCCATGGATACTGGCTCCACTCTCTCATTACACCAACTGCTGCCAGAGCAGCTGAATGTAGCTACAGTACGCATGTGACACACAGCAAAGACAAAAATATCTCCCCTTAATTGTCATTTTACTTGCCAAAAATCTTTAATTATACTTCGTCTTGGGAGTTCATTTGATACCGCTGCTTGACAAAATGTAGGCTTACGAAACTGTAATTAATCATCACAAACTGTGAACATGTTCTAAAACGAGACACATGCGCACGCTCACAAGAAGCAAAGTGGGCCTGAGCGCTTCATTCTCAACTGTCATTTTATAACAAGAGGCAGATTAAAGTGCGTTTATAAATACACAGAACCTCTGCGGACGTTTGATGAGCAGTGTGGGGATCTACAAGCAGATGGTCCGTGGCCAGGCACTGTAGGGGGAGAAAACAGTAGAGAGTGATTGTGAGCATTTAATGTTTGTCCTCAGTTTGTGTACTGTACGTCCCTGTTGAAACCAAAGGCCCCCTCTCGTGGCTTGCTCAAGCATAATAATCCCAGAAGAAAGCAGACTGAGTATTCCCGATAGAAATTAGCCAATGATGCCAGCAGCTCTCAGAGATTTGCTCACTTATAGGAGTTTGCTGCAAAAAAAATTGGCTGTGTTACTGAATTTGAATTAAATTAGTTGAGTTCATGTTCTGTATTACCTTAACTTTTTTTCTGTGGCCCATTTTGTTTAGGCTAAGGTTGTTTGAATTCAATCCATCAAATAATTTGATATCAAGAAATATTAGATACACCATTAGAGATACAGGGCTGGGCCCCTTTTTGTCTTGAGAACTGTCTTAATATGAATATCACAGCAGAAACTTGTACTCAGACCAGGCAATGTTTGAAGTATTGTGTCCATTTGCTATTCTTAGCTGACAGGAGTGGCACCTGGTGTGGTCTTATGCTGCTGTTAAGGTGTTGTGCATTTAGATATGCTCTTCTGCACAGCTTGGTTGTATTGAAAGGTTATTTGAGTTACTGTTGCCGTCCTATGAGCTCAAAGCAGTGCAGCCATTCTCCTCTGACCTCTGGCATCAACAAGACATTTTTATCCATAGAACTGTTGCATTTTCATATATTTATTTGTTATGACTCAGGGAAAACATTTTCTTCTGCTTTTCCAATTCAGGGTTGTTGGGGACCAAGAGAGTACCCTGCAGAGAACCCACACAGACACAGGGAGAACAACAACCTTCTTGCTACAAAGCTGCTATGGCCTCCATCACTACAACTTTACAGACATTTAACACCCATATAAGCATCAGCGAGTAACACCACTAAGTGTTGCTAGATTAAAGTTTCTGTACTGTGATTACCCTGGTATCAAGCCAATACTAATAACACAAATGACTTATGGTGTTTATTTGCAGCCCCCATATTGTGTAGGTGCAGGAAAATGGCCTCAGACTCATCACTGAAATTTACTAAACTCTTTTAAATACTTGATAATCTAAATGTGAGTGGACTGCATGTAAAAAATTACAAATCTGCAAACATTTTTACTCGATTGGCAGGCTTTAGGCAGAAAAATGAGAGGCCCTACAGTGTAAAACTGTGTGTTTGTTTTACTTTAATATAAAGACAGGAAATTGCAATCAACCAGCAGACAAACCCTTATGCGGAACTGCTGGTGTTCCCACTTGGTTACTTATGTCCCAGTGTTACCAGTCTTTTTGCCAAGCTAAGCTATTAAGGTGCTTGATGTAGTTTCAGAGGTTTCAGCACCTGGCTTAAAGAACAAATATCCCAAAAAACGATTATTTGAAAGTTTTCGATGTTTAGTGTTTGTGGTGAATACACATGAATAAGACAAAGGTCGAGGACATACATCCACAATTTAATTTTTCCCTAATCTTAAGAACAACATCAGTTTCTGTGTTTACTTTCTTGCACCCAGTGAAAATTATTATTTAAGATACAGTATGATTTGGTCATGTGTATCATGTTATGTTGGTTGTACTCTCTGTCCAGTTATTTCTTTCCTTTGAGGCTTCAGGGTGAGGGCAACCATCTGTGCAGCAGCACATCATCAGCCATAAGACATCTGTTAAGAGGAGTTAGTGCTCAGTTTCATTTTCTAAAGGTGATGATACCTGATAGGACACAATTGCCATATTGGGGCCCTGTGAGAACCAATGAAAGTTTGCTTTCTGACAAAAGACCACAGTCTTTAACTCCTGCATGGTAGCACGAGATCATTTCCATTCTGATGTCAAGTTTTGCTGGAGGATTCTTTTTTGGATATAACCTCTGTAAACCATTGGATTATGTCACCAAGGTAAACAATTTTTTATTTTCCATTAGAGATTTACAAACCATTAATATATACTTCACAGACATATACTAGGGGGTTTCTTTTACAAGCAGGTGAGCAGGTGTAAAGGTATACAAGCAGTAGTGGTGTGTATTTCACTTTAGTTCAGCATTGAATACACAACACTGTAAGTGCTATGACTCAATGAGATCAATTTATAGCAACAGAGCAGCTGTTTTTTAAGAATCATGCTTCAGCTTATAAGCAATTCAGATATAAAAAGCTAGAGAATTAACCTTTAATCTCCTAAAGTCTGCTTAATTAGTATAATAAGTATTCAATTGTTTTGATTGTGTTTATGCTAATGAACTCCCACCAAGATCCCACCAAGAGCCTCCTGGGAAATAACAGCACTCCAGGTGCAATGAAACCAGTCAATCAAATGGAGTTAGAGCAGTAATGTGTCTGGAAATGTGCACCCTAAGCTTCGGAGGACAGGACAGGACCATGTCGCCCCCTGCTGAAGACTGTTACTGTTGCCAGTTCCAGCCCAACACCTTTGACCCCTCCCGCTGTAGCTCCTGCCTGCGGCCAGATCACATGCACGTCAGCGGCGCTCCTGCAGCAGATGCTGCACAACAGGATACTCTGCAGGAGCTGGTATGTAGCTACATCAGCTACTGTGCTTTCTGTGTAGCCACCTGGGTATGTACAAAGTCTTTAAATTAAAGATAAAGCATCGTTCAGCTGATCATATAACTGATCACAAGGCCACTTACAAGTTTTTAAACCTAGAAGAGGGATTTGAGCATTTCCCAGGTCTTTTTGACCAGATCCCAAAAAACCAAATGTGGAGCAAGGGTCATGTTTGTGTTGCTAAAGATACTAAAGAATGGAAACTAAAGGTTTTTATGGTCTCACAAAAAACCTTTAGTTTATTTTATTGCCTGTTTTATTTTCTCTTTTTAAATCTTTTTATGACTTGTAATCTTATGTGCAGCACTTTGTGATTCTGTCTTGAAAGGTGCTATATAAATAAAAACGTATTTATTTATTATTATTATTAATACCCTTTATTACAGTGACCTAAAACTTGTAAGTCTTACTTTAGCTACTATCTGTCTGGTAATCCTCTGCTTCATTAAGGATGCATACATATATTTCCAGAGGTTTCTTCTTGTCAAAAGGGAGTTTTTCTTTTCCACTGTTGCCAAGTACTTGCTCAAAGGGGGTCGTTTGATTGTTGGGGTTTTCTCTGTGTTTTTCTAGAGTCTTTAATTTAATTTGATTTCATTTGATTTGGCACCATATAAATAAAATTGAATAAAATTGAAATTGCTTTGACTTGAACAGATGGTCAGGATCTCTGTGCTAAGCAGAGTCAAAGGTTGGAAGCAGATCGTTTGTTATGGTGAAGCAGCCAAAGAAAGAATTTTGATAAAACTTTAAACAATTTATTCACAAATTTGAAAATGATGAAGCTATGAATTCTTATATCCAAAAGATAAAAGGTCAAGTTTGGATTAACACAGATTTAAAGAAGAACTTTCTGATTAGCACAGATATACCGCCTTACCCTTATGGTCTCTGACTGGAAGCCCTCATTGAGGTGATGAAAATTGTAGATCCATTCTTTTGTGATTTATTCAGTCCAACAGCTCAAAAACAATTCACAAGCGCAACATAATTTTGGTTTGTTTCCTAGGTAACCAGCCCATATTTATAATTCATACGATGGGTGCAAAACAGGGTCAACATTGCACAGTTCTATATATTTGTGTACCAAAGGTTCAGGTTGACTACCCAGATGCTCAGATTCTTTGCTTATACGACAGTTTTATAAACATTTAAAATCAAATAAAATGACAATTTACAAGAATGATGTCAGCCTGTAATACAATTACCAAGTGATAAAATTGTGGAGGTGGGAGAAGGATGGTGGCATTTGATTCTGTATCATTAATTAATGAAAGCTCATTACCATCCTTAGGGAATAGGTTGTAATCTGATACGCCCATATTACACATGCAGGCACATATCCTCGTGCAACACCGGCCCACTTAACTTATTATTCAGAGCAATGTCATTGTGAAACTTATGTTAGTCAACATCATGACTCGAATGTAGATTTTATTTTCAAGTGAAAACAGAGTAAAACAAATGCATTTTATTTAGTCCTGCATCCAGGAAGCATCAGGAGCTAAGATGAGAAGAAAAAGTTTTGTGTTAATGAGAAGCTGACCAGAAGGAGAGATCAAGATAATGATAAGAAAGACAGTAAGTGGGCAGTTCTGGTGATGTAAAAGCACTGGAGCAATGAAATAATGATGAGCATGACCAGAGACTAGCTTGAGTTACGTCCTGTGCAGGCTAGATGTGTTGGCTTAGCTGGAACGACTGGAGAAGCAAAGACAGAAGTGGCTACACAGCTTTGACAGCAGATTTGCCTGAAGGTCAGTGATCAGTGACAGTAAGTGGAATTTGTGTTAATGCTCAGACTCAGCAAGTTAGTTTGTTTTTTACTTTTGTATAAAAATTCAGTTTGTTTTGCTGTGACTTGTTTGATTTTTAAAGTGAGTAGACACATGCCATCACATAGTTGCTGTATGAAGCTTTTAGTGGGTCATAATTAGATATAAGCATTGGCTGGTTTATTGTAAATCCAAATAACTGAGAAACCTGCACTTTTAGGAGGTTAAATATTTTTTAAGAATTGCAGAATAATTCAAATTAGACAAGGCTGCAGTCACTATGCCAAACTGACAATTTTGGTTCCCATAAATTTGTTGAATTCTGTCGTTTTTTTGGTTTTAAATTGGTTGAGTTATCCAAGTTAGGACTGCTAAACATGTTATTACTGAACTGTTATAAAAAAAAAGCAGACATTATTTCGACACTTTTACTTTGAGTTGAAATAGTTTTCAAAAATAGAGACAAAACATTCTGATTGACAGCATTTTTCTTAGTTTAAATATCTAATTGTCACTATTAATCCAAATGCTTAAGATATGTTTCTGCTCCCCACAAACCAGGATACAGATGATGATGATGACGACACATGTGCCCTGTCTGAGGTGACCACAAGTGCCAGTAGTGATGATGTCAGAGGCGGTTGGACCTACGAGTGGAGTCTAGAGCACAGTCTGAATCCTGAGTGGGAACTTAATATCGGTGATACTGACATACAATCCAGGTGAGTGTATCCAGTGTCCCGTTTTTAAGAAACCACTTTTTTACCAAGAACCTGCCTGTACTATATACACTGAGTTAGTGAACGAGTATCACTGACTGGCCAGCTCAATAACATCCATTAGCTCAATCATGGAGTTGTGATCATAAATTTATGTACACTCATCATGGGTGTGAATGTCATGGTAATTCTGGGGTATTAATAATGTGAACTGTAATGTCCACTGTATAGATTTTTAAAAACAAGAGCTGGGTGCACAAGTTTTAATGTATTTTGGATTTTCTTAAATCCACACAGGGTCAAAAGTATACCCTCATTAATATTTGGTTAAATGTCCCTTAAAAAGTTGCACCTCAACCAAACTGTTTTGGTCGTTTCTGGCATAATTCTGGATACATATTTGATCACTTTTTATGGCAGTATTGGTAGAGTTCATTTACATTTGTGGTTTTCCTTACACAAATGTGGCTTCAGTCCTCAATAGGGTTGATGTCGGGGCTTTGAGACGACCATTCACAAAGCTTAATGTTAAGCGTGCTTTATCCATTCCAAACCCGTTTTGATGTGTGTTTGGGGTCATTGTCATGTTGGAACACTCAATTGCATCCCAGGATCAAGCCTCAAGACGTCGATGTGAGATGAAGTTGATGAATTTGGAGGAAGAATTTGGTCCTCCTTTTTTTTATTCACCATTTTTGTACAACGTCCCAGTACCACTGGCAGCAAACCACAAACCTCACTTGATCCCTAGCTTCCAGAGTCTAAAGTGCCGATAGTTAAAAAAAAACAACATATATAGTTCTTGATATTTTAAATGTTCTTGCTTTGGTGAGCTCTAAACTTTTGAGGAAAAGGTTTAGACTAAGTGGGGCTTTCAGGAGGAAGAGGACCTGATTGACTGCTGATGGTGCTGGATGTTGTGGTGCCACAATAATGATAACTGATCTGTTTATTGATAGTGCAGACACAGTGAGCTTCTCTATCTGGAAATTCAGCATAGAAAGGGGTGCATAATTATCAACATAAAATGTAATAATTACATCAGTGTTTTATACACTTCATCTGTGTGGACAAAAATCTGCTCTCATCATATTTCCATAATAACTACCGTAGCACTCAGGGCTTCTGTTCAAATCACTGAATATGCACTGTTCTCTCACAGTGTAGTGATCTCAGAGAGTCTCTAACTATAACTCAGGCTCTATATTCGGTACACTGAGTCTTTTCCTCTTATCACAGCTGCAGCAGCACCGGTGAGTCTCTACACACTCCTCTAGCATTTTATATTTATTTGAAAAATCTGTTGAAACTTGAAGATGGTCTTAAGAATACATCTGCTTTTATAAATGGCATACTAAGAAGGAGTAATGATATATAAATGATGAATTAAGTACATGATAACACCTAACTAATACATTAATAATGCCAATAATTAAGTTGATTAAGCTAATAATTAAATTAATCTGTAACTTAATTGACGTATGAAAAAAATCAATGCTGTTTATAGAAATATATATTTTATATATAACCTACTGACGGTGCTAATCCATAAAATGAATACGTGATCAGTCTTAATCCTTCTGACCTGTAAGCCCGACCTCCAAAATTCTTGTACGTAAAATTAAATACCATGTGAGCAGGGGCTGTTTTGATGGTTTCCTCTGCTGATCATAATTAAGTTCTGAGTTCCTCTGAAAGTTCCTGTATGGAAAAAGAAGATTAACATTATTTTCTTTCTTTGTTTAATGCCAAGAGTTTAACGAAAGACAAAGCTGATGGAAATCTTAGACTGACAGCACAGCAGATGTGTAAAGATGTTCTTGAAGCACTTCTTCACTAACTTGAGCAAACACTTTAGATGCATTCAAATAACAATTTATCGCCCATCGACTGATTGTCTGCTACCTCTCCCAGCTCTCCAAATCAGTTGGATTCTTCAGAGAGGGGCCGATCCCCCAGCTTGGAGCGGTACTGTGTGGCTCAAAGAGAAATGACACGGCTGGACTCCTCTCCCCCACAAGGCACTGAAAGCTCCTGGATGGATGAGAGGAGAGGGAGAAACAGGTCCCGCCAGGCGTCAGGTCAGTCACAGGCATGCATCCCAGTTAGAACTAAACTCCATCATGAGCATTTTACAGAAAGATAATCCTCTCTGATAAGCTATTTAAATTTACATTAAGGCAATGATCACAGATTTGTTTGATTTTCAGAGTCCTGGGGAGATAGGGGACAAGAGAGCGGTTACTTCTCTCCCGACAGAAGAGGTGATGGTGAGCAGCAGATTGAGGAGGACAAAAAACGTCAGTTTCGTTACTACGAGCGGGGGCATCCCCTTCCAAGCAACTATGTTCCCGAGCCCAAGGCCTGTGTCCCTTACAGGAACGTCAACCTGGGAGTGCCTTCCCAGCGAAGAAATCATGAGACGTATATGCAGGAAACTTGGAGAAGTGAATCCCCGCAGAGATACACATACCACTCAAACTTTAGACGAGGAGATTCCCTGACAAATTCTCCGACACGTCACAGCTCTATGAGTCCAGAACGCTACAAGCTCACCGAATCGCCTGTGGGAGCTCAGAGAGGGAGCTCCCTCTGTAGGAGTCAGACTCGGTCTCATACTTCATCTCACAGCTCTCCACAGCTTCCATCATATGGTCCTTCTTGCCATACATCAGGCTGGTCCAGTCCATCCTGCCGGAAGTTGTCCAATGCCTCTCGCACCGCGTCTCCCTCCAGGGCCACACCATCTCACAGGCGTGCAGGCTCTTTGCTCTCACAAAATGGTGAATATGATGCTATAAAGGGATATAGTCGAGAGTCAGGAAGTCCATCACAAGCTTCGAACAGGCACAGTTTAGACTCTGAGAAGCTGTACAGAAATCTCGAGTCTATCTCCCGTCGTGGCTCGTCGGCTCTTCAGCAAAATTCATATGAGCTATCCCAACCATCCCCACGAATCAGAACAGCTGTCAACAGCTCGACCAACACTCGAACTCGGAACAGTCGTGACGTTTCACCAGCCAGGAACGGCTACGGCACCAGCCACTCCCCACAAAGAGAACCCTGCTCCAGAGACAGCAGGCTGAGTCCACAAAACTCATGGCAGGGGTCCGCACACTCTTTACTCAGCATCCCGGCCTCACCTGGATCCTCGTCATC
Organism: Maylandia zebra; assembly: GCF_041146795.1. Classification (NCBI taxonomy): domain Eukaryota; kingdom Metazoa; phylum Chordata; class Actinopteri; order Cichliformes; family Cichlidae; genus Maylandia; species Maylandia zebra. The sequence continues at coordinate 27,970,084 of NC_135172.1, read as the reverse complement.
GAGGCGGGGCACAGTCTCGCAAGTCTTTGGTGGATCACTGTCACAAGCTACAATTACAGGAACAGATGAAGCCGATGAAGGAAAAAACAAAGTCATAGGTGACCGAAGCAGAAGCGCCATTAGACGAGGCATGGACACCCTGCTGATCTCTGAACCCAAAAAGGCTGCTGTAGATGCTGAGGAGGTAAATAAGTCGTGTGAGCAGGAATTTGGCTGATTGTCAACCTTGAGTTGTTAGCCAATGAACATACTGTGGATAATGCTCCTTTCTGGCACTTAGAATGACTAAACCTATGAAAAAAGACTTCATCTTTAATTCACAACTAGCAACTGACACAATAAACTCATTAGGAAGTGTTTAAAGTGGTAAAGTAAATATTCCATTATGCCATATTAATGAAATGAAGATTTAAGGCACTCCTGCACTTGCTTCAGTTTTTAGAATTATCTATTTGTTTAACAAACACTATATAAAAATCAGTCTTGCCACATGCTAACATGCTAAATCTTTTCTAAATCTAAGGTGGGGATGACCATAGATGATTACATAGTGCTGGCTGATATTCCCAAGATCCAAGTGGAATCAGAAGAAGAGTTTCCAGGGCTGAGGTTGAGGAACCAGAGTCCCAGTCCATGCAGGGACCAGAGACTCAGGACATACAGGTTGGTGATGTGGCATTGTCTCACTGCTAGTTTTGAGCACTTGCATCTGTTTAAACACCTAACTGGGCCTTACCTAAATGCCAACCGAAATGTGGTTGGACACAGAAATATTCAGCTCATCCAAGACTGACAGAGGTTCTGAGATGCACACGCTAGCCAAAATAGGCTTTAGCAGTTATAGTTGAAGTTTTCTTACCACATTTTAAACCTTATAAATCTTCAGTTGTAATGTTGCAGGAACCAAAATCAACATTAACAGCACTTCATATTGCCTTTCACTACTTAACTGCTACAAAAGAAACTAGTGGATAAAAGTGTTTTGTAGTCAGTGACTGCCTGAATTATCTCCTCTGAGATGCTCTGGTAGGTCTTCAGGGCAGCCACCGGCTGGCTGTTATTTGCTTTCTTCGCCTTCAGTTTTTGGCTTCAGTTTAAAAAAAAAAAATTAAAAGGCATGCTCTGTTAGGCTGAGATCAGCTGACTCACTTGGCCATTGAATCTTTGCCTTGAGAAACTGAGATGTTTGTGCAGTATGTTTTGGGTCATTATCCATTTGCACCGTGAAGAGTTGTCCAATCAATTTTTCGGCATTTGGCAGAACCTGACCACAAAGTATAGCCCTGTAAATGCTCAATTCATCCTGCTACTTCTATGAGCAGTCACATCACCAGTAAACACCAGTGACCTTATTCCATTGCACTCTCTGATAATTGTATAAAAATGGCTGTAATCCATAAACAGTTAGTGCAATACTTTGGTTCAGTTGCTTCACTTAGTGTTTAAAGTCTGGACTTGTGCACTACAATCTGCTGTGATCTGTGCGTCACTCCTTCACTAGCTGGAAAATTAGTGGGCAGAAAACTCTTTGAAGATATGTATTTATCTGATGTGGTAACTGATAGCATTAATTTATGGCCTGAGAAAATAAACATGCTTTTGAACCTTTTGCAGAGGTCTGCAAAAGTTCACTTTCAAAACATATTTCCTCTTTTCATTTCCTCTACACATTAACTTTAAGGTATCAAGATGAAATAGACAGATCGAGCCAGTTCTACAGTTCAAGGCTGGAGTCAGATGAGAGGGGGAGAGGCAGAGAGAGAGGGAGAGACAGACGGGAGAAATGTCGAGACTCTGAGAACGGACGATCGTCTCGGAGACGATCGGCAGCATCTCTTCATACACAGGTAAGATGCAGTCACTGCAGGCATGTTTATCACAAACAGCTGTGTTTAAAAAGGCAAGAACATCCTGTCTGTTTAATCCATCAAAGACCTCAGAGAGCCAGAGTGGAAAACACAGATCCTCCAAGGTGAATGAGCGACCGGCTCCTCCTGAACGTCTGCAGACACAGGTGAGCACTGTCTCATGACTTCCTGCGTCTGTATATATCACACGAGCATTTGGAGGAAAATAGGTCATTCATGTATTTCAGCCCCTCGCAGAGACACACACTCGCAGGCAGAAGTCATTACCTAGCACTCTGTGTTTTAGGGCAGCATGTTCATTCGATTTATCATCTTTATTAATAGGTTCCAGGACGGTTTCAGTTAACTGTTTCCTGTATTTGCAGTGTTGTGCTGTCATGACTAAAACAGCTGAGTCACTGTACACTGATGGATGACCACGAAATGAAACGTTCAACAATGTTTCTGTTTCACTGTTGAAAACTTTTTTTAGTAGTTCACACAGCATTTCCATATGTAGGCACCTCTGTATGTGTGAAACTTTTATGACATCCTCTTTACATATCACATCGGGCACTTCTTCCAACCTAATTCCTCTATTTCTCCTCCTCTTCATATTACGATAACAACGGATCACATTCGTCATACACGGTGAGTATTTTTCAGTTGGTACTATCGTTCTAATAATGTACCGTCGGTTCCCCTTTCCCTTCCTTTCTCCCTCTGACAGTTTGATGGTTCACAGAAACTACACATCTTCCTCTTTGAATGTTCCTGTTCAGTTGTATTTTTCTCTATCTGCACCTCGCCACATGCGTCGATCTGTATTAGTTATCTCAAGAGTGCAGTCGTCTGTTTCCGACAGTTTCCGCTTCCTCTAGTTTCACAATGAAGTGTGAGAGATAAACCACAAAGAGAGCTCTTTCATTCTGTTTGCTCGTATCGCTTTAATTGCAGATGTTGTTTCTCAAAGGGGTGGATGTCCAGACTGGATGAACATGGCAAGGTAAAGGTATTCTTTTGAAAAACGTATTATATTTAACTAAGATGCTGATTCTAGCTTTAACCACATCCTCATAAAACCTGCCAGACAGGCTCAAAACACCACCAACGTGACTCATCATCGTGAAACATCTTGAAAAGAGTCTACATACTGTAGAAATGAATGCCAACGAATGGGTTTGATGGTCATGGCACCAGTTAGTTCATCCTTGTCCATGTTTACTGTGCTTTCCGCAGTGGAGGAAACACTGGTTTGTTCTCGGTGACACCTCGCTGAGATACTACAGAGACTCAGAGGCTAAGGAGGTATGACACTAAAGCAGTTTCTGGTGTGCTGTTTTTGCACAATCAGGAAGACTTTATGAAGTTTGTTTTTTGATACCAGTAGGTCAGTTTCCTGAAAAATTAATTGTTTGGGGGAGAACTGTGACCTTATTTGACTCAGCTAAAGTTATGCTGCTCTTGTCGTGCTGCAGTCAGATGACCTGGATGGAGAGATCGACCTGACGTCCTGTGTGAATGTGTCAGATTGTGATGTGGACAAGAACTACGGACTCCAAATACAAGTATGTATTTACAGCACTTTTGTTTTTTCTATATAAATAAAATTGAATTCAATTTCAATTATTAATGGTGTTGCTCAGTAGACGAAAACACTGTCAATTAATGTCTGTGAAGGTTCTCAGTCATCCAGGTCAATTAATCGCACCTCCACCCCCCCAACTCCCAGTTTCACAGCCAGACAAAAAGATGTTTGGCTGCTTCCTGTTTAACGCGTATATGTGTATGTGTGTGTGTGTGTGTGTGCGTGCGTGCGCGTGTGTGTGTGTGTGTGTGCGCGTGCGATTGTGTCTCTTGATCTGCCCCAGACAAAAGGAGCAGTGTTCACTCTCTCTGCTGTGACATCCAGAATTCGGAAAAATTGGTTGAAGTTACTGAAGCAGGCGATCCAGAACAACACACAGTGAGTCTGGCACTATGGTGGGAGACAGTGAGACAGAAAGTGTTCAGATCCTTTAATGGGGACTTAAGGAACACATGAAAGTGTAAACATATTGTAATAATATTCAGAAAATAAATAATATCTGCAAAATGTACCCAAATTCTTAGTGCACATAGAATATGTGATCAGTGTGTTTCGCTTTTACATATTACATTGTTTTATTACTATTATTAATGCATTAGGCTTAATGCAGCAGACTGTGACTGTTGTAGCTGCTGGAACTGGAGTTCATTTCAAGAACCATATACACTATTTATTACATACATACACTATTTAGTCATTTCATTTAACTTAGAACCTGATGCGTGTAAAGCAGTCTGGCTGGATTGTTTGATGTACGTCATTTCCCTGATTTGTCTCTCTTCACTGAAACTGTCAAATAAAGGCGATTCTGGGTCGAGGTGGGTGCAAGCCGATGAGGCAGGTTACAGTCTGGACAGGTAGTTTGTCGCAGGGCTAACACGGAGAGGCAGACAACTATTCATGCTCACACTCACACGTACAGCCAATTTAGAATCACCAGTTAACTTATTCTCTCTGGATTGTGGGAGGAAGCTGGATTACCCACACATGCACAAGAAGAACATGAAAATTCCTTACAAAAGGCCCAGCCAGTCAAAAGAACCCCTTCTTGCTGTGAGGCATCATTGCAAAAGTTCTTTCTACTTTCTTATTTTTATAGTTTTATATTATTATTTTTTTTCATAGAATTAACTAGCCCTGTACCTGCGCACTTCATAGACTTTGTGCATTTCATTACCAAAGCAGTAAATGATCTTAAATTAAATTAAAATTACTGGTATCTCTTGATCTTAATTAGTGGCAGACAGAACAGAAACACCGTACATGGTGAATACTTGATGTTTATCATAGTGCTAAAATCCTCAGTCTCCAAAAACAAGATCTGAACATTTCTGTGGAGCACGGCTATGATTGGGTGGTCTGCCTGCAGCGGACCTTGTCTCTCTTATCTTTCTTTGAATGTGTAACTCTACTCTCCTGTATTTCCCTCATTCGGACCTCAGCCAATCAGACATCGGCAGCGAGAAAGAGAACCCCCTCTCCCGGAGACCGTCACCATGCCAACCCCCTGCTCAGTTCACCTGCAAGGATTCGGGCTATGAACCTGCCACTTGCACCTCCACCACTAGAGCTGCAAACTCCTACCAGACCGAAATCCACCACCAAGCAGCAGACAGAGATCTGGGTGCGGACTTATCGCTAGCCAGTCAGAGAGAGGAAGGGGAGTGCTGGGACCGCGAGCAGGCAAAACGACTGGAGGAGAGGAACAAGTGGTTTGAGGAGGGGCTCCCCGTCAATGAGATGGGCAGCAGGTGGGAGTCCATGGAGCTGAAAAAGGGGAGTGTACCTGTGCCTGTTATTGAAACTATGGACTCTGAAGTTAACAGGAAGTGGGTAGAATTTGAGACAATGTCATTTCAGGACATGAGCTCACAGTCTCTCATAGGCACCCAGGCTTATCAGTCAAGCACCGCACAGGCATCTGCATCTCTACTTACTCCCCAGAGAGATCACTCACCACCTCAAGAGGTCAACCAGTCTGTCACCGGGTCACAAACTGATACATCAAACATGAAGGAGGCTCCTCCATCCATAAATGGCGCCCAGATCACAATGAATACAGCTGAAGCACTGCAAAAAGAGGTAGGAGAGAACTTTCAATTTAAAAAAAGCGATGCACAGAGTCAGGGCAAGAAAATTATACTATTATCCAACAGGGATCGGGATTTCAGTCTTTTTTTTCACCTCCTCCCTCTCTACCCTTACACATTTTCTATAAAACAATCTTCCAGGCTGTTTTTCTTCGAAAGCAGGTGGAGAGCATTAAGAGGGAGCGTGCGGCCATGGGTATAGAGGTGGAGAGTCCCTGTGGCACTGGGGCACCTTGTAGGGCCAGACTGGAGGCCATGGAAGTAGCACACAGGAAAGCACTGCAGGAGCTGCAGGAGAAGCATGCCAAGGAGATAAAAAAGCTAGAAGAGGAAAAAGACAGGATGCTACAGGAGGAGAGCCAAGCAGCTGCTAAAGGTGAGTCACGGAGTATCAACAGTAACAGCAGCTTCAGCTAAACATGAGGATTTGCTTTTTGCTCTCTGCAGGGTGCAGTATTTATTTTAACTAAAATAAATAATTATGAATCTTAGCCCTTGGTCCCTTACATGCATGTTACACAGTCATATCATTTATCAAGATTGAATTCCTTCAGTCCTAAACATCACAATAGTAGAGTAGATACTAGACTCCAATTTACTTTGAAAGTTAATCTTTTGAAAATAAAGATCTTGCTTTAGGTATGAGGGACCATTAATTTATGACCGTAAGGCAGTATGCAACTATCCATCCACTCTCTTAGCCAGTTAATCCAGTGAGGGTGTTTTCTACGAATTCCCTCTTACGGCTCAGACTAAATCCTGGAAAAGATTAAAGTTGTGCACAAATCATTTCAGCCATTATTAGACCTACCGAGGATGACAGTGTGAAACGACTGCACTGAAATGACTCTTCTTTATTCGTCATCTAAGTGAAGAAATTGATTAATTCATTCTTTCATCTAAATTTTAACTTTTTAGGGACCTGCACTAAAACGTATTTCATGCCAAAAAAAGGCATTTATTGATTTGCAATTCAGTAAAATTAACATTTCTTGACTGATACATGAGAGTCAAGAAATCATCAGCTCACACATATGAGAAACCTATTAATACCAAGTGTGTACACAAAAAAGGAACTGGACTTGGAGTCATAGTGCAACAAAACAGTGGTGCAAAAATAGAATATATGGTATTTACTGTATACAGTACTACCTACTGATGCTGCTGTCACCTGCAAGCCTATTTTTGGTGTTCTTGTTTTAAGGTTGTTTACCAAATGCATTAACTAGCTAACTTACTGTTCATCAAAAGCTATGGAGGCACTGAGAGCAGCTCACAGAGAGGAGCTGGAGAGACAAGTGGAGAAGGCCAGGAAGTCGTTCGCAGGAGCGGCACATGTGGATTCATCGTGCCGAGGGCAGGCGTAAGTGTACCATAGCCCTCCTCGCTGCAGGCTGAAGATGTTCTACACTTGACCACACGCCTGTTGTGATGCATTATAATTAAGACCTCACAAAAACCTCACAACTCGTGTGTTTGTGCATGCCAGGCTCCAGGCGGATGTCTTGCACTCTGAGTTAGATGTGCTGTCAGAGCGTTACTCTCAGAAGTGCCTGGAGCTGGACCGCGCTGAACACAGCAGTAAGAGCCGAGAGACAGAGCTCGGACGCAAGGAGAAGGAGCTGGAGCAGCTCAGAAGAGAGAACCAGGTTTCTGCACAGCCTTTGTTTGCAAATGAATTTGAATACAGAACAACATGATGTGTTAGAAAGTGAAACGATGACCTTCACATCCTCTTTATTTTATTCTTATACATTTACATATTGAGGAAACATAATAAAGAAGCACATACATTGTAATACTTCTTATTTCTGAGCTACACATCTCTGTTACAGGATCTCAAGGCCAAACTGGCAGAAGAGATCAGCCGTATGCGGTATTTCATCACAGGTCAGAGGTCGGATGTGGTATCCCTTTGCAACACTGAGTGCGCTGCATCAGAATTAGAGGTATTGATTAGAGTTTCTTATATGAAAAGAGATAAGCTGAAAAATATATTTGCCCACGCTCAAACCAACTTTATTTATAGCTGTGTGGAAATATTAAAGGACAAATGTTGACGTCACTGTCATCACTGGGAACCTCACAACAGCATCTGATCTATGTCTGTGGGATTTTGAACCCACTCCATAAAAACAAATGGATCAAAGTGTTTTCTTTTGCCTTGTATCCTGATTTAATGACCCCCTGTGGCGACTGTCACCTGTTTCTTGGCCTCATTTTTGTTGAGCATTCAGCTGCAGTACATATCGCCACCTACAGGCTGAAATAAAGTACATCATCATCCTGCGCATCTCTGGTGAATCAATCGACTGGTGAATCTAAGCACATCTAGGATGCATTTGAATCATTTCTTTTCCTCAGGTTCCTGCCTGTCAAATGTTTTCCATTTTTATTACACTGTAAAGTGATAATTAAAATTCTGATGGAGATTCTTTATTATTCTCTACAAAATAATAAAGAACTCTTGATACATGGCAGGATGGATCCATGTTTTCATGTTGTTCACACCAAATTCTGACCCTTCCAACCAAATGTTGCAGAAACTCATCAGACCAGGCAACGTTTTTCAAATCTTCTTTTGTCTAGTTTTAGTGAGCCCAGGCTACAATTCACACAGTGTGGTCATCTGCTGCTGTAGCCCTTCTGCTTCAAGTTTCAATATATTGTGCTTTGAGACATACCTACATACCTTGGTTGTAATGAGTGGTTATTTCAGGTGACTTTGATTCCTATGATAATAAAGCAATCTAGCATCAACAAGGCATTTTTTCCCAGAGAAATGGCACTCACTCACTGTCTGTAAATCCTACTTTCAGCTGCTTCCTTATTTACAATGAGTCACCATAGCAGGCAGCTCTGCATTTTTGATCTGGTGGGTTTTTTCGCTCTTCTCCTCTTCCCTTTTCTGGGAGGCAGTGGGGAGGTAGAGCATACAGCCCGATCCGGCGGGGAGGTGTGGGAAGCCAGATCGGGTGGCCCCCATCCGGCTCTCCTCTCTGCTATCTTATCCCTTTTGTCTTACTTCTATCACCTTTTCTATCCCTTTGAAAAAGTGAGGCTCCATAAATGTTAAAGAGGTAAGTATTATGTTTTAGTTGCATTGAATAGATAGAAGAAAATAAACTGTAGAAAACTAAAGAGAAGAAAGAAGAGAAATAACAATGTAACATAAACCAGTGGCCTCCTTGGATGAGGGTGTCTAATGATAATGGCCGAAACACCTGATGAATCCAAGGTCCACTACTGACAACGTGTCCCAAACTGGTAACGTTTCTGGGCTGCCTTTTCTCGTAACAGCCATCCCTCAAGATTTTCTCCATTTAAAGCAATGCAATATCAGGGATTGTAACATCTAGTCCTTTTACTGAATAAGAGGTTGTGTTTTATGTCTTACAGACTCTACTCAGAGCAAAAGAAAATGAAGTTCAGTATCTTAAAAAAGAAATCAGTTGTCTACAGAATGAAGTGCAATCTCTTACAAAGGTATGTTTTACAGTCTAATCTCTTTTATCACACAGAAATAATACACATTAAAAATTTAGAACAATTAAATGGCCTAACTATGCTTACCATGTCTGTCCTTATTCCAGGAGAAAGAAGTCGCTTATGAGCGTTTTAAGGAGGCATATGTAGAGCTAAGTGACACAAGGGGGCGTGGCCAGCTGGAGATGGGCTCACTCAATGAACACCTGAGACTGGCCAACGCTGCCCTTCAGGAGGGAGCAAGACAGACCTGACCTACGTGACCTACGAGGACACGCCTTAAAAAATGTACTTTGAGAAAGAAAACCAGCCAATATTTTAAAAAAGAAGAGAAGAGAAAAGAAGGGGGAAAAAAAGCAATATATGTTATCATGACCTGATAAGCCTAAAATGAGCCAGAATTAAAAATTTTGGGTGTTAAGATTAAATAACAACAAGTGTTTTCCACATAAGAGACTCTTTATTTATTAGTCACACACAAACATGCAAACAGGAGCGAGGCCAAAACTAGTATTGTGATAGCCTCGCATGATATGACATTTCTGATAAATTCTTGAAGGCAAAACAAGTTAAATATTAGAGAATAGGGAAAGGAAGAGGGTGGAGACAGAGGGGTTTATTTGGAAGACAAAGGGCCCCATCTTCCCCATCTTCCTTGTGCCGACTGGTATGCTTTCAGTCAATATTGCAAAGCACCCTGTGGATGTAAATGAAAAAAAAAAACAGAACACAGTTGTCATCACTGGAAAAATGTCACAGATTACTTCCTTTGACATGCAGCTGACACACCCTTTACACAGTAGAAGACCGTGACTAAAGGTCCCAGCCTCAATGCTTAAAGATTGCATAAGGTGTGGCTAATAAGCACTTGAACTTTACCATTTACTTTTCCAGAGTTAGGTCAATCGTCGTCATCGTCGTCTTCAGGGACAAAGATGTCGTGCTCCTCCAGGAGGGCGGCAAAGTTCTTGCTGATCAGATTTCCCACATAAAGGAAAGGCACCACCACTAATGTCATGCGGATGAGACCAAATGGTGTCTGCAAAAATCAAACAATGAGAAAAGTTATGGCTAAACCAAGAGGATGCAAGAACTATTCAGATCACTAAACATAACTAGGTTTTCTGCAGGTGTTGTGGCACAGCTGGATTCAGGGGAGATTGGTTGTAACAGAGCTGACGTTTTACAAATTTCCAGGTAAAAAACAAACAAAACTGAGGCCAAACTAGCAGGAGTGTTTCAGAATATCTGAAACACAAAATGCTTTCACTAAAAGCACAACTGATGTCACCAGGTCATTACATCCTTACACTGAAGCTCTATTCTGAGTCATGTTGACTTGGCTCCGGAAAGCATGGTCGATGGGTATCTCCATATGAATACATGTATTTGAGTTAACAGCCCTCAGACAGTCGTGAAGCAGATTCCAGCAGAGAATCATATACAAATGTCGAAGGCCCAAAAAGAGTGGACGACGTGTGTGTGGTTACAGAGCAGATCATTTTAGCCCTTGACCTCACGGCAGTTTCCGTCCATCGATCATTAAATATCAATTTCTCTTATTAACGTGTTTTTATTGCGACATTTTATTGCGACCAACTGGACATGTCCTGCCCGAACATCGACGAGTTTAGGCTTCAAGTCTATAAATTACTCGCCAACATTAGCGGCTGTCCAGCGGACGTATTTTTTAACGACACAACACTACATTTCGCCAAATAAAACGAGTCTTTGAATAATAAATGATCTTTAAATTTACTAGTGACTTATTTCCTTTAACAGCCTCTCCCTTTAACAAAACAAACGTTCATTTGCTGATTTAACAAGTCCGGTGCGTATCCTGTCTTTCTATTCGTCAAAGCTTCCGTCAAACCACCGCTGTCCCGCCCACTCGTAAACTCCGGTCGGCTACCTCTGTAAACTGAACGTTGGAAACTCACTTTTTCCGGCTTCGGTAGAATTGCTCCAGACGGCGTAGACACTGCGGTCCTGCTTTGAGTCGTCCTGGGTATATGTGAGGTCTTCAAGCCGGTATTACGGGTCATTATCCCCATATTTCTGGAGGAAAGTCGCAGCGGGAGCCGCAACATACTCGCCGCCATTTTTCCTGTATTTGTGACGGTAATGGGACGTTTCTAAGGGTTGGACCACATATGGGTAGGACTGGGATGCCTTGTATGGGCGTAGCTTGCGGTTTGACAGGTAAATGATGAGTAATTCCATCCTAATGTATTGTTATTATAGTTGAATGGTCTGCTACAGATAGATACATGTGGCCGTAAAATACACATAGCTGAAGTTAAGTCACTAAGGGCCTTTTAAACTTTATTTAAAATTTACGGAACTATTTACTATGTTCATATTTAACACAGTAAACCTTTGTACAAGCAACCAATCACAGTTATCAGCTTATTATAATATCAGGATTGAAACTGAAGAGAAATAACGTAAAATACTAGCCGATGGTTATAATTCTTTGCATCTTAAACTGGGGTAAAATCAGGACTTGCAGCCAGTTTATGTGTTTATGTTTATCACCTCTGTTTGGACAGAAACAACTTTTTAGACTCAATGAGACAAATGAGTTTAAAAAGTATGAGAAAAAACAAATTAAATGATCTCCTTGTTTATCTTAAGGTCTCAAGATTTTTTTTTTCTTTTATATTGACATACGTCACTCGTGACAGTTTGGTTAGAAACATGCACATTTGTGTAACCCTCTGGAGGTCACTGCTCCTCATGTTCCTCCTCAAACAAAGAAGAAAGTACTAGTCATTGCTGACAATGTCTGCTGTCCTAACTCTCCTTGTGTACTTGCCTGCCCCTTGAAATCTCTAAGTCATAACATTACGGAGAGCTGAAATTTGCAGATTTTGATGTGCCATCCTCTTGGAGGAGCTGTTCTACCTGTACAATCAGAATGAGCACCAAAGCAGGTGAAATGGAGAGTGATCTTTGACCACCAAAGTCTAATTCCCTCCTCACTGTATCAAAGGGGGAAAAAATCCTAAATGCTTTCAAGCCATGTCCTTTTTATGAGACTGAGGCAGACAGGTGGAGAAACTAAAAAACGTATGGAAAAAAGGAATGCACTGCCACAACTCTTTACAAGCTGATGCAGTAGGTAACACTCATGAGGAAACTATGGTTCAGCAGTGGTAGTGCATTGGCAGTATATGGGCAGCTAAGGACTGCCCATCTACCTGCAGAGTGCATCTGTTGTCAGGTGGGGGCAGTCTCAAATATCTGGTACAAGGAGTTGTTGCTGGTCCATCATCCAGCTGCAGAGAAGAGCAAAGTTGTAACATTACGAAGACCTGAAGTGAAACTTATGTTAAAAAGCCACTGTCTGTGCTTTTAATAGTCTACTTTTTAAACTTTGATGTCTTTTCGTGCTTTTCCCATTCCAGAAGAATGCTGCTGCCACTCCCTTTCCTTCCTAGCATCCATGTTGATCATGTTTGGATTTTGGAGGACTGCAACAGACACAACGGTAGCATAAATTAAGAATGATGTACCAGCCTGACAGACTGTAAAATGAAGCTAATGCAGACGTGCCTAAAACTGCTGTTCTGAGAGTGGCCACTTGAGGCAGGGCCCAAAAGCAAGTCAGCCCACACAGACTTCATTGTTATAATGGCAGAACATTTGTTTACAGCCTGGTACCAAGAAAGGCCTCTATGGAGTGAAGTGTCAAAATATCATCCCCCTTATCACAGCTGGGAGTGGGCACTTGAGACTAGCCAATCCTTCTCATATTAAAAATCGTAACTTTCAATGTCTTATTCACAATGTTTATAACTTTAGGTAGTCTTTAGTGTTGTGCAATGAGTCTGCTCTAGGATCCCAATCATTTTGATATTCATATATGTGTGAATATCAAATTAGTTATTATACGTATTGGCCAGTGACAGTAGCACATATTTTCTAAATATCCTGAACATTTTAGCTTTGCAACCATGTTTCTATGTGTTATTTGTAAGATCAGAGACACTTTAAACAGTTTATATGTTTGTGTGGGGGGACACCGAAAAACTAAGAAAAAAACAAAGCAGGATGATAATAATAATAACAATAATAATTGTTGGTGATATGTAACGTCACCAAACAAGCCCGCGAGGCTGACTGCAGCACTTCCTTCGCCGCTGCACTAGAGCGCGCTCCGCGGGGACGCGCATGGAGGGGGAATAGGAAGAAGGAAGAGAGGACGCTGAACAAACTTGATAACTTCTAGCTGACTCGCTAGAAATCTGTCTGTGTGACAGTGGAACTGGTTACTTATTTCTGTGTAGATTTTCTTAGCGAACAAAGGCCCCGTCTAAATTCAGTCACCGTTGTCTCAACTCACCACACGACCCGACCGGCGGACCCGGGCAGCAGTTTTCAAACAGACGTTGCACTTGCTCGGCCGACCCGAAGCCATCCAACGTCACAAAGTCACATTTATTTGCTTTTGTTGAAGTGCAGGGATAACCAGTACATTGAAGTAACGCTGTACACAAGCAGCTCGCTGGTTAAAGGCTCGGAGTCTTCCTCTTGGTGGGAAAACTTATCCGCGGTCGGTGCTGTTGGAGGAAGAGACGAGGCCTTGCAGTTGAGGAGGCTGCATGTGTTGAAGACCGCTGCTGGCGACGTTATCTGAGCACTCATAAACATGTCGGCCCAGGCACAGATGCGAGCGATGCTGGACCAGCTCATGGGGACGGGGAGAGACGGTGAGAGGGGCCTCGCTGTGTTTGAGATTGGTTACTTACAAAATCAGCAGCGTGTATGACTGTTGCTAGCATTAGCCGACAAGCTAACCAGCATACTTTATGGTGACAGTGCGGCATGCTTTACAAATCATGCTAACTAGCCGGCTAGCTACCTGTTGTATTTAAGTTTGCTTGGCAAGTTAGGTTGTCGCACACATCTGTTACAAAACCAATCCAAAACAAACATCATGTCGGCATTTTATTTGGCTCATAGTCATGTGTTCATTTTTTCTTCCCTCCATTTCCTCCCTAGTATTTTTTTTATTATTATTTTTTTAACCACAAGGAGTTTTATCGGACACGTTTACTGTACCTGGATGCTACAGTGGTTAGAGATGTATGACTTAATCAGTCACAGGTGCGGGCTAATAACCCAGTATGATAGTAAAATACTGTACTTTTCATGAACGCCTGCTTTTCTGGTTTCCTTCTTTTTTTGTAAAGGTGACACCATGCGGCAGAGAATCAAATTCACAGATGAGCGAGTCTGCAAAAGTCACCTCTTGGATTCATGTCCTCATGACATCCTCTCAGGCACCGTGAGTATCGTGTCTACGCACGCCTGAACACACAGAGGAGAGCTTTATCATATTTACACACAGCCGTATAATATATACAGTAAATACAGTCACACACACAAGGCTGACAGGAAATGTATGGAGAGCTGAGATGTGTTTGAGCTCTACTTCATTGTCAATGGGGTTGAAATGAAATAACTTTTATATATATGGGAAATAAACACATATCCAAACATACTAATAAGCATTTCTATTTTTACTGATCCACTCTACTAGAACAGCTTTGCATAACACACTAGCTAGCGCACAGTTTCACTTTCTAAAACATGCGGCTTTATCTTCCTCACAAGGCCAACGACTCTGAGGTGAGCTTTTTCTTTGATTGGCTGCTGAAAAAAAGGCTGGTTTGGTCTCATTTAAAACTGTACTTAAACATTCAAATGTATTAGTGGGGATGTGGCCTGAGAGTCATAGACTTTGTTTTAATTACAAATATGAGTTGGGATTAGAGCCAGATCGTGAGATGGATTCATTTTACCACTCCGATGATGTGTTGTTGCTTTTATTCATTGACTTATCCTCTTACTTTCTGTTCCTTAACTTCGACTGGACTGGACTCAAAAAGACTCTTCCGAAGTTGAACATCTACAAATTAAAACTGACAGTCAATTTAATTCCTAGAGCACTGAATATAAACAGATAGTTTGAATAGTGTATATGGAAATCATCAGACCTGTGTTAGCTTTGCTTCAAGTTAAAGGGTATCACATTTGGATTCTTTAGTGTGACATCAGTGAAAATTCTTGTGTCCAGGACATTTTATCTTGTAGCTTTTTTGTTCTTCTTCAGATTTTGGGCTAAAACGTACGAGTAAAATGAGGCAGTCAGCTAACATCATTGTCATTTTGATTCCTGTAGAGAATGGACCTGGGAGAGTGCATGAAAGTGCATGACTTGGCACTCCGAGCTGATTACGAGATTGCCTCTAAGGAGCAGGAATACTTCTTTGAACTTGATGTAAGTTGTACGCACACACCCACAAAGATATTCTCTTGAATGTCTTGTTGAACTCACTACATCTACTTTGATTGCTAAGACTTTTCTTGAGAAAGTTAGTTTCAAGCTCTACCTAAAAGACTGTTCAGAAACACACAGAAATACACACTACTAGTCAGAAGGTAGGACACCCTCATTTGTTCATATGAATGTAAGTTTGGACACAGTAAGTTTTCCTGTGTCCAAACTTACTGGAATGTCCTAACACAGAAAAACTAATTCCGGTTCAAGAATAATTATGTATTTAATTTTAACTCAGGATCATCATAATTTTTGATCAAGAGGGTTATTAGTGAAAGACGTTAATCAATATTTTTGCACACTTCAAATTTACTTTCCTTTACATTTGCAAAAAATGCCTCTAGCATTAGCAGAGGTTCTGTAGAGGTTATTCATCAAATCACTCATAAAATATGGTTGTCTGGTCTATGTATTACAGACTCATGGACTTCAGAGTAACTGACAAGTTATGTCACTTCGGTTTTCATGCATTTATTGAACATAGGAACTCACTGAGTAAAGTTAACCCTTGAATTGTAACTCAAGCCTCTTTTAGCAGCACCAGTCACCATTGGTCTTTTGATGACTGTCTTGTTGTGTCACTCAGTCTTTGCTAAGCTTCAGGTCATGGTCTGCCGCCCTGACATTTCCAAGTAAAATTTCCTAATACCAATGTAAATGTATAGTTCCTCACTTGGTGCTCAAGCCCTGGTTTAGCAAAGCAGAATCAAACCACCATGCTCCACAATTTTGTAGTCTGCTGTCTTTAGCTTATCTTTTTTGTGGACTGATGTCCGACATAGCTTTTCCAGAAGTCATTAGCAAAAAGTTCACTTACCTTTCCCAGCACTGAAGTATATATTTTAAGTCACTGTGTTTTTTGTGGACATTAAAGTAAAACTTTGTGTTTTTTGTCATTTTGACTTGGCTGAAGATGAAACCATATTTGAGTAATTAAATCAGTAATCCTGGTAATTCCAAAGGGTTGATAAGCTTCTTTTTTCATTAACACAGTTCACAACATCCTTGCTTACAAGGCTACTTTGATGTCATAGAATAGCCTGGAAGGTGGTAAATTAGTCCACACCACATTAAGATGTTAATGAGAAGGCATCCCTCTCTCCAGGCTTATCAAACGTATGGTGTAAGTGCTGCTATTAAGCTTTAAACAACTGCTGAAGATGAGAGCAGGAAATGTTTGGAAACTGAATGTTTTATAGCCGCGTTTATAAACTCACTTCATAGCAGGTACAGACTATTTAGTTCAGCCACTGTTAAATATTCTTGAGAATCCTGCAATATAATATTTCTCGGTTATTTCTGTATTTTTTTCTCAGGCCGCTGAACACCTTCAGTCTTTCATTGCTGACTGTGACCGCAGAACTGAGCTGGCCAAGAAAAGACTAGCAGAAACACAGGATGAGATCAGCGCTGAAGTGGCTGCGAAGGTGACGCACTGTTGACATTTTTAGCTCTAATTATCACAGGAAAAGTCTACACACTGCCTAAAAACTATTAGCTTAGCATTCTTTTCTTTTCTTTTTGTTTCCTTTCATGAAAAGGCTGAACGTGTCCACGAGCTTAACGAAGAGATCGGGAAGCTGCTGGCCCGGGCAGAGCAGCTGGGAGGCGAGGGGAATGTAGAAGAGGCCCAGCAGCTGCTGGAAAAAGTGGAGAAGACCCGGGCATTAAAGAAGGAAGCAGAGGTTAGAAATGTGTTACCTACCTAAGTGATAAGTGGTAAGATGTTTGCAGCCACATGAGAGGTGCAATTTCTGTTTACTGTTCTCGAGCACATTTGCTCACCAGCCCCACTCGCAGTTACTCTACTTATGTGTCCGTGCCTGAGTAAACACCAGTTTGTTTCACCATCTCAACTCCTGTCACACCTGGTCTCTCTTTCATGCCATTTACTTGTGAAAATTTTGTGATTTTTAATGCTTTTTGTGGCACTGTTGGGGAAGTAAATGACACACTGTCCTCTCAGTTGTTAATTACTTAAGAAATAAAGTGGTTTTGGGATTGGGGATCTGTCCTGTGGGGATCACACTACATGTATACTGTGCCTGACTCCAACAGCACCGGACCAGGGCGCAGTCACAGCAAACACACTAGTTAAGTGAACCAGACTTTGGGGATCGGATGCACTCGTAGGTGGAACAGATGGCCTAGTCTGTGTACACCATTGATGAAGGTTAAATGTGTGGTTTAATGACAGCGAGTTCATGGTTCATGCCAGTGTTAACCTGCCTGTCTGAGTAGAGCAGCTTCACGCTCTTCACAAAGTAACAGAACTCATATCGGACACACATTTTATCAGCTCCCAATCTGCAGCTTGCATAATAGGTCCGAATAATGAGATGCAGGTTGAACAATTTTTATTCTGCTCCTTATAACCATAACATTTGTGACTGCAGGATATTTACCGGAACTCAATGCCTGCCTCAAGCTTTCAACAGCAAAAACTGCGAGTGTGTGAGGTGTGCTCTGCCTACTTGGGTCTCCATGACAATGACCGCCGCCTGGCTGACCACTTTGGGGGGAAGCTGCACCTCGGTTTTATTGAAATCCGTGAGAAGCTTGAAAAGCTAAGGGTAAGGATGTCCTGGAGCAGGTCTATGCTACTATATGCATGAGTATTGATTAGTACCACAAATGTATCTGTACAGTGTTATAAAAACTACAGTTAAGGAGGCAGTATGCGCAGCTGTATCCAATTTAGTCATTTCATTTATATAACACTTTTCCAAATAAAGCTTCAAAGTGACAAGAAACACGTAAGGAATCAAATCGAAAACAAGAAGAATTAATTTGCACGTCAAACAAGTTTGATCAGTTCAGAAAGTCATAAGATGTGAGGGATAAGAACAGATTCGGGGGTTTGTCTCCCTGTTAGGCCTGTTGTGTTGACTTCATTCATTTATTTTTTTAATTCAGAAAGCTGTTGTCGACAAACAAGAAAGAATGCGCACGAGGCGGCGAGAGGAACGTGAAAAAGAAGATGAAAGAGAGCGACAGTGGGAGCTGGAGAGGGAGCGGGAGAAAGAACGGGAAAGGGAGCGAGAGAGAGAAAGACAGCGGGAACGAGAGCGAGAGTGGGAGAGAGAAAGGGACCGAAGGAGGTAAATGATCAGAATCTGTCGTTACTGTGAAACGGTTTCAAGTCATCGGGAAACTGAAGTGTCTCTTTTTTTAAGGTCAAGATCTAGGAGTGGAGACCGATACAGGTATGCAAGCATCACTTGATAAGTTTTTTTCCCAGGTTGGCAAGGCGACTTGTAATTTCACACAATATAAAGCCGAATGGTGCGGTATCTGTAAATGCACGCAGTGGGGTTATTAATGCCATAACCACAAATATGCCACAAAAATACTCAAACCTCTGCTTTCCTGGTAAAAGAGCAGAGAGGAAAACTGCAAATTCGTACGTATACTGACGTATACTTCTCGTGCAGGATGTCATTTACAAGACAAAATGCTTCCGAATTCCCACAAAGTCTTTATCTAAATTTATAGCACACATCAGTACAGCCAACCCTTTTTTTTTTTTTTTTTTTTTTTTTTTTTTTTAAGACCTAAACAATATCCTTTTCTTCTTTCTTCTTTTTTTTTTTTCCTGAAAATGATTTATCCAGGGATGGAGGCAGTTCGTCCTCCCATCGTTCAAGGCGCCACCGCTCCTCTCACTCCAGAGAAGAAGGTGGGGAACGGGATCGGGAGAGGGAGAGGGAGAGGAAACATCGACACAAGGATAGACATCGCTCACGCTCCCACTCACACAGACGCAAAAAGAAAAGGTGCAGATTTTATTCATCACTGAAACTTGCAGAAATCTGCATCATGACCTGTGTGGCGTAACATCTGAATTAAAAGGTCAATTTTAAATAGTTTCAAGTGATTCTTTTAAATGAATACTACAAGTACTAGAGCTTTACACACTGTTGCACATATTTATAACATCTATTCATTATATATAGTAATATGTGGATATAAGGTGCTTGATCATTTTTCTTCTTGGATTATAGATCATTTTGACATTCAGAAACCATAGACTGTATTTAAAAGGTGGACATAGCCACTGTAACGTCAACCAGTGGTTTGTCCTAAAGTATGAAAATATTATCCTAGTTCCCATTGCATTTATTACCTGAGTAAACAAAAAGCTGATGAGTTTAAGGTCTCGGCTGCTAGTTTCAGTTCTTAAAGAATAGACAATGATGTGCATTTGGTAAAATATGATACCTATTAGTCATAAATAAGGGAAAGTGTGGTACATTCTGATCGACAAGTAGCTACTTTGTGCAAAACCTCTTGGTTTTGTGGTCACATGTGTAATAATTAGTTTAAAATTAAATGTAACCAGCCAAATATTACCAACCATCTTTCTAACCATGGACCTTTCTTCAGCATTTTCATTCCATAGCAGACGTCAGTGATTCTTTTGTTTTTTCTCTCTCTCACTTTTTCAGATCCTCCAAGGACAGATCATCTCACACCCGCGACAGAGAGCGCTCAGTGTCTCAGGAGAGATGGAGGGAGGGTGCAGGAGATGGATGGCGTGGCGACAGAGCAGATTACAGAGACTGGGAGGACAGGGAGAGGTCCACCTCTCCAGACATGGCCAGGGAAAAGGAACGAGAGAGATCAGTGTCGTGCGAACGGGACCGACGGTCCAGCTCGGAAGAGCGAGAGTCCGGGGAGATATGAACAGCAGGGGGCGCCTCCAAAGAGTTTAATTTGGATATATTATTTAGTAAAAAACATAATAAGAGCATGGAGAGATGTGAGCCTGCTGGTGCGAGTGTGTGCGCTTGTGTTGACTTTGTATACGTGTTCATGTTGAAAACGGGACATGTATATTAGGTGGGGTGGTGGTCGGTGGTGGTGGTCACAGAAACATGCAAACCAGTTTTATAAGAATGAGGCGAGGCTGATCTGGAAGCAGTGTAGTCGTCATTTTTCATGTCATGTCAATGGTCCTGTGTACAGTTACTTTCACACTGATGAGGGGAAGAGTGGTGAGAAGACTGCTTTAAGTCCATTTTTATTTTACTCACACAAAGTGCTGTATTTTTTTATCCTTAGTTTAATGTTAATACTGTTTATCCCGTTCCCTTAGGAACCTCAGTTTCAGTAGCATGTTCAGTCTCGATAATGTGGCGTGGCCCTTGCAGTAATGCTTGAAATGAGGTGTGAATGACTGAAGGCACTTCTTATGGTTGTTTTACTTGCTGCCTTCAAGCCATGACAATCTCATTTCGCAGATTTGACATGCATCGGTTAAGATGCTGTGATGAGCTTGTACTTTGAATATAAACTCACTCACTCTCACCCACCCAAAATATGTCATCCGAGTATTTCTCCCTAGACCAGGAGGTATATAAATTATGTGAATATTTGACTTGACACTTTTCAGAGGGAGGGGGTCAACTTTGCTGTGCCACCATTAATTGAATGATTTTGTATTTATTTTTTTTGGCTTCCATTCAAACAAAAAATGTTATCCAGATTTCTCTCTAACTTGTCTCCTGCTTTTTACAGCTGCATCAGATTAAACCCACCTTGGCAGCAAAAGTTGTGTGGTTGGAGTGCAACAGTTTTTTGTTGTGGTTTGTTTTTAAGCTTTAATTGGGGGGGATACCTCAATTATAGTCAGACACATTTTTTAACATTATACAAATAGGTTTCTATTTTTTTTCCCTCCTATCATGGAATGAAAGAAATGTAGATCAGTTCATCACAGCTTCCTGATGATGTTGCCTAAAGGTGAAGAAGGTTGTGGCAGAGCTGTTGTGTTGGTTTTCAGTGAAGTGTATTTCCATGTGTTTAAAACAAATCACCCAAAAATGCTGTCTTCTTATATAGAGACATTGCTGAAAACCACATACACACTCCACCCACTTCATTAGGTACACCTGTTCAGCTACTAATTAGTCAATCACAGCAGCAACGGGGTCCATTTAGACATAAAGACAGGTTCAAGCTGACCATCAAAATGGGCGGTGGTTTAAGTACATTGGGGATGGTTGTTGTTGTCAGATGGGCTGTTCTGTATATTTCAAAATATTTCACTGATGATTTAGACTGCCATCTAGGGTTTACAGAGAATGGTCTGAAAAAGAGAAAATATCCAGTAAGTTGATGTTCTCTGGTTGGAAATGTTGTCTTGATACTAGATGTGAGAGGAGAACGGCTGATAGGAAGGCGCCAATAACTCAAATAACTTGTAACAACCAAGTTATGGAGGAGCTCATCTCTGAATTTGCAGTACGTTGAACCTTGAAGCAGATTGGCTGTGGCAGCAAAAGACCACACCCCACCCCACTCCTGTCAGCTAATAACAGGAAACTGGCTGCAATTTGCAGGAGAAACCATAAGATTGTAAAAATGTTGACTTCTCTAATGATTCTCATTTTCTGCTGTGAGATGTGGGTGGTAGGGTTGGAATTGGGCTTAAAACATGAAAGCATTGATCTAGTCTTGACCATATGAAAGGTTCAGGATGCTGAGACTTGGGTGTTGTAATGGGGATATTTTCTTGGCACACCTGACCATCTGAATGTTGTTTAAACACCACATACTGAGTATTGCTGCTCAATTACACAGATTATTTTATGACCACAGTGTACCCGGCTTCTGATGGATATTTCAAATGGCCTCCACAGTCACCATCTGGCAAATTTGCAACAACTTTGTGATGATTTTCTGTTAATATGAATCAAAATCTGAGGAATCTTTCTGGCACTTTGTTGAATCTAGGCCTTGATGAATTAAGGCAGTTCTGTGGGCAAAAGAGGGTCCAGCCTGGTGCTAGCAAGATTTACCTAATAAAGTTGCCAGTGATTATGCGGTAATGGTTATTAGAGGACAAAACATAATCATGCCTATGGATTCATGTAACACTGAGTATGAATCCATACAACTTCACACTCACCATGTCTAAACATTTGCCTGGTGCTGTTTGTAAAGATGGATGCCCTAGCTCCACTTCCTCATGCAAAAGTGAAGCCAAAATTTTCAGGTAACAGGAGCTGCTTTTGGTGGTGGAAAAGATAGCAGGAAGACGTTGGAAAAGTCTGAGCTTTACAGTTTTGATGATCTTTTCCGCAGGTTGTACTTAGACTGAAGGGTTTAAAGTAAGATATCAAAATATGAATAACTATGTAGATATATATTTAAAAATGTACACATTACAGGTATGGAAGGTACACGTTTCTCTTTCTGTCATGACGTATCGTCCCGGGTACATCAAGTTATGAGGAAATTAAAATCAGAGTGAGAACTACATAAAATGCAAAAAACAAGGTATCGTCTTCACTAAAACATTCATATACTGTTGCTGAATCAAAGCATGCTGTATATTCTCTTTGTTGTAAATACCTATAAATTGTATATACGTATATATACTGTCAAGTTCCCGTTTATATGGGATGAATGTATGAATAGTAACCAGTTGTATAGTAACCGATCTAATCTGAATGTGAGGTAGGTCCACGCTTGCCAAAGGTGCATGACTCCCGGCGGCCTGTAGGTGGCAGAAGAAAACAGCCAATGAAGATTGGTATACGTCATGACGCCAGACGCATGTTTGGAAAAGAAGCGCGAGAGAAAGAAATGTTCGCCCCGGGTTTGTTTACAAAACTTTATCAAGTTTAGCGAGGATGTCGTTGTTGAAGCCTTTTAGTAAACTCCCTGGTCTGAACACAGCGAACATCTTGGTGAGTTGTTCACTTTAAGAAATAAAATTTTAAAAAGAAAAGGCAAATATCGAGCTGTGTGCTGTGACTGTAGCTGTTTTCAGGACGAGCTAACGGCTGACTGGATGTGTTTTTTATTGGGAGATATCTGGTCGTAAATATCCCAGATATATGGTCGTCAGCTTGGACTAGCAAAATCACTTAAAGACAAATATGACTGTATCAGGAAGAGGTTTTTACACAGTCTAGCAGCTGTTTGGCGTCGTCGGTGTTGTGTGGATAAATCTTGACTTTTCTGTAGATCTACCTAACAAACACTATCTCAACGTTTTTATAATACTTTTATTCTATAATAGCTCTATAACACCCACAACCAGAGGCGTTTCCAATTCAGTCCGAAGGAGGGTGGGATCCCAAGCCCAGATAAAAGGGGAGGGTTGTGTCAGGAAGCGTGCAAAATATTGCCAACCCAAACAAACATGCGGGTCATCAAGAATGATCTTTCCATACCGGGATGACAGCGACTGCCTGTGGTGCTGGTGGAAATCGTGCTACTGTAAGACAAAGGAAAAGGAAAGGCGTGTTTAGAGACAGCAAGAAGGAAGGAAAGGCGTGAGAAGGACTTAAGGAAAAGAAGGATTGTGGATGTGCACAGGGTTGGTGTGACAGGGAGGATGCTAAGGATAGTGTGAGATGAGGGCGATGATCTGCTGTGGTGACCCCTGAAGTGAGCAGCAGAAGAACTAGAGGCAGGATTTTTTTGTTGTTATTTGTTTCAGGGGGAACCTTCAGAATATTTTCTCTTAAGTAAATACTAGGGGCAGGTGATATATAACCTCAAAATTCTATCGCAATATTTCAAGGAAATTTATAATAACGATATTGTTACAATATTGAAAAAAGTACTGAACAATATTTTTTTTTTTACTGCAGGCAAAAGATTTGTTAGCGCAAACAAATATGAAGGGTATCTTACATCCACCTGGCAGACTACCTGATTCAAGGTGTGAATCCATTGCCAGCAGCAACATAGAGTAATAGTGACACACAGCAGAAGTCAAATGTAAGCTCAAAAGTAGCCTAGGTAGTGTTTTCCCCGGAAATTTTAAGCAAACAAAACATTCCAACAACAGTTAAACTAAAATAACCCTTACAACACTGTCACATAAATAAAAATATATTCTCTCTGGAATATTGCATTTTATGCAGTTGCATAAACCTGTACTTTACCGCTAATTTCCATCCAACACGTGCTCTTTGTGTCATATGGAGTGCAGTGCTCCAGCGATGCCCTTGTTTAAAAGTGGTCACACTTCACCAGCTGTTAGTATCTCCTCCTTGCGCACCTACATATCCCGGTTGTCCTCAATGGTGTGTTTGTGCCTGAAGAAACAATGTTGTAGCTTCCATCTTCAGCTAGAATAGTTTTTGTGCATATTTGGCAAATCATTGTGCTTTTATTTTGTAGTATCTTTCACTAGGCCTTCACTAGAGGCATACATCTTGTTGTCCACATTAGGGAGGATAAACCCATGACATCACTATATCAGTGAGATTTTTTTATATCATATGAAAATTTGTATTATAACAGACGATTTGATACACCACATTCCCAATAAATACAGAGGAGAATATTGCAGAAACATTGAGTATGGTTTTCAGGCTGTTGCAGCAGCACACGTGCTATTAAAAATGGCACGACACAGGAGATGAAATATTTTTATACTGAAAATTGTTAAATTCATTAAATTCATTTTCTTTAACCACTTTAACCAACCCATCACTCCACTGTTATGTGTCTTTAAATACATTAAAATATTTTGTGGGGCTTTGCACATACCCCTTGCCACAACTCTAACAAAATGCAAAGAATCCATTCATATTTTCCAAAATAGAGCATTTGCTTCCATTTTAGGGTTCAGGGCTGCTTCAGGAGGTCAGATGATTATTCTTAACGGGCTTTAAGTATTTGTCCTTGCAGCAGCTGAAAACAGATGTTGGAAAAATTGCTAATGTCTGGCCAGTAGGTGGTGCAGAGGGTGGTCCTTTTATTTTCCATAGCCTCTCACTGTAACCACAGTCAAATTAGATCACAGTCTGTATAAATTAATATTTTTCAGAATGTTTTATTGCATTGTAATTTATGATTTTATCATCATAAATCTCTATATGAGCAAAAGCCACTGTAAAAAAAAAAAAGAAAGTGGCAACATCTTTGAACTGTGACTGCGAAATGTTTCTTCTGACAGGTTTAAGAGATTTTTTTTTAACCTGTGTGATGGTGTAAAGTGGGATCATCAGGTTTTGTGCTGACTGGTAGTTTTTGTTTCCTGCAGCTGGTGGAGAGTGAGGAGCAATTTCAGCAGAGTTTAGCAGATGTTCTGGTGGAGGAGACCAGTGTCACTGTGAACGTGTGAGTAAAGCTCGCTTCATCCTGCAAACTGCTGAAGTCTGCTATCTGTCAGGGGAAAGTGGCTGCAGCACACAAATGGAAACCGAGTCTGCCATCCTCACAACGAAACAAGATTTGTTTTCTACCATCAGTCGCATTTATGTTTAAACAGTATGACTGTAAACGTTTATTTAGTAACAAAATATTTTTCATAATCAACAACAAACAAGTAGTTATGTACTTGGGAAAAGGACTTTTGTACTACTCAGACTGCAACGTCATAACAGGTTTCCAGCTGGTAATGTAATGTTGACTTTATGATTAAATAATTGTGAAATTCTGACTGGGGAACTCGTACGTGATGCTGCACTGTTATTCTGCAGCTGCAGCAAATTACTCAGTTATGCAATGACTTTGATGTGTGAAGACCACCTGAGGTGGGTAAGAGTCCCATGATTGTCATCGCTCTTTGTACTTAACAGGAGACTAGCTAAGAGCCTTCCTTTGCCCATGGAGAATGATGAGAGCCGTCCCAGAATAGACTTGGTTGTGTTCATCATCAACCTAACTTCAGAGCTCAGGTAACTTTCAAATCCATCCGTCGATTTTCAGCTTATCCATTTCATGGTTGCGAGGGTGCTGGAGCCAATCCCAGCTGTCATGGGGTACACCCTCACCGGTGTGTTATAGGGCAAACACAGAGAGACAAAGAGCCATTCACACTCACACTTACCTAAGCCAGGACTGTGGGAAGAAGTCGGTGCAAACTCCACAGTCCGCGGAGGCCTGATCCAGGGGTACCCTCCTTTTGTCTGATTTCAGTGAGTGTCTATTGAAAAGGAACCTGGACTTGTTCCTAGTCACCAAGATGAAAAAATACATACATGTCCAGATGCAATTTGTTGTACTGGCCACCTGAATACACAGGTTCTGCTTCATATAACAGCTTTGTTTTTGTGTTGTTCTTACTTAATTGTTACCAGAGTGAGATGTCATTTTTAAACCACACAAATTGCCCCAAACCAGCCCAGAGACTTTATTTTTCTAGTGTGTTCTGGGACTGCCCTGGGGCCTCCTTCCAGCAGGACTTGCCCAAAACGCCTCATCTATTAGGTGCCCAGGTGGTTTACCTGATCACCATGGTGTTGATGATCACAATGATTCACTCTGACTATCAACAGCTCGTTCTGGTTCCACTCAGTCCTCTTCAATACAAGATCTCCAGTACTTAAAACTCCGCCTTACTTGAAGCGTCACCTTCACCCAAACTGTGAGCACTAAACCTCAGATTTTGAGGTTTCATGAAGGAGAAACTTGATGTCATCATGCAGAAACGAGATCCCGATGCCTCTGACATACGTTGTCCAAAATATTTTATATTTTAAGTTAAAAACAAGTTCAAAGATGATATGATGTAGCAGTGCTTCATTCTGTTTTGTTTTATTTTGTTGTAGTTTGCAGTCAGCAGAAGCGTCCCTGAAATATTTGGACCCGGGATATTTCCTTGGAAAAGTTTGCTTCATGGTTACGAATGGTAGGGCAACGGTTAAAATCCTTTTATGTGTTTTTCTTTTTGTCTTGTTTTGTTTTATGTTTTGTTTTTTCCCCCAGTCCCTTGATTCATAGGAAGAAGGGAAAAAAATAAGCTGAGATTAAATCAAGGAGAAATTGTCTACCACTGTTTACATTTTACTTCACCGTTGAACACCACCCACAACACATATTGTTGTACTTTCAGGCTTTTTTGTGTCTGACCAGCTGACCTTTTATGCTTCTCTTTCTTGTAGCTCGGAACGCTTCCGCCCCCGCTGAGCGCCTGGATGCTGTCAGGAAGCTGGCTGCGTCGCTCCACTGTCCCCTGTTGTTTGCGGAGAATCAGGTTTGTAGCAGTCTGGGTCACAAACACTGAAGATGTTTTAAGTCATATGTGAAATCCAAATCTAGCCCTTCACACATTTTAATCTGAATGTATGTCAGTATACAGTGGGGCAAAAAAGTATTTAGTCAGCCACCGATTGTGCAAGTTCCCCCACCTAAAATGATGACAGAGGTCAGTAATTTGCACCAGAGGTACACTTCAACTGTGAGAGACAGAATGTGAAAAAAAATCCATGAATCCACATGGTAGGATTTGTAAAGAATTTATTTGTAAATCAGGGTGGAAAATAAGTATTTGGTCAATAACAAAAATACAACTCAATACTTTGTAACATAACCTTTGTTGGCAATAACAGAGGTCAAACGTTTACTATAGGTCTTTACCAGGTTTGCACACACAGTAGCTGGTATTTTGGCCCATTCCTCCATGCAGATCTTCTCGAGAGCAGTGATGTTTTGGGGCTGTCGCCGAGCAACACGGACTTTCAACTCCCGCCACAGATTTTCTATGGGGTTGAGGTCTGGAGACTGGCTAGGCCACTCCAGGACTTTCAAATGCTTCTTACGGAGCCACTCCTTTGTTGCCCGGGCGGTGTGTTTTGGATCATTGTCATGTTGGAAGACCCAGCCTCGTTTCATCTTCAAAGTTCTCACTGATGGAAGGAGGTTTTGGCTCAAAATCTCACGATACATGGCCCCATTCATCCTGTCCTTAACACGGATCAGTCGTCCTGTCCCCTTGGCAGAAAAACAGCCCCATAGCATGATGTTTCCACCCCCATGCTTCACAGTAGGTATGGTGTTCTTGGGATGCAACTCAGTATTCTTCTTCCTCCAAACACGACGAGTTGAGTTTATACCAAAAAGTTCTACTTTGGTTTCATCTGACCACATGACATTCTCCCAATCCTCTGCTGTATCATCCATGTGCTCTCTGGCAAACTTCAGACGGGCCTGGACATGCACTGGCTTCAGCAGCGGAACACGTCTGGCACTGCGGGATTTGATTCCCTGCCGTTGTAGTGTGTTACTGATGGTGACCTTTGTTACTTTGGTCCCAGCTCTCTGCAGGTCATTCACCAGGTCCCCCCGTGTGGTTCTGGGATCTTTGCTCACCGTTCTCATGATCATTTTGACCCCACGGGATGAGATCTTGCGTGGAGCCCCAGATCGAGGGAGATTATCAGTGGTCTTGTATGTCTTCCATTTTCTGATGATTGCTCCCACAGTTGATTTTTTCACACCAAGCTGCTTGCCTATTGTAGATTCACTCTTCCCAGTCTGGTGCAGGTCTACAATACGTTTCCTGGTGTCCTTCAAAAGCTCTTTGGTCTTGGCCATGGCGGAGTTTGGAGTCTGACTGTTTGAGGCTGTGGACAGGTGTCTTTTATAGAGATGATGAGTTCAAACAGGTGCCATTCATACAGGTAACGAGTGGGGGACAGAAAAGCTTCTTACAGAAGACGTTACAGGTCTGTGAGAGCCAGAGATTTTCCTTGTTTGAGGTGACCAAATACTTATTTTCCACCCTAATTTACGAATAAATTCTTTACAAATCCTACCATGTGAATTCATGGATTTTTTTTTTCACATTCTGTCTCTCACAGTTGAAGTGTACCTCTGGTGCAAATTACTGACCTCTGTCATCATTTTAAGTGGGGGAACTTGCACAATCGGTGGCTGACTAAATACTTTTTTGCCCCACTGTATGTTCTCAGTAAAGTTTTGCCTTGCACACTGTTGCATGTTGTGTTTCTTGAACACATTTCTTGTTGAAATGTATGCAGAACAAAATTACAGATTTGTTATCTTTGCATAAGGATTTATTTGGCTTTATTAAACATCCAGTACTTGTTGTAGTCATCGTTTTCAGGCTTGTGAAACAGCTTCTGGCTGTTTGTCTCTTTTTCTTTTTTTCCTTCAGCAGTATGATGGCTAAGCAACTTTTTTGTTGACTGATTCATAAAGCTGAAGTTGCACAGAGGGAAAAGCCTGAAATTGAACTCAGAAGGGAAAGCTGTTTGTGTGCGTGTTGTGTAGCTCAGCATCGCTGTAGTTTAGAGGGTTCTGCGCTGTTGTTGACAATAAAACATCAAATGTAATTTTTGTGTCTTTGCGTTTCCTAAAAAGCCATCCTGTGTAATCTTTCCTTCCCTACAGACTCCAGATGGAGTGGCCAGTGCTACAGAGAGGCTGCTGACTATTCTCAAGGTGGCCGCCGGCCTCGTTCCCATTGCCACTGCTCTCTACGTGTCTAACCTGACTCGGTGCACGCTTCCCCTGGACATCGATCAGCCGAGCTTTGATTAGGTCCTCTGATTGATTCCTTTAAAGTGATAACTTCCTCTACTTTATCGTGTTTATATTTATTTGTAGAAGTTGTTAATGTCGACAATTACACGTCTTCTTTTTCAAATAAATGTTACCAGGTGTATTTAATTCTGATCCATTACATTATGTTTTACATGAACAGTGCTGTGAAAAACACTCCAAGTACACCCTACAATTCAATATCGTAGAACCACCTTGGCAGCAGGAACTAATTGCTTTTGATATGACTTTATCAACGTGTCACATCGTTGTGGACGACTTTCAGCCCACTCGTCTTTACAACGTTGTGACACTTCACTGAAGTTTGCGGCATTTGTTTACAGCAGCTCTCTTAAAGTCCCGCCACAGCATGTCATTTCGGGTTGAGATCTGGACTTTGACTGGACCATTGCAACAGCTTGATTCTTTTCCAGACATTCTGTTGTAAATTTGCTACTGTCCACGACCCACTTCCAGCCAAGCTTTAGTTGTCAAACAGATGGCATCACATTTGACTCGACTTGATGTTCAAGGAAGTTCATGGTCAACTCAATGACTGCAAGATTCCAGGTTCCAAATCATCGCCCCTCCTCCACAGTGCTGATTTGCTGCGTTTGGATTTCTCCCTCCATGGTGCTGGTGCTGTGCATTATTGCCTAACATCTCTACTTTGGTGTCATCTGTCCAAAGAACGTTGGTTGTGGTTTGTTCAGATGGAACTTTGCAAACCTAAACTGTGCAGCAAACTATGCTTATTCACCCTATTTCTAATTGTACCTTAACATTTAACATGCTAACTGAGGTCTGTAGAGTCTGAGATGTAGATGAGTTTTTGTTAATTTTTTTCTGACCTTGGGTTGAATTTGCTGGGTTGTCCAATCCTGGGAAGATTGTTGTTAACAAACGAGGGGCGATCGTGGCTCAAGAGTTGGGAGTTCGCCTTGTAATCGGAAGATTGCCGGTTCGAGCCCCGGCTTGGACAGTCTCGGTCGTTGTGTCCTTGGGCAAGATACTTCACCCATTGCCTACTGGTGGTGGTCAGAGGGCCCGGTGGCGCCAGTGTCCGGCAGCCTCGCCTCTGTCAGTGCGCCCCAGGGTGGCTGTGGCTACAATGTAGCTTGCTGTCACCCGTGTGTGAATGTGTGCGTGAATGGGTGGATGACTGGATATGTAAAACGCTTTGGGGTCCTTAGGGACTAGTAAAGCGCTATATAAATACAGGCCATTTACCATTTTACCATTTAACAAACAGCTGATTACTCCAAATCTGCTTTTATAGTGGTGGTCACACTTGTTTATGATTATTAATCAAGTGCACTCATTTGGCTGCAAATTCCCCGTGATTCAGCACAGTTTTTCAGAGTTTTTCAGAGTACAAGATCCTGGGAAAACTTTTTCTGGTTCATGACCGTATATGAAGCAGTAAGTGTTAAAGGGTTGAACATAATTAAAAAAATTTCCATGTAAATACACTTCAGTGGGCTTTATATGATTGTTTGGAGTTTCATTACATTAATACCATGTTTTTATTTAGGTTCTCAAAAAAAGTTGTGAACTGGAGGCAAAATTTGAATCTTTCCAGTGCACAAATAAATCAAACTAAAAATAAATAATGAATAAAATAGTCCAACAGTTTTAAATCAAGTAAAATCCACATCTCGTTTCTTCATATTTTGCTACAAATATGGCAAATAGGTGTAAATACAGAAAAAAAGTCAAACAGAGTTTAAATCATTCTAACTGGTTTTAAAGTCAGTATTTGGTATGACCATCTTTATTCTCCAAGACAGCCTGAACTCTCTTAGGCAAGCTTTCTTGTAATTTCTTGAATTAACAAAAAGTTGATTGTGTTCATCAGGATATAGCGTTTTCAGCGGGAGAAACATTTCATCACTCATCCAAGTGACTTCTTCTGCACGCTACGTCCATGAACAGAGTCAACGTTGTTTAGATTTCTTACCTGGTTGGTTGAGCATCAAGACATGTCTTCATTCAGGATAATTTTTCTATGTTTCTTGAGGGATGATCAAAGCTCTTCTTTAGATGTTGGCTGCCTTTTGTTCTGGCCTCTATCAGGAGAATCCCACACTGCTTCAGATGCTCTGGGGAGGCCAATCCATGACTGATGGTGTTGTATTGTATTGTTTTGCCAATAAGACAGTTTCCAGATGGTTTTGTATGGTGGATCAAAACCTGATGATACTTTTCTGCTTTACTATCATGTGTTCATAATTCCCAAGACCCCAGCACCACTGGCTGAACGGCAGCTCTAAACCATGTCAGAGCCTCCATACCTACTCCACACGCTCACAATGATTTCTACCAAAAATATCACAACTGGATTGTCACTCCTAAAGACCTGTTGTTGCCGATTTTAGTTTCCTCAAATGTTTTTACCCGTCAGCTATAAAGTGCTGATGAGATATTGTTAGCAGCCTGCTGGGCGGGCAGGCAACATGGACACCCAAGATTGTGAATGTGATAACTCAAGAATGAAGCAATGTAGGACTTTCTAATTGATAATAGACTTAAAATGGGTGTAAGATGCCAATTATTGAAGCAAAAAATACTAGAAAGTCTGACTCCATGCAAGAAAAAACAAGGGGTCTCTATTTTGGAAATAAAAGACTTCCTGGTCACGCCACCATCGAATCCATCCAAGTTACATGGTTTATTAAAATAATCAAATTACAGCGTTTACATTTATGTTAGACTACTTTTAATTAACTGCTTTATCCCACTTACAATGAATTAAAAAAAAAAAAATCTTGTTCATGACCTGTGTAGCATGTTAACACTATTGGAAGTAAAAAATAACTTAAACTCCAATTTTGAAAACACAACTTTCTTTTTTTCCTTTTTTTTTTTTATAAAGCTCTGACTTGTATTATGAGTCTGTGGTCTGGGAGAGAGTCCTGTAACTCTCTGTCTGCAAAATGCAGTATATAATGACCAATGCTGGGCAATTAATTATATAGTTACTTCTTCAAAAAAGTAACTGAGTTATGCAAACAAAGTTTTTTGCAGCTGTTTACCTAAAATGCAGCCAAGGCGTTTTTTAAATAAACATTTCAAACTATTTACAGAACAATCAGGTGTTCTGCATCAAATTTGATGCCACACAAATTATTTGTGCCACTCCAAAAAATAATTTCTGTCCACTATGAGATAAAGGAGAACAACAGCCTGATACCTGCAGGCCTGACAACAGGAGATGTATCACTCCTGTAACACCTGTAACATTCAGCAGTCGCCTCATTGTTCTGACACACACAACAAAACTGTTGACTACACACTAACTACACAAGATTCACTCCTAACCCCCCCTCCCTCTCCCTTCCTAAACAACTAAATGCCATGTTGCCATATCATTTTTTTGATTGGTCGACATGGTACATTTTTCCACCAATAGGAAAGAGTGGGGGTTTTTTGGTTTTGGCTTTAATCACAGGAGGAGAGTGCTTTCGAGCGTTTTTCTTATAAAACGCCGTTTTTTACCGTTTCAGTAAATATAAACAACGACAGTATTCAGGAAGAAAACCCAACATTGTATAGATTTTTATCATAACTCTGGTTTTAGTGACCTATCAACACAATTTAAAAACTGGTATAAAGTCCACACTTTTTCCTTCAATTGTTCCGTCTGTCCTGCTCACATCTCCGATGCTTGTCCACGTTGTCATTAAGGTGGCTTCACTCCACATCAGCCACGCTGCTTTGCTTGCTAAAACACCGGTGCACATAAAGACGCTGTCGTAGCCTGTCAACGACGTTGATTAGCTGCGTATACGTATATACATATACGAATGTGAATCGCATTATTGGCTGAAATATGGGATGGTGGCATCGTTCTAATCCCGTACGGGAGCAGCCAGTCACTCACTGGCTAACACTGCAAAACAGAATTGTTAAAGTATTCATTTTATTTCAATTCTGCGTTTCTGTGCGCAACGCAGATTTTCTGTGCGCAGAGACCGTGCCAGCAGTGCGCAATTGCGCACGCGCGCAGGGAACATTGCCTTGGACGATATAGAATGATTAAAATAAAGTTTGTTCAGCTTGCAACTAAATGAAGAAACAACCTGTCGTTTTTATTAGCAGCAACTGTTTGACCTCAGCCCCAGGCAAAAGCTGCTCAGACTTCAAAGGGGGTACGAACCAAGGAGAGAGGAGTGTCCTTCACAGGGTGCGACCAATAGCACTGTGCCTGGTATCACATCGGCATGCATGCACCAGCGCGCACACACACTATTAATAGTTAGGTTATCATCACAGCAATTATCTATCACGCAGGTTAGGCAAACACTGTAATGGTGTCAGGCCAGGAACTGGAAGGACAGCGAGGGGTCAGTAGGGCTGGAGAATGTCAGCAATAACACTGATATCTTTGACTCTCATGGCTCTTTCATGCATTTACGTTCTGTATACAGAAAGAAAAATAACCCCCTTTTTTTGCTTATTGAGAAAAATGTTGGCGCCTAAACTGTGCAGAAGGTCATGAGATGGTGGCAGTGAACTGATGACCTTTTCATTTATGTACTGATGTGTTGTACTTGACGTTTGCTGTGTATTTTAAAGGATTTGTTTTTGGTTTGGCTTACAGTAATTGCACTTTCTATTCTGTTTCTACACAGAAGGTCAAGCCTTGTCCACTGGTTGGCTTTTTCTGTATCTAAGCCCTTTGTCTCTATCAGAGGTAACTTGGGGTTCAGTATCTTGACCACAAATACTTCAAGATGGAGGTTGGAGTGGGCAAGGAACTCACAACTGACCTTCTGATTGGTAGATCCCGTGCTACCTCCTGAGGCTGAGGTAGCTTAGGTACCTCCTGAGCTACAGGTCCCTCATATACAGCTAGGTCCATAAGTATTTTTGGACAATAACACTTTTTTGTTAACTTTGCCTCTAAACACTACCACAATGGGTTTGAAATCAAATAATTATGATGTGATTGAAGTGCAGACTTTCAGCTTTAGTTCAGTGGATTTTAGTCCCCCGTTTACAAAAGCTCAAAAGTAATTTGACAACAGACTTCATGGACATGTGAGGAGTGTTCCCTGATTATTCCATGATACATTAAGCAGATAAAAGATGTGTTTAATTTGTATTTGGTAGATTTTCACTTGAACTATCAATATGAGCTTTAAAGAGATTGATGAGTTGATGCATGTGATGGAGTCAATCATTAGGCCGAAGGAAAAAAACCATCAGAGAGAGCAAAAACTGGTAAGTAGTATGGTGAAGGACAGACACAGCTCATAATCTAAAGCATATGACATCATCTGTCAAACATGGTGGAGGTAATGGTGTGGGCATGTATGACTGCCAGTGGAACCAGGTCACTGGTGTTTATTGGTGATGAAATACAAGATAGAAGTAGCAGGATAAAATGTGAAGTGTACAGGGCTGATTCAGGTCAAACTACTTCACACAAATTGATACGGATCCAAAGCAACCTGCAAAAGCAACCCAAGAATTTCTCAAGGCAAAGAAATGGGATATTTTTCAATGGTCAAGTCAGTCACCTGATCTCAACCCAATAGAGCATGCTTTTCACTTACTGAAAAGAAAACAAACTTTTTGGGGGCAGAAAGACCCACAAACAAGCAGGAACTGAAGGCAGCTGCAGTAATGACCTAGCAGAGCATCTCAAGGGAGGAAAAACAGCATTTAGTGATATCCGGTGGTCATTGACCGCAAAAGATTTTCATCCTTCTTTCAGCTACTCCCTTAAGGGGCTATTTTATTTAAAAAGCAAACAAACAAACAAACAAAAACGCTCATATTTAAAATCATGTTCTTCGGTTACTTTTGAGCTTCTGAAACTGAGGGACTGTGTATAAAAACGGCTTTAATTCCCAAACTGTTAATGCAACCATTTTGTTAAATCCCTTAAATTAAAGTTGAAGGTCTGCACTTCAATCACATACTGACTGGTTTCAGTTTAAAATCTGTTATGATGGCGGCGAGAGGCAAAACTACAAAAATATTGTCATTGTCCAAGAATTAACTGTTCGTATTTGTTAGCATGTGGAGAGTGGAAGCGGGGTCTAATCTGTGACAGTCAGTGAAGATCTCATTATAGTGCAAATGTTCTCTTGTGTTTGATCACTCAGGACACATGTTCATGTATAAGGACACTGTCATTTGTTTCATCGTGGTCCCAATGGTCCATACTGGTGAACCAAAGTCCAGGAGCCACCTCACCATCATGGTAACCAGTTGTTGTTTATGTTATTGCTTTTCCTACCGTGACGAGGCCTCAAGTCTCGGCTCAGGTGTTGACAGCTGCTATCAACTGAACACGTTTTCCTGTATAAACAAATAACAGTGGTCCGCAAGGTGCAGCTCTCCTTGCACCTTGGTAATAGGTGAAGTCGTGCCAGAAGCCTCCATCCTCCATAAAAGTGAAGCCATAATTAAGGAAAGTGTTTTTGCTGCTCCTTAAATCTGAGAACTGATACTTGACGATTAGTTTGAAAGGAAACAGAAGCCAACTGAGTCAGCAGCAGGGGAAGCATTCATGCAGTCACAGAGTAGAGAATTATGCTGAGCTTGTGGATAACATGCTGAAAGCATATCAGCTAATGAGTGCAGAATGTCACAGACGATGTGATTTTTACATTCTCATCTTGACTTTTTATACCCAGCAAATCTGCTCGACTCAGGGACGAGATTTGATGGGCGACCTCTGTTGGTTCTTAAGTATAGAGACGGGTGTTCAGTACAAACACGGCGTAGCACGCTGACCTGTTTTTCCGACAGAAATTTGCTTTAATGTGTCTCTGATATCATCCTCTGGTTTATCTTCAGGATGAGCACATTAAAACAATTATGGTGGGAAATAATTAAAATTCCAGACATTGTGTTGATATTGTTCATATCTGAAATCAATGTAAAGTAAAAAAAAAAAAAAAAAAGATAACAAGCTGGTCTGAAGTTCACAGCAGCAAACAAAAATATTTTTTTAGACGAGTATAACAGACGGCTAATGACTAATTTTTTTTTTTATGTGTTCATCATTTGCAAACAGCACACTTGAGGATACATGGACTACTGCTCAATCCCTTGTAGGCTTGTACAGCCTGTGGCCGGCTGGTCCCTGTGGTTAGCGTTGTCACAGCAGACAGGGTGAGACATCAGAAATGAG
This sequence comes from Maylandia zebra, assembly GCF_041146795.1. Taxonomy (NCBI): domain Eukaryota; kingdom Metazoa; phylum Chordata; class Actinopteri; order Cichliformes; family Cichlidae; genus Maylandia; species Maylandia zebra. The sequence continues at coordinate 27,933,318 of NC_135172.1, read as the reverse complement.
GTTTGATGAATCAGTGCAGCCCACCCATCTTCAGCCTGAGCAGCTGCCTGATCTGTCACATCGTAAACACGTGTGTGAAAGTGCAGGGACTTACATAATTCGACTAACGTCCAGTTAATATCATGTTGCTTCACAGGTTCAATTAAAGCTGCAGAACATTTTGGTATTGCACAGTGTATAAAATTAGCAGAAGCGCAGTATGCTTCATGTGTTTTATGGCTATTTGAATCACCTGTGTGACCTATTTTAATGGAAAACTTTTTGTTAAAGCAGGAAAAAGGGGGATCTACTGATCCATGCAACATTAAAATAATCAACATACCTGTCTGTTTATTTTGGTTACAGTTTTGAAAAAAGGATATTTCTAAATTCAATCTTGGAGTTTTTCACATGACAGGATTATATTATCTGACGTAAGTGTGCAAAAACCTGGGAGTGTATCTATTTTCTCTACTGCTTATCCATTTTGGGGATGCAGAGGGCTGGAACCAAACCTGTGTGTCAGGGTGAGAGCCAGGGTGCACCCAGTCCACACCTAACATGAATGTCTTTGAACTGTGGATTTTTGTTACCTTCACCAAAGACGTCATGTTTTTGGTAGTGTGTGCGTGTCATTCTGCCTGTAAACACGATAGCATGAACATTTTTGAATGAATTCGGATGAAACTTTGTAGGGCTGTAACAATCCGATCAAATTTCACCCACTGAGGTCTTCAAGGTCACCGTAACGATTTATTGATCAAAAATTGACCAAAAATTTGACTTAGAAGCTATGAAATTTACAAGTGTGGTGTGTATTGTCCACAGATTTAAAATATCATCTCCCATTGGACCTCTGACCTCTCCTTCAAGGTCAACAGATTGATCTGAAGGTCAGAGTGATAATAATATAGAGCCATTTAAAATAACAACAGGTTTTCAGATTGACAAGAACCTGTTGGCATGGCATAATTTGATTGTGACTTTGTTACGTACCTTATAATAACCGGTCATAACCGTTAAAACAATTTGAATACATTTATAATGTTCCAAACTAAGCTTTTCTTTTTTTTGTAATCTTCTTTGGAAAGTAAAATAAACTGATGATCAAAAAAATTCACCCGATGAAGTGAAATGACTGCTGGACGTGTCCTATATCCACACATATAATAAAGAATAAAAAGTAATTATACTCAAAATGATGTCAAGTATAAAAAACGAGTTTCAGCAGAGCAAATAACAAAAGCCTGCACTTTGCACTTGTTATTGCTGCACTACTTAAAGTTCATTTAAAAACAACAATAAAAATGTTTACATAATGAATGCAATCCCATTTCCATAAAAGTAAATATAAATACTCTACAAAGAGTGAGCTGCATGACTGGCTGAGGCTTAACTCTCCGAGTCTTTTGTGTTTAAATGTTAGGTGTAATTTCTACTTCTTTTGTTTTCTGAACAGCCACCCATCAAAAAGAAAAGTCTTAAAAGGAGCAGTGACAATGACAATAATAGAAGAACTGTCTGCAGGGAGCACCCCGTTCCCATCTTTGGTACCAGTTGAGAACCAGGCCGGTGAAATTACGTGAAAAAACACTTGTCCTGTGTGCCACTAAATGGATAAGTAACCTGAGACTATTGTCCCGTGGATATGCATTTGAAAAGCGTTTGACCTCAGCTCAGTCAACAGCTGCTTAGAGGGGGCGGAGTCAGGAAAGCAGAGGTGTCCCCCACAGATATGCGGCCAGAGGCACCGTGCCTGATGTCACGTCTGCATGCGTGCACTAGCACACTCACTAATAATAGGTTATCATCATCCGTCATGGAAGTTAACCAAACACTGTTTTGGCATCAAGTCAGGAACGGGAAGGACAACAAGGAGTCAGTGGGACTGAGATATGTCAGTGATAAGGCTGTTATCTTTGACCCTCTCGGCTGTTTTTCACATTTTACATTCTCAGAAACAGTTGATGGCTCAACCATAAGACGTGATTTCCACTTCTTATTCAGGCAAAATGTGGAAAGTGTGCAAATAGTGAGTCTTTAATTACTTGAGGCATCCAAGGACGACTCTTCAGTACCACCGACTCATTTTAGGTTGTAATTTGTGCAACACTGACAAATGCACACCCGTTGTGTAGGAGTAAATCAAAATAGATCAGTTTCTGAAATAAAACCATCCCACAATCAAAGTCTCTTAAATCACCTCAGATGCTCTGTTTGCACTCCAGGAGGTCGTCCTGACCATGTATTCGTGCCTAAATGCACTAAGCTGCTGCCTTGTGAGCGACTGATTAGGTATTTGCAATAAGGAGTAGTTGAATATACCTAATAAAGTGACTAGTGGGTATATATTATGAGTTTCTATGGCAACAACACTTTAATCAGGTTATCAGTCTGTTCTCAAAACCTCTGCAGTGCCTCAAAAACCAGATGCTATGTTTTTTTGAATTTACCGGTTGTAAAATATTCACTGCATCATTTGATTTTGCCTTTTTCCTGTGAAAAACTCATTGCTTTCATATGTTAGATTTTTTCTACTGGAAACAACCAAGAAACAGGTGATGAGGGGGCTCCAAATTTGTAAAGAGTGAGAAGAGCTCAGGGTTACTCCCCCCTCCCCTGAGCAGCAAGGATAACATTGAACACAGGGACGGGGAGAAAAGAGTATTATCTCTTGAAAACAGCCTCACAGGAAGTTGAAGTAATGGAGGTCCCAAAGCTGCTCATGTGACGGACTCTGCTTCTTGTAACGTCCACAGATCAGGTGATAGGTCCTAATAGCTCCCTGTGAGAGGGACTGCTAAAGTCTTTGTCTCATCCTGTTCACAGGATGAATGTGACCAAGAGTGGAAAGTGAGTCTGAAAGATAATACCCTGCGTGAGAGTCCAACAATACTGAGCAATTTGAGGGTTTTTTTGAGTGTCTTTGAGACCACAGGCACGCATGCCAACACCAAGGGTTTCACTCTTTACTTGCTTATCAAGACAGTCTGACAAATGTCCTCAGTTGACTTTCAGATCAGTCAGCAGCCACTATCAAGTTTAACTATAACGTGTCAGGACAATGCATATTCAAATGTGTAGAATGAGAAAAAAAAAACCAAACAGAACTTCAATGGACAAAGTAGTGCAGAGAGTTTTATTGTTACGAGTGATTTCAGCATTATGCGTTTCCAAGTTCAAGAATGCAGATCAAGAATTTTATTTAGCTGAAACACAAAGCTGTTAATTTCTGAGTGACACTAGAAGTGTAAAGCAGTTGAATACAGTAAACCAAGCAACTCTGAATCAAACTGATTCCAGAAAGTGTAACATACAGATTGAGGCTTTTAATTTCCCTATAAATCATTTGCATGTGGATATTTTTCATGTCTTTAGCTCTGTATGGAAGAGTAGTAAGTCAGTCTCAGCCTGTGAAGCCCAGCTCTTTGTAGCTGACCTCAAGGTCAGCGATGACCTTGCTCATCACGTTCCTCAGGCCCTGTTGTCCAGCGGCATCGAGTCCAGCCTTCTCTGCAAAGACTTTAACGATGACCTCAGAGATCAGCTGGAAGGAGAAAAATTCATTTACTTCAGTCAAGCTCAGTTTAACAGCAAGCATGAGGTGATGGAGCTACAGTAAACTTTGTCCTCTTGCACACTAAGCTCACCTTGAAGTTGTTAATGGGGATCTTGTGCTTTGTTGCATGGCTGTTGGCCAGAGGTTTGAGAATGGCAGCATGGTTGCCTTTGGCCTTCAGCAGTTCGCCCAGTTTCTTTAGCACGGTGGCTCCATGGTCAGCAACAGCAGAGCTACTGGCCAGCTCACCCTGAGGGATGCCGACAAATTTGGGGAACAGCTTCTGGGTCTCCGGGTGCTCCGTGAATAAACTGAAGAGGAAATAGAGCAGCAGGGTCATACCACACAGATCATGGTTTGCATTTTAGCCATTTAGGGTGGCAGTGTAGACGCCATAATTTATCCTACTTTGATTACATCACTCTTATGCACAAAATGTTTATTCCTGGCTGTGATAAGACTGGATACAAACACATGGGACCGCTTTGATAAGGCCCATCCCATCTCCTTCAGTAGAATAGCTCTGTGCCGCCATTATGATCCTCAATATGCTCATGTTTGTGTTGGCACTGGCGGAAGTTTGGAAATTAAATTAGATCAGTTAATGGCGTTTTTCCCTCTTGTCCATTAACACAAATTAGAAGGGGGGAGGAAATCTAAGCAACTGAATATAACCGAGTCAAACATCAACCATGACCTTAAGACAAAGATTTAATATCTCCGTGTTTTAAACAAACACAGATTTAGGCATCATAAAAGTTAGTGATGTGGCAGTGGTTGCCAAGTGTGCAATTAGACAGGTGGTGGCATAAATAACACATGAATTCTATTCTTAAACTGCACTGGAGGAGATGAATTTTTAAACTCCTGGCCACAGGTCTGAGTAATGAGACCTACAACGAGTACAATCTTATTTTTCTTTCCAGAGTCACTGACCGGTTCAAAACCAGGCTCCCATAGCCAGTGTAGTCTGCTTCCACTGGTCCCCAGTACTTCAGAACTGCGTCAAAGTCCCCCATGATCTGAGAAGATGAGGGGAGAGAGTGAAAGAAAAAAAAAAAAAAAAAAAAAGTTGCCTGATTATATGAAGCTTGTCAGTTACAGATGCAGTTATCCTGTACTGCACTTCTGTTTGAGTTAATGGCTGAGAACCAACAACAATATCAGTCAAGGGCAACTTGTGAAAGATGGATATATTACCTCAGATGAACTCAGGGAGTCTGACTGGCAACCTCAGTATAGCTTTAAATAGTTTATTTGAAGTGAAATCAGATTCACTTTTAGTTTTAATGCATTTGAGGTCATGAGAACGCTGCGAGATATGTAAACAGAGTGAAGTTCTTACAGATTATCCCACAGTGCACTAATCAGTCATGCATTTCCTTTGTTCTGCTTACGCTAGTTTATTAAGATAGCTTTTAATTTAGCAGTGTTGACATTTTACATTTCCCCCTTTAACTGAACTCAGATTCCCAAACATCCTGAAAGAAAAAAAAAAAAGTTTAAGATTAATTTTACCCCTGAAATGTTTAACTCCCAAGTCATGATATATATTGTTTAATTAATTCTATTATTGCAGAATCCATTGCCTTACCTGCAAGCTTGTAATATATCCTGTGTAGTTACACCAAATTCCTCTTGTCCTGACTAAACCCCCCCAGAGCTGACCTTTTATACTCCCTCCCTCTGTGCTGTCACCAAGTTTGTTTCCCCCCCCCTCCCTCCAGCTCTGTGAGGCTGCCTCTTACTGCACGTCTCCCAAATGTTCCCAATGCCTCCAACGTCTACCTGGAAACTTAATTCCAGGTGACTTAGCCACTTGGGGCATCTTTGGTGTGTTTTGTGGCCGAGCCATCAAGTAGCCCAGGTAGAGTGAGTAAAGTAGGTCATTTGAGGGAGGGGAAAAAAAAAAAAAAAAAAAAAAAAAAAAAAAAAAAATCCACACACACACACACACAACAAAAATAACTACATACAAAAATAGGGCTCTAGTTGAGAATTTAGTTTTAGTGTTACCTTTCCAAGCTGCAAATCTAGCATCTTAAAGCAATTTTCCATTTGTGATTTTAGAGCAGCCTACTCACATTAGACAGCAGGTGAATTTCACAGCAATCCCTGCACTAAAACTTCATCCAGTACTTTCACTTATCAGTTTGTCATTAGCTACTCAAATAGTTCTGCAGTAAAACCTGCAGAGATACAGTAATTCTGCTCAACTAGAGCAATTCAAACTAATCGCATCAAAATGTCATTGATTCTAAGCTTCACAATGGATATAATGTGAAGGCAGAACACACGCTATACTTCAGGATCTTTTCCTGCTTTGATCAAACTTTTCTAGATTAATTTCCTAATTTTGACTTTAGATTCAGATAGTGGGTTTCAATTGTAATAAATTTGATCAAATTCCTCCCAAGAGTATTAAAATGTCAGAATTTTTTCAGTCTTGATTTTCTTGAGTCTAGCCAGTGATTTTAGTTTACTAGAAATACCCTGCAGTAAAAACACAACACGCTCCAGTCAGCTTACAATAGTCTGTGCCCTTTTCTTCCATGCTACACTTAAGGACACTTCTACACGCATTACTATGATTTCTACCACCTGAGTTTCAGTGGTGGGGAGGACAGACACTTAGAGGGTTTTCTAGATTAATCATAATCTAGAAAACCCTCTAATGGGAGGAAGTAGTCAGAAGCCTGACAGTTTTCCCAGTACCTTGCATAATTTTATGTGCAAAAACAGCTGCGCACCATGTCATATTTTTATTGCTAATCAATTTATAATTTCACTCTTAAATAGCAACATTTCAACACAGTTAAGATCAGATTATCAGCCATGTTGGTGGAAATACAGGAATCTTTATATCCAACAGCCAAGATTAGTTGTGGTCATGACTGTATGCAAGATCTGATGCACTGTGAATGTAATCAGGGAATTAGATGCTATAAAAATCCAGATAACACCCGCAACCACATGTACAAAATGTGTGATTGAAATTCCATCAGGAGAATATATGTGCAGAGACACACTCACCAACTCAAGAATACACACCAACCCAGGAAGTCAAGGTTATGTAAGACACCAGCAGCTTAATTGTTCAGTACAAACCTGCTGTAATGTTTTGTATAAAAATCATTTACCATGTGCGTAAGATAAATTAATGTACAAACACACTCATGACTAATTATCAGGAAAGCCCCTCTGGTGACCAATAAAACTACTTTACATTTCCATGAGATACATTTGGATTGTATAGCTGGTTCGAGTTTTGGGTCAGTTTGTGTTGGCGAATCACATTTTCTCAGCAAGTTTACTTCTGCCCGAGTCCTAATTATTCAGTTTTCAAAAGGGTACACACTGAACAATGAAACCTCTGTTTCTTTTGATTCCAGTCTCAGCCGATTTGAAATGTATCAGATTCCGTTACTGAGGACTGATTGTTTGGTATTCCCTCCAACCTGAAACCTGAGCCCCTGCGCTGCCCACATGCTTCAATTTATTACTACGCCATTGCACAGGTAGCTGCACGGCAGAATTATTCAAATGCAACCAGTAAGAAAAATGCAAAGCGAAATGTCCAGGCTAAGGCACTGCAATGATGCCGACATGCACACATCGGTAACAAAGTCATATACAACACTCCCATTATAGCTCATCTTAACTAAAACCCTAGTCAATATTTTGACCTTTACTGCCAATAGCAGTCATTTAGTTACTATAGGACAGTAGTCAAACCTTGTAAATGTTTTAGGTTTGCAGGCAAATTGCATCCCCCCCACATAACTGCTAAAGTGCACCGTGTTGATGTTCACAATGGAATCATCTTGCCTCTCAAGCAAATGGAAAGTGTGTACACAGATGCTGCACAGTCCAGCTTGGATGCATTTGAACATAATTTGGAATCAGGTGACACATCTGATCCGAGGTCAAATACAGTTAATGACTTGGGGGGGGGGGTAGGCTGCGATCTGCTGCCGCCTTCATTTGTTAAAATTACAAACTAATTCAGTGTCAACTATATAATATTAACCTGACCAGTTTCCTGGGAGAAGTTTGCGTGTTTGCAATTGCTATAATTGAGTATCAGTGTTGAACTAGACATATTAGAAGGCCTTCTTTCGTGAGTCTTCATTCATACTGCACAGTTCTGAAGTCTAGTTGAAAGCAGCATTAGGAAAAGAGCATGAAGCTGAAGTCAAGTACTGCATTTTTCCAGCATGGAACACTCGCCTACTATCCGCTGCAGCATGAATGCACACTTAAGTGTGCAAGACTAGTGTGGCACCAAAACAGTATAGATACAGCCTGCATTTAGAGTGAGGAGCAAGACCAGACAAATGCCCTACCAAGCACTTGCTGCCCATTAGTGACCTCGGGGAAATTTGAATAGACAGGTGGACTTTAGCAACAGCACCACAGGGTGAAGAGGGACAAATGAAGTCAGAGTGAAGACAGACCTTCCACCCCTCCATTCCCAGTGGAAATCAGTTTCAGATCACATCTATTTTTAAATTTAGTGTCCTATAACACATCTTTAACCTCTCCTACACTGCTGAAAGTTGGTGCATTGACTGGGCTGACCTGTCCCATCCCACTTTTCCTTTGGCATTTCCTCTTGGAACACACACACACACACACACACACACACACACACACACACACACACACACACACACACACACACACACACACACACACACACACACACACACACACACACACACACACACACACACACACACACACACACACACACACACACACACACACACACACACACACACACACACACACACACACACACACACACACACACACACACACACACACACACACACACACACACACACACACACACACGCTAATGTTGATAGAAATTAGGGAGTGGATCTAAAATCCAGTTGTGATTAAATCTCACTGAATTCCACCAGGGGCCCTCTGCTGGACTTTTTCACATAACATTGGGGAGGCAAACGACAAGTCCCTCCTCTTCTAAACTGTGATTGGTTTACACTATGGCTTCAATAAGTGTCTAGCCAATAGAATTTCGCGTGCGGTCCAACACCCGGAAGACAGCAGTGAGTGTCAAAGAACCCGAAGTAGGTTGAAGCAGTTTAAACGTTTAAGGAAAAAAAAAAAAAAAAGAAGTTGTCAGTCAGGTTTTATTTGCAGTGTTTTCAGGCGCAAAGATGATGCAGGCTTTGAAAGGCGTCAGACACGTGACATCCAGCACAATGAAACAAGCAGGTAACCGGCAAGGCTCGTGCTCGTTTTAAAGCAGTCCGAAGTGGGGGAAAGAAATAGTGTTTGCAAAGTAGCGACTTCGTCTACAATTAAAGCACATTCGCAGTCTTACAGCGCCGATATGAGCGAAAATGTCATTCACAGACTTAACAAAAATATCTGGACAGCCAACAGGTTTGTGGGGCAAAGGTTATTGCCCGATTGAACTTGTGATTTTAAAGTATTGTTAACTGTAGGAATAGCGTGTCAAACATGAGGCCTGGGGTCCAGCACCAGCCCACTGAAGGGTCCAGTCCGGCTCACTGGCTAGCTTTGCTAGTCTGAAAACTGCCAAAAAGTCAAATAGCTTTAGTTTCAGTAAGATGTTCAGCTCCTCCTAGTGAGGCGAGGCCAGCATTACTACATAGTTACTGTATGCGAAGTTAAAGTTGGGACTTGGACAAGGTGTTTTAAAGGATACTATTAAGAGGCAAAAGAAAAAAAAAAGTCAAGCTGTTACCCATTTTATAACTAGATTATGAATATTTAACTTGCTGTATTGAGATTTTAGAGCAGATTAAATCATTTGTGGCCCATTAACTGAAGTTTGACATCCCTGCCACTTTCAGTGGCATGTTGAAGACATATTGCCAGCTTTGCACAGTTTTCTAAAAATGTGACCTAGTGTAGACACGCAGCTGAACAGGGCTCCGACCCCATATTAAGTTTAAAGAAAAGTAATAAACTTGCAGAGATAAAAAGGCAAATGCGCAGGTTTTGGCTTACTTTACTTGGTGCTCATTGAGAACTTTCCCAAAGTTTTATGGATCCAGAATTTAGTCAAGTCACTCCTACCTGTGGTAAGGTTGGCATTTAAGTTTCCTGAAAACACAGAGAGAGACACATTAAAGAGTCACATAATTGAAAAATGTGTTAAAAGTATTAACCAAAGAAAGAAAACAAACTATTTCTGAATCAGTAAAGAAGCTCTCACCTTCCTTCAAGACAGGGTACCAATGAGCTGAGCACGGCTTTTATTCCTGTTCGGTTAATTGAGCAAGTGAGACACAGGTATCTGCAATTAGTCAAACAAAAGCTGTGCCCACAAAGCCAAGCCCCGCCTCCAAACAAAGGGGAGTTAGGGCGTGAGGAGACATATTTCACCCACATGACCACCAGGGAAAGTTTTTTGTTTTTTTTAAATGATTGTTCCTTTACATCAACTAATACATACAGTTGGTCACATGATCAGAAACTAAACCAGACAGATGTCGCAAGTCTTGTTAAACCAGAGTGCGCTGTGTCCAGTTTCAGAGCTCTCTGTGGCAGTCCCGTGGGGGGAGATCCGAGGTAAAGTCTGGGGTCCTGACCACGGACATCCTGTGCTGTGCCTGCATGGCTGGGCTGACAACTGCGGTACATTCAACACGCTTGTTCCCCTTCTGCCAAAAGGTGAGTGTTTTGTACAATGCACATTGACCATCTCCAGTGGCTCCCACTGTAGAAACCTCAGTGCCAAAAATTGAACCCCATGGACAATAATTCTTAAAATCAGCGGATTCTGCTGCTCAGCTCACTCAGGTGTGTGGCGTTCGGTTAATTTGAGTGTACAGCTTGTGCAAACAGGTGCTGCCGCTCAGCTGCTGGAACAGCTGCATCCCATCCAAAAAGACTGGATCTGAGGATGACATAATTACCACAGCACTTTACCCAGATTTTACAATTGTAGCTGACGGATTAGGAGCGTTTTCCTAGCTTTGTGTCCTTATTAACCTGAAAGCGATTTTTAGTTTGCCTTCTCCCTGTGTCTCCACTCAGAGTGTCGATATGTGGCAATGGACCTGGCAGGTCACGGTCGCTCGTCGCACCGTCCTCCTGGAGTTCTGCACGCCTTTCCTTCCTACGTGATGGATGTACGCAGAGTCGTTGATGGTGTGTGAGTTCGAGGACACTTGCAGTTAAGCCTTTAAATCCCATCAGAGATATCAGTGTTTGTTCCAGGATTGCAGTTTGTGATCATCGAGTTTTGGCTGAAACTTACATGTTATCCTTGCATAAACTTCTGCACCCCACATTTTATAATCCTAAGAGGTCTTTAACTCTACACTTAGTTGCTTTCCCTCATATCCATGGGAGTCGCTTTGGTCCATTAGGTTGAGAGAAACTCTGTGAGAAATGTTGTGACAGCTAACATGACATATTTATTGCTCGTTACTGCTCTCAAAGGCAAGCTGCAGCAGTATACAGCTCCTGCAGCCAGCACAGCTGCTGGCTGAAGATGCGGATGTGTCTAATGCTCAGGCTATGATGCTATTTATGTATTCATGACTGCACGGTAACTATCCTTCACTGGTCCTGTTAACATGAGCTAGCATTAAGCCTGAGCCTGTGATGACAGGTATGTAATAAATACACCGCAGGTGTTCGGGAGGCAGCATGGCTGCAGTATAACTGGGAACTACTGCAAACTTTAGTTATAGTTATTGTTAATTTAAATGTAAATAATTATTGTTTTAGTTTGCACTTGAAGCAGGCTTGTAGCCCCGAACAAAAAATTGTGTCTTGGAAAAAAAGTTTAACAATGAAACTCTAAAAATCTGTAAAAATCTTGGCAAAGCTTTCGAATTAGAAGGAGGAAAACAGTGAGGTTTGAAGAGCAAAGGATAAAAAGCTGAAAATGTAAATGAAGGCCAGTAGATGATGTGTGCTGAAATCACATCCTGGACTCGGACCGTTCTAGAGCCGGGGGCTGCTGTGGCTGAAGGATGATTCACTGTGTTTTTTGGTTATATGAGACACATAATCAAAACACACAGTGGGATGTTTGTGGTAAATTTACAATATTTTTATTACAGTATAAAACAAAAGGCTTAAAGGCCACCCATGTGGAACAGAAGATGCTGTTTTCCATCAACATGTTTGACATGATGCAAGCCAGTTTGAACCATTTCCATAAAAAAGGCACAGTGTATGAAAGAGCTGTCTTGTGTTAACTGACCTATCATTTCTCTACAAGTCTTGGCTACTCCTCCTAGTTTAATCAAACGTACATGCGGTGATCACCTAATGTGGCTTCACCCAAACTGAGCACAGTTTGGGTGGCTTGGTGTGTAGATAAATGCGCCTGTAACATATTTATCTATACTTGGAGTACCACCAACTACCTGATGCGGGTGTTACGCCAAAGCTCAGCCATCCTGCAGTCACGATCACAGCTACGGCCCGTCACAGAGGACTGAAGCAGCCCCACTGTTGAAGTTTCACCCACTCACGCTGTGCTCATAGGCAGTGATGAGTTACCGCATCATCCGTAACAGTGTCATAATACTCAGCCTTCACTGTGGATCAGAGGGAATGTAAAATATATGAATATAAAAGCATCTGTGGCTTTTTCACAGGATGCTTTGTGAGCTTTGACAGTTTTGTTGTTTTTTTTTTAAAAGTGGGCAAACTCTGACCTCTGAGGTAGAGCATACACTGCAGTTGAAAATGAGATGGTTTTAATATGAATATACATTTGACATAATTTAATATGCAGTTTATGGATCTAGAAAAAAAGGCCCTTTAATGAATGTTATTAATTTCGAGCATATTGCCAGAGCTGCCATGCATCTTCCTGACAGCTGAATCACAGCAGTGAGGATTTCTTTGAGCTAAAAATGGTCTGTGTTCTGTGATGAGATACTGAACCTGGTTGATGATGTGTGAAATTACTCCCACAGCTCTGCAGTGGAGCAAATTCTCCATTATAGGCCACAGCATGGGTGAGTGCAGCTGTATAAAGAATTCAAGCTTTAAAACGTATGTTTAAAAGCGCACGTTTATTTTATTTCTCTGTCCACCTCTTTGTATTTCAGGTGGTAACGTTGCAGGAATGGTAGGTGACTTACGATTAAGACACATTTGAGAGTGCTGTGCTTTATTGGGTGGCATCATTGTCCATGTGGCGTCTTCTGCAGTTCAGCGCTCTGTATCCGGAGATGGTGGATGCCGTTGTGCTGCTGGACTCCTACGGATTTTTACCTACAGACCAGGTACTTGTTTCTTTTTTTTCCTTTGTTACTCCACATCTGTTTTCATAGGAAACATTATTCAACAATACAGAAACAGATGATACCCACACATTCTCTGACAACACCCAGTATACGGTTAACCCTGTACACCCCCCACCACCATCCCAGCCTATGTAGTGGCACATTGAAAGAATTAGAATAAGTTAGAAAAGGGTTAGGGTAAAGGTGTTGGATATACATGCCAGACTGAAGTAGTTGAATGCTCACTTTTCATGTCTTACCTCACCCTAAGTGAATTTGTGAGTCGAGCCTGGGGCCACTGTGGCATTGTTTTAGTATGCAACTGAACAGTAGCTGCGTATGATTTACTGTTTTCCACAAATAATATGGCTTGAAATATTGGCCTGTCCTCTGGTGTGCTTTTGCCAGTGCAGGCCACTAGCAGCTCAGTGGGGGGAGAGCAGGTGTAGCGGTGTTACGGTTCTAGCAGGTGTCCCACGGAGCCATGATGGCTAACCAGCATCCAAAAAATGCAGTAGTGCAGCCATCACTGGTACACTGGTTATCAATGATTATTTCTCCCCAAAACGAGATGTCTGCTGTGGGGGGGGGAAAAGTCTGTTCTGTCCACCATGATTTTCTTTCCAGCTTCTTCTAGAAATGCTCCATAATAATTGATTTCCAGTCCTCATGAAATGTGGGTTGCTCTTGGGGCATCAAGGCAGACCTGGCTCTGTAGATTATTCTAGTTAAGTAAAACTACATATCAGAAAAATGATCAAACCTTTTCTGCACAACCTGTGGAAGCTTTGGTTCAAATGTGATTGGGAAGCCTGCGTGACTTCAATAATGTTATCGTTAAAGTAGCAATACAGTGTCGTGCAAAAGTCTTGAGTCGCCCGTCATTTCACTTTACTGCATTGACGGTGTGTTTGGAAGCATTGTCATACTGAAAAATGAAACTGTTACCAGTCAGATGGGGTGGATCAAAATCTGACCATATGTTTTTATAATTCCATCAATTTGATAAGATCTCCAACACCACCAGATGAAATGCAGCTTCAAACCAGGGCAGAGCCTCCACTGTGTTTTGCAGATGGCTCTAGACAGCCTAGAGCAGGGGTGGGCAATCTCAGGCCACGAGGGCCGGTGTCCCTGCAGGTTTTAGATGTGTCCTCGAACCAACGCAGCTGATTTAAATGGCTAAATTAGCTCCTCAACATGTCTTGAAGTTCTCCAGAGGCCTGGTAACGAACTAATCATGTGATTCAGGTGTGTTGACCCAAGGTGAGATCTAAAACCTGCAGAGACACCGGCCCTCGTGGACCGGGATTGCCCACCCCTGGCCTAGATAGTCAGTGTTGTTCCTCCTCTGCTTATACTGACACAAACTGGAACCAAAAATACTGAATTCTCTAATTCATCGCTACATACTGATTTTTCCAGTTTTTGTGTAATTTGGAGTCAGGAGAACTGCTTTTCAAGACCACTTTAAAGCATTATAAGAAAATCTGGCTCCTTGGAAACAAAATGTAAAGAAATAAAGGGTATTGCAAGACTTTTCCGCAGCACTGTTTGTCACCATAAATACAATTCCCATCAGCGGTTCATTTACACCCTCTTGTGCATCATGTGAACCCATGAAGGGGGAAATTATAACGCTGACGTGTCTCCGATTACTTCTTCCTGAGTGAAGTGTGATTTTTAAGCATTGTTAGGCCTCTCACTGTGTTTGTATTATCTCATCCAGCCTGCTATTATTTAAATTTTCCAGTCTTCTGTGTAGAACAAGAACAAACTTCTTAGTTACAGCTTAAAAAGGGCTGTTATGTGTGAAATAAGAGCTGTTTGATTTACTTCAATGTTTCTTTTCCAGCAAACAGAAAGATGACCTGGGTGCCGCTTTCAAAAGTGGACAACTATTTATTTATTTATTTATTTATTTTTGATGAACTTTAATGTGACAGCTTCTTTTATAGTATGCAAAAAGGCTGCTGTTGTCTAGCAACTTCATCTAAATTAAGTTTTTCTCCTGAACACGTTGAGGTGTAGGTGAAAAGTAGAGGAGGTGCTCGGTTTTTGAGAGCATATAATTTGCAGTGACGAGAAGCCCCCCTCAGAGAGAAACACCTCTCTGGTGACCTCTAGCTAATTATAGTTTGATTTACACTTCAGGGCTTCATGACTTTGTGACAGTGTCTGATGAAGTCTGGATTGTGAGAAAATGAAAAATGCTGTAGGCGGTTTGACATTTTGAAAGGCGTTGCATTTAAGAAACACTTGCGGCCACCAGTGTAATTGAGTCTGGCGCGATTTTGACCTTTAGGCCTGGGCTAAGGCTTTACATTATATTATTGCATGTTGCATGTCTCTATATTATTCCTGTACAATTCACCCTTGTGAGTCGTTTTCAGTTGCTGTCCTTATTTATCTCTGCTCCCTCGCAGAAGGAAATGCCCAAAGTGATCAGGCAGGGGTTCGAAGAGATGCTTCTGTTTGAAAAAACGATGGAGGAGAAGAAGAGAGTGTACACTTACGAGAAGGCAGTAGAAAGGTAAAGCGCCTTCCCTTATCGGCAGTTTTAAAGGAGTTCACTCATGCGCTAACTTTGTTTTTGCAACCTTCAGGTTGATGTCTGTAAACCAAACTCTTTCTGAACGCTCTGCGAAAATCCTTCTGGAGCGAGGTCTGGTTCAGGTTGAGGGAGGTGCGTGTTTATCTTCCTCTCGTTTACCTTCTCTCAAGACTCATCTCTATTTCTTTTTCCCCTTATGTTTAAAGTGTAACTTCTCTTTCCCTTGCAGGAGTTGTGTTCTCCAGAGACTTTCGTGTTAATCTGGTAGGTTTCCCCTGATCATTTCTACCCAAGCTGTCATTTGCAGCAGATGGTATAAATGTGCACAATGTTTCTCAATTTCAGAAAAACATAGCACGCATCAGTTTGGAGCAGAGTCTGGAGCTGCATTCGAGGATCACGGCCTCTGTCCTAGTTGTTCTGTAAGATGGTCTCCTGCCTCTCGTTCTCTTATTGCTTGTGGAAAAAAATAAGAGACAAAATAGATTTGCAAATTTTTTTTGTCTTTACAGAGCAGAAAGTGGCTTGGACAAAATATTTGCTGAAGACGAGCAAAAAAAATTTACATCAGCACTTCTTCAGGCCTACAGGGACAAAAATGTGAGTGCACCTAACAGTCTGTTTGTGGAAAGCAGGTATGTTTGCATCCCCGTGTTTATTTTTAGCCGTTAAGCCTGCGCATAATTGTTCCTAGCAGACAGACAGCTGCACGGATGCTAGAGTAGCAGTGCAGTATGAGCTCAGTGTCTCAGGAGCAGCAGAAATTTATATAGCTGTGAATCTCAACACTGACCTACATACAGGAACTTGGTCAAGTGCTGCTGATGAGGGAGAGCAGAGGATGCGTTTCCACCAATCGTCTCCACTGAGTGGGTTTCTTTCCCAGTCAGATTTTCACTGAGAAACAAAAGATAAGCGTGGCATGTGGTGAGCACAGTGGAGCATTCAGCTCTTTCCCTCAGGTGTTTGTAGAGATTAAAGTAGAGATGTGAGAGCGAACGTAGGACTTGCATTCATTAAGCGCCCAAAAAAATTCCAAATGACTTGCGATGCTGCTGTAAACATGGAGGACTTCATGTTTACAAGTTTAACACACAGTCATTTAAAATGGCTTTTCATAGCAGCCATGAGGGTAAGTAGCAGTCAAGTGCTGCTAATGTAGTGCACTTGATTAATTGATAATCAGTAACTGTGATTAACTCTATAGAATCAGAAGCTGGAACAAGTGTGTTAACACAATGCTTCAATGCATCTCGGACTTAGTTAGCATGTTCAATGTTAAACTTCGTGATGGCACAATAAGAGAAAAAGACTGAACAAGTATGGATACCTCTTCTCGGTAAAAAGAATATGGCAGCACATTTTAGGTTTGCAGAGGTGCTGAACAAATCACATGACTTCCGGAACTAACATGGAGATGTTTGACCACAACGCTAAACACAGCACACCAGCACAAATGTTTCATACCAACAGTGAAGCACGGAGGAGGAAGAGTAATGATTTGGGCTTGTTTTGCAGTCACAGGTCCCAAGCACCTCGCAGTCATTGAGTCAACCGCAAACTTCTCTGTATACTAGAGAATTCTGGAGTCGGATACGAGGCAATCTGTCAAACAGTTAAAGCTTGGCTAAAATAATACCATGAAACGGGACAATCATCCCAAGCACAGCAGAAAACAGAATGACTGAAGAAGAAAAGAATCAAGTTGTTGCAATCGGCCAGTCAAAGTCCAGACGTCAGCCCGACTGTAATGTGATCTAAGGAGAGCTGTGCATAAATAAATGTCTACAAACCACACTGAACTAAACTAACCTTGAAAGACTTTTCAGATTTAGTCTAAGTTCATGACCTAAACTGCATAAAAAGATGGATGTAGCCATTATGTCATTGGTTTCCATGTTGAATTCTTTACTTGTGTGATTGAGACCTTAAACTCACCATGAAAATGTTTAGTGATTTCAGAAATAAAAAGAGAACTAGGGTCAGTTTTTGCGATCAGAGAACTCGCCCCCTGCTGGGCAGATCTTTCTGTGCTTCGCAGTCTGCGGCTCAAGTGGCCGGAAAGTCCTTTATTCCATGTTGAAAGCCTGCTTTATTCACCATCGTGACTGGTCTCATCTGTGTTTTCAGCAATCCGTGGTGACTGTTCCAGGTGATCATCACATCCACCTGAATAAGCCTGACATCGTCGCTCCAGTTGTGTCTGACTTCCTGCAGACCAAAGTCCTCTCACGCTCTGCTACACCAACTAATGGCCAGACCTCTAAGTTATAACAGACCAGTTACTCCTCGAGTCACGTCACACTGACTCTACTGCTAATCCTGTATTTGTACTGTACTATTTACACAGGTTTAATTTTGGTGCTTAAAACTCACTCGGCTGGTCGTCTTAGTGGACTCATTAATTATTTAAAGCCTTTTAAAAGGTAGTGATGCTGTTTAAATGAGAAAACAAAATTTTGCCATCACTGCCATCTCTGTCTGTTAACTCAGGCTTTCTGCCTCAGGCTCTGCACTCACTAACATGAGGGCATCAGAGGTTTGAGTTCTTCTATTGCGCTGCCTGGAGCATGCACCACATACTCCAAGCAGAGGCAGTTTCAAACACATTATACCACATTGGAGCTCTCAAACTTAAACTATTATTAAACTATTCCATAGCTTGATAATTGTCCCAAGCACAGCAATAGTCTGTGGCCATATTAAAGTCACACAGGTGAAACTGGATGAAGGGGTTTGTCATTATCTGTGAATTCCTCCCACACAATCACTTGAGCCACCAAACTTGGCACAAAGGTACATCTTGAAGGCCTCTGAAGGTTCTCATCTATGTCAGGTATTATTAGGTCCTGGTATTGCCTAGCAACCACCTAGCAAGAGGCTCAAATGACTGCTTTTTAGCCTTTACATTCCTATAACACCTTATAAAATTAGCTTTAATTTCATAACTTCTTATTTATATCCACAAAATCTGAATTATGCATGTTGAGCAACCACCTAGCAACAGGCTAAAATCCATTTTTAGCATATGAACAACATCGCTTATTGTTTTACTGTTCTCCCTGTGATTAAGTATATCAGTTGTCCACAGCACCAACAGGCCAAGCAATACTGTAGCATGGGCACGTATGTGTTTCTCTAATGTGTTACTTCTCGTCTCCTCTGTCCTCCCTGGAAATCCTGTCTCAAGTGTGCCGTTTTTAAGGATGTCTCATTTCTAAAATGCATCTGGAGGAGAGAGGAGGCTGCACAGGTATGGCTTTGTGGTAGTTCTTTAACCTCTAGCGTAGGCCATAAGAGCTAAGATATACAAACTGTGCTGGACTCTTTAAACAACTGCTCGTTTCATCCTCTTAAGTGTTTCAGTTTTTTTTTAAGATGATCACAGTGTTTCTGTGAAAAGTAATATCTGCTCACATTGTGGAATGTTGTGAATGGTGTTTTGTTTTTTTTTTTGTTTGTTTTTTGTTTTTTTAATGCTGTGATATCCTAAAATACAGTAGTAGCCTTTAACAAAACCATGGGCAAATGATGTGGCTGTGCTACACGTCATGTTTCAGTTCAACCTGCAGAGCCAGTGACACCATCAGCTGAATCGCCCCGTGCCGGCTGCCTTTGAGGAATGATTGGGATTCACTGTGGCAGCTCAGAAGTCTCACCAGTGTGCTGTGTGTCATTAATATTTTAGCAAGTGCACAGTTTCTCAGATGTGCGACCACATGTTTAATCTCATAGGTTAAGTAAGCAGTGGAGAGGAAAGTGTGTACCAACACAGAGGACGACTCGTGACTTGAATAACAACTATGATTTTCCGTACAGGGTGTCTTTTTAGTAAATCTCAAGTACTGAAAAGCTTTTATTTTGAAGAAACAATTTCCATAAAAACAATTTCTGTGCCTGATGCACTTTTTTTTTTCTTTTTTTTCTTCTTCTTATATTAAACTGATGGCATTAATTGCAACTGTCTTACAGTGTCTTTGTTCTTCATGAAATTATAAAATCTTGAAAGTTCAATTAAAGTTTTTCGACTTTCTGACAGCTGTTGAAGCACTTGTGAGCTTGGCAACATCAATTTTAAAACAAGCTCAAGAAAAGGGGAAAAACAGTCTTATCATAGATATCTCATAACTTTCTATAATGTTCAATACAATTCAATTTTATTTATATAGCGCCAAATTGCAACAGCAGTCGCCTCAAGGTGCTTTATGTCCTGATTGTGGGTACTTTTTTTTTTTTTTTTTTTTTAAATTCTACTGCAGTATTTCAGGGACACCAATGCTTAAAATATAGTATTTATAATAATTAAAATTTAATGGTGCATACATTTTTGTTTTTTTTTATTAGATTGATGCCATATAGGTTGAACCGTGGGCGGCCACTGTGGCTGTTGCAAATTATCCAGGCGTCTTGTTTTAGCCTCTAAATTTAAAAACAACAATAATATTAACAGTAAAGTTTATTTATAAAGCACTTCTCAAAAGGATCATTATAAAGTCCCTCCCAGAATAAAAGCAGAATAAGATAAAAGAAACTAAGAGGAATAAATTACAAATCAATTAAAATAAAGATTCAAGAGGAATGTCAAAATAAGAACGAGATAATGTTATTCCAATTTTAATGCAAATCATATCTTAGAAATCTAGACATTACTCCTTTAAGTGTATCATATTTGATAAATGTGATTCTGGGACTACTAACATAAAGTGCACAACTGTTTTTAAGCAACGAATTGTACAAAAATGTCATATGTAGCAAAAATTATACAAAATAAAACTCATATGCAAACTTATATTAAACTTCTTTGTGTTTATGTTCAAAATACACTCCAGTATTAAAAAATAAGAATTTTTTGGCAATTAATGTTTCAGGCTTTATGAATAAGCATGGTAAAAAAATAAACATAAACACATAAACTCTAGAATAAAAGTTATGAAAAGCCTTACAATACAAATGAGTTTCCAGCAGTGATTTAAAAGATGACACTGATGACGTGAGCCAGTTTTCCTCAGGTGGGTCATTCCAAAATCAAGGAGCCCTTAACAGCAAACGCTCGACTGCCTTTTGTCTCTCAGCGTGAGTTAACAGGGTCTGCCTGAGGATCTGAGGCTGCACACTGGTTCAGGAACAGCAGTTTGAATGTGTAATGTAGTGCCAGGCCAAGAAGGGCTTTAAAATCAATTCTAAGAGTAATGGGCAGCCAGTGCAGAGTCATTAGGAGTGGTGTAATATGTCCAGTTTCTTGTAAGAAGTCTGGCTGCTGCATTTTGCACCATCTGAAGTCAGTTGAATGCTTTCTGATTAATACTTTTTAAAAGACCACTGCAACAATCTAGGCGAGAGGAAATGAAAGCATGAACGGAGGCATATACATGTTTGTTTGGTGCTCTGCGGTTATCCATCCTGCTGCACTAAGGAGCCACATGAGAGGAATGTCTGTCTCTCTTCTGTTTGTCAAATTCAAAGTTAAAGGAAGGATTTTTCAGAAGTTTTTACTACAGAAAAGCGACTGGAGTCCAGCCTGAGAGTTCAGTTGAAGTAGGGCTCAGGCTGCTTCCTCCTCAACCTGACTCTGACCTTCAAACAAAAACCTGTCATTTTATATAAAGAGGAGCAAAAGTCCATCGCGTTGCAGTGAAGGTTTGAAATACTGATCTGCTACTTTTTGAATGAGTTCTTTGAATTAATTCAGCAGTTTCTTTGACTCTGCTTGTTAGCAAACTAATCTTTGAGGCTTTTATCGGGCGTTTTTAAGTTTCTGTGCTTAAGGAAGTATCCAGAATCCTTTCTTAAATAAAAGTACCACAAATACCTCAGTGTGGAAATAAATGAATGTTTGAACAAAGCGTGATCTACTCAAAGCATCAGCTCCAAGATGTTTTAGTGGACTCATATTCGACAGGGCACCACTCTGTAGACCTCCTTCCTAAATCAAGACAAATCTGTGTGCAGCCACCGCCCCTCTCATAAATAAACTTGACAGTAATCTGATTCTGAAAAAATAATAAAAGTAAACTCACTTGTGTATCTGTGTTATATTAAAATTAACTTCTGTTGTTGATCTTTCACAATTTCAGCCTTAACTTTGTGTAAGAACTTTGTGTCTGAGCTGCATACTGAGGTTGTGTGGTGTCCATGCTCAGAGCTCACTGTAGGGCCCCAGGGGGAGGGATCATAGACTGTATATGAAAGAGGGAGAGATCAGAGGTAAAATCTGGAGTCTAGGGTCGTCCTTTGCTTTGGTCAGTCAGCTGAGACTGAAGAAGTCACTTGGATGAGTGACAAAACTTCCCACTGAAAATGCTAAGTCCAGATAAACAGAATCAACTTTTGGATATTTGAGATTCATCTGCTGCTACTTTTGTTCTCCACTTGTATCGACTGAAAATATGTGAAAAAGAAGCTGGAGCTTTAGGAGCCCTGGGGAACTGTTACTCAAGATCACTTTGAAGATTACGAGAAACTCTGGCTGCTTGCAAGTAAAATAGAAATTAAATGAGGGGTGGCTCAAGACTTTTGCACAGTATTTTATTGTATTAGTACATAGAAACCACTATCCTGATTATCTTTAATTTATCTAATAATAAACACAAAGTCATCAAATAATAAGACAAATATTTGTTGAAATCTGTTTATACCTGTAATTTTAATGAGCACATGAGTTAGGTTTGGGATTAGAGTCATTCCATTGTGTATGTAGAAAGACTCACGGAGGCTGTGCGAGTTTATGGAGCTGAAGAATAGTTTTATCCAAACAAAATTAAAATTTTAACACAAGCTTAGATCTCTGCTGGTTTATTTGTTTGTTGCTGCTGAAGGACTTTGGGGAACTAAAATTGATCTCAGTGTTCTTTGAAATCTGCCTTTTGAAGATGTGTGAAAATTCACTCCTGCAGCACTGCAGATGAATTCTCACACACTGGCCTCTGCTCACCACCAAAGACTCGCGTTAAGTAGAGGAGAACTTATTTTAAGCTGTGATTTGTGTTTTGCTCTGTTGCAAATTTAAGCAAAGCATCTATTAGGAAATGGCCTGAAGTCAAGCTAAGCTGCGATGCCTGTAGATCACGTGATCTCAATACCAGCCCACATCACCTACACCTACACATTCAGTTGGCAAAACCCAAATAGGGGGACGCATGATTTGTGCCATTTGAGCTTGCTTACACTTTGTGCACACCTGCAAGCTGCTTTGCAACCCATTTTTGCAACCCATGCACCAAATGCATGATTTGTTCATGCATTTGGTGCATGCTTGCAAATATGAATCCTCCTACTGTCTGTGGTGTTCCTGACCGAGACTGTTTAAAACGGTTTCAAATGCAAGTCTCGTGATTCTATCTATTTACAGGCATCTCTTTAGGCTGATTTGGTTTTATTTCCTCTTTTTTCAAATATTATAGAGGCAAATTTGGTGTGATTTCATTTGTAGTGTCATTATATGAACAGTTTTACTGCACTTTATGAGGAAGTTCAAGCACTTCTGGACTGCAGATTTGGTATTTTAATGACTTTTACATTAAAAGTCACCATGGAGGCCAGGAATTACTACATAAAAAGCAAAGACTTTTACCACTGGGATTTAGAATTGTTTATATTTCCATCTCTTTTGTATTATTTTAATCCAATCTTTCGAGTATCCTCTTGTATCTTGTCAAGTCTTTGTCTGTGTTAAATGAGTCCCAGTCTAGTTACTTCCTCGTTTATTTTGTTAGTTATTTGTCTCTTGTGCTTTGCCACCGGTTGCACTTCCCTTGTTATTTTCTTGATTCCTTTCAGCTGTGTCTTGTTACCCTGGAGTTTCTACTTCCTTTGATTACTTAATTTATAACCTTCGTTTCCCCTTTTCTTTTGTTTGGCTGTCATACTTGTGTGTTTCTGCTGTTGAAATGGCATCACTGTTGGTTTTCTTCATGGGCTTTGTATTCTTGGAACTACTTTTCTATCACCATATAAAGTTGTGGTTTGGAGTCAGATTACATGTATTTGTAATATTAAATTCAATAGTCACAGGTATGTTATTTCTCACATTACAATGATTCTAAACTTATATTCGTGTGCCTTTATTTTCATAACAATCAACTGACTTTAGGCCATGTGCAGGTTGATTGGCTTACAACTTCTAAGAGGTGGAGATACAAATATTACTTTTATTTTTATCGTCAAAAGGATACAGTGCTGTGCAGTCCCCAGCCCCAAACAACTGTCTACCGAAAAAAAATATGTATATATTTCAATGTCATGTCATGTCTGAGCTGGTTTTCAGTTTTATGTTAAAATTTGACGTAAAAAAAAAAAAGAGAGAGCGAGCTGGTGGGTTTTTTTTGGGGGGGGGTGTTTCCCGCTAGGACAGGAATCTGTGTCAGTGCGTGGAACTGTAGCCTGAGGTTTATTTATAGTCTTACCTTGAAATCCTGTGACAATGCTTATTGAGCCATTTTACTGCGTACTGCAAAGTTATGTAAGAAGTATTGTAGTAAAAAAGAAGCCACATAAAACAAGAAACTACATGATAGTAACAAACTACTGAGGGAGCGTTTCCTCCATGTTTCAGTCAGCCAAGTTCTCAGTTCATTTTCTTCGTGGTATCCCACAGGTGTTCTCTTGGATTTGGCGCACGTAAGACCAATGCAAGCTTTTTTTTTTTTCCTTTCCTTCCGCAGGCATTGCTTTGGATTATTATCCCACTGAAATGTCTGCTTCTTTATTGATCCCAAAAAGCCCCAGACTTTGACATTTGCTTTATGGGCTTGTTATCCTGTCTTCCTCTGCAAATTTAATCCTGCCTGTCTTTGTCGTCAAGCACATGAATGGTTTCCTCTGTTATCAGTCATCATCCGTACCCATACCTGCTGATCCGATTTCAAATTGCCTGTGAGCTCACTCGCATCTGGTCATTCTCACCGATCTCTGAAACAGTCCTGCTTCCTGCTTCTCGCCTGGTTTTTTTTTTTTTTTTTTTTTTTTTTTTTTTTTTTTAAATTTTACTCACAGTGATGCAGTCCAGTCTGCTGCTGGTCTTTCAGGGTCGGTCTGTGAGCATTTGGTTCACAGTCACAAGCTGCCATTTTTGAGCAAACAGCTCTATTTGATAACTTGAACCTTTAAAAAAAAAAAAAAAAAAAAAAAAAAAAAAAGCTCATTTTACTTAAGTAACCAACACCAAACTGATGAACAGTGGCTCTACCTGAAGTAAGTAACCAGTCCTTGTAGCTCCACCAACCAGGATTCATCAGAACATGCCACACTTGTTTAAAGTTGTAGTGAATGTAATCAAATATGAGCACATCTAACATTTTATATACGAACCATAATTTAACCCCCAGAAAACTTAGTCCCTGTCGACCTTTGCAGTCAAAAAAAGTTTAGCAGCATATGCACACATTGTTATCATACATTGCCCCTGATTTGTTCAAGGCTTAAGAGGTCAAATACAGAAGACCTATTTTCTTTTAACTTGACAACCTGACTCTTTGGGTGACCTCGAGGCTTCTACTTTAGAGTCTTTGATCTGGGATCTATTCAAATGTGTTGAAGTCTGAAGGAAACAAACTGCTGAATAGTGTAAATACTCCCTGTGAGACGACAGCCTTCAGAACAAGACTTGTACACACATGCAGTCTCTCATATTCTCCTTGTTATCATGAGGGAAAACCTCTCCCCACCACATTTCCAACAACATCTAAGAACAAAAACACAATAAGTCAAAGAAAAACACATAAATATTGTGTATAACAACCAGAGGGACGTGAGACTCCACAGATGTGATGCATCTTCATTGAGCTTATAGGCAGTAAAGCTAGAATTCTCTGTGCCAGTTAATGATAGAGAAAAGACAAAGGCTGCAAGATAAAAACCTCTCGAGTGGATCTCTCAGATCACACAGAAGGTCCCAGTTTGGTGCTGGGACTGCTGATGGGTCTGCAGAGATTTGCACACCCACAGCTGCATGCTGTAGTTAGTGGGGTTGAAATATGTGGAACAGCCAGTAATTTGGCCTATTGTTTGTTGTGCTGATGGTCCTTTAGCCTTGTCCCTGCTGGAAAAGAAACAAAAGTCCAAACAGACAAAGAACGTCTTTGTAGTGAAGTTTAAAAAAAAAAAGCAAAAGAAAAATTAATCTGTCAACCGGAACTGTCGTCTGTGCTTCCCATAAATGCTTTTTTTTTTTTTAACCTCCCCTTCCTTTTTGTGGCGAAACCAACTTTAAAGCACACTCATTGCTGTTGGGCTACATGTTTGGATACTAACACTGGGCTGAATAGAAAAGGAGAGACGGTGGGTCACACGATAACAGCTCTTCTGAAGAGCATCATCTGCGGAGCATCTTTAGTCTGATGTGGTGATGTTAGAGCCCTGAATGAAAGGCATTTTCGCAGCGTGGGATAGCAGACTTTTCAGAGGAGACTGGAGCAGGAAAAAAAAGTGCAGGAAAATACTTGGACCAAAGATTAATTTGCGTCTGTATGCGTGCATGTCCTTCATTTTTACTGTGCTCACACAACGGGAGCCTGTTTCTTGTGCACAGTTCAGCACATGAGAGGAGTCAAATAAAATCCTAATGACCCTCTAAATAGTACTTTGTGTCTTTGAGACGTGATCTCGGTTATGTAGGACAAGATGTGTGGTGCGGAGGCTCGTGATTAAAAAAGGGCATAATCATGCAAAATGCTAAAATTAGCCTCAAAAACAGACTTTGGAGCTTTGAGGGTTTGTGGTGTTCAGTGGAGGGCAGTAGGATGCTGGTTCCTCCTAGTGCATCACACCAAGGCTGCTAAAACAAAAACAAAAAAATATCAATATTTCTACGAAATGATTCACAACTCTCAAAATGACAGGACCGAATGGCTAAATGATGATTTACTGGAAGGACAGGGGTTGTGATCATGGCGTGGAACTAATGTGAGGTCTTTTAGTTTGGCTGCAGCTCTGGTTAAATGTTAATGTTTATAAAATTACTCTTTTTAATGTGTCTGCATCTTAATGACTAATCTGTCACTTCATCCAGTAATAAAGTCTTAGTGTTTGTGCTCCAATAGTGTGAATTTCTATCAATTAAAATATGGCA
Organism: Maylandia zebra; assembly: GCF_041146795.1. NCBI lineage: Eukaryota > Metazoa > Chordata > Actinopteri > Cichliformes > Cichlidae > Maylandia > Maylandia zebra. The sequence continues at coordinate 27,906,904 of NC_135172.1, read as the reverse complement.
TTATTTTAAAAAAATCAGCTTTACTTTCCAATACTATCAGACGTTTTTGTTTCATCATTTCATTTTCTTTTCTGGCATTAAAAAAAACAAAATGCATTTTACATTCAGGAGAATCATAAAGAGGTCTGCATGGTTGGCCTTTGACCCAAATGTGTTATTTCTCTTCAGGCTGTTGTTTTAAAGTGAGGTCTAATTCGGGTTATATGAGGTTTGTCTTTAGCTCCTCTTTTCCTGTCACTGAGAAATAATCTCTCTGCCAAATGTGTTTCTCCTGAGCAGGATTTATGTTTGCCAGAGCTGCATAAATTAATTTTCTAAGTTGCTTCTAACTTTTTTGAAGAATTCAACATATCCACCACCTCCTCTCTCTTAATCTACTTATTTCCTTTATTAAGATGCTGGAGCAACACAAACATGTGCAGCTGAGGCTACAAGTTACTGTTTAGTTGTTTTGCATGATCTCTGTACTGTAACTAATGGCACACCTATTCGGCTGCTCATTAATACAAATATCTAACCAGCTAATCGCTTGGCAGGACCTCAGGCACGTCGACATAATCAAGACGACCTACTGAAGTTCAAACATGGCATCAGAATGCATGAGAAAGCTGATTTCAGTGACCTTGAACGTGGCATGGTTGTTGGTGAAGAAGGGCTGGAATTGCAGAAACTGCTGATCTGCTGCGATTTTCCCACACAGGCATCTCTCGGGTTTATGGAGAATGGTCTAAAAAAGAGAAACCATCCACTGAGCAGCAGCTTTCTGGGTGAAAATGCCTTGTGGTGCCACTTCTGTCAGCTAATAACATAAAAGTGAGGCTGCAGTCCAACAAGGCTCACCATGCCTGGACATCAGAAGATCAGAAAAACGTGTTTCAACATTTGGATGGTAAGATCAGAATTTGGCACAAACAACGTGAAAACGTCGATCCATTCGGCCTTGTATCAGCAGTTCAGGCTGCCAGTGGTGTAATGGTGTGGGTGACATGTTTTTGGCATTCTTTGGGCCCCACCTACTAAACCACAGACTGAGCATTGTATCTGATCACTCCATCCATCTCCATCCATGTTTTGTTTCTTCTTTACAGAAAACGTGTCGGTGAAAAATAACCCCGACGCAAACAAGCAATTTTAATAAACACTCTAAGATGTCCGCTTTCTAACAGAGTCTGTAAACAGAAGTTAATTACAGCTCTGTCTCTCTAAGCAAAGCCATGGTTATCAGCTGATTTGGATGTGGCACCACCAGGATAAAAGCACCTGAGCTTAGAGCTCAGCCTCGCTTTCTCCCCTGTTCTCATTTCCAAGATTACAAATGAATTCTCAGTCCATCCCACCAGGAATGCAAGTGAGGGAGGTGAGGAAGGGATACGAGGAAAGAATGACACAGCTGCACCGTGAATCATTTTGAGCGTCTGAGCTCATGACCCCAGATGCTCGTGATGTTTTTGCAAAGTCACAAGATGAGACCTCCAGTGTTTCAAAAACACAGAAACACCTGAGAGCAGAAAAGTGTGTTAAAAAAGTAATGTACAAGATGTGAAGTATGAACAAATGGTTTGTGAATTCCAGCTTTCATGTGTCTCCCAAAAAAGCCTCCTCTCTCCCCACGATGCCTTTTAGGAGTTGAGTCACCCTCCAAGATGGTGCATTGAAATTGATTTCCGGGTCTCAGCTAGGAGGGCGGAGGAGACGAGGAGGCACAAATTAGAGCAAGAAAAGAGCCTCCTCTTTGTGCACTCTTTGTGAGTTTGGTGAAGATCTGGCAATGCGCCTCACTTTTCACACACACCTGCATCCAACACCGCTGATGAGCGCACTTCATGGTTCAGTTGGCTCTCTTTCTTTCTGTTAATTAGCTACAATAAAAGTCGGTAATAACCGTCAGCTGTCGTGCTCTTTCTATTTTTCCCTGGGCTCGGGAGCCGAGCTGTGACAACACTTTCACATCTCCTTGTATTGCGCTGTGTGAGCTTGCATCAGCAGCAGAATTAAGCAGCCTTTGTCTCTTTGTGCTTCTGCCTGCGACACATTTGGTGCTGATAAAAGATGTTCCTGTTACAAATTACCGGGAAACACCGCCTCCTTATTCGAGCCATTTAACCGTCAAGTCAGATGCTTTCGCTGCTGTTGTCGCCGCCTGTTTCTGGGCACAGTGTTGATGCAGGACAAATCAATAAAAGTCCAACATAAAGCTCTTTTTCTGTGAACATGACAAATGTTTGGTGTTTTTTCCAGCTCTTGCAGGTCAAAATCTTTTCTTGTAACTGGTTGAAAAATTAAAAAAAAAAACCCCACTTATTTATCCACAAGGGGTAATTAAAATTTTGCCACGTGATCCAAAATGACCGCTCACAGTTCAGGTACAGAAGTACTGACTGTGGGGGAACAAAGGAAGGTCAGAGGTCAGATTGTTTCTGTGTGTCACCACAGATGGTTAGTGTTAACCTTCATTTTCTCAAAAAAGTATTCCAAGGGTTGAAAGTCAGGGTGTTTTTCAGAAGTTTTTCTAGCATCATATTTTTGAAGGGCCATTTAATATTTTCCTTTATCTGGAAAGCTTGAGCCTCAGAAGATCGTTCAGGTTTTTTAGGGTAAACATCTGCTCAGGCTCAAAGCACGAGCCTTCATCCTGGATGATGACGGTGCATAAATTTAATTTAAACCTGTTACTCTGCTTCTCAAACAATCTTTGGCTCCCGTACATGAATGACTGTTTCAGAAATTCACGTTGAGAAAATCTGAGCGAACTCCATCATGAATTTTGGACGTAATATTAACAGGAGCTTGCTCTTTCTGAAAAAGTTAATTTGGATTAGGTGCATATTGTGTCATATCATTGGAAAATCACACTGAAGTTGGCTGAAAATGTGTTTTCCTTTTCTTAATATTCAAGCTTTAATATCTGTGAAATCATTCCCCCCCTGACCCGCCTTGTATGTGAGAAACTGTAAATAAAATATCAGCCTGTGAAGCTGGGATTTCTATAGGCCTCCAAACCTGCCGAGATCGGACATCCAAATATTCTAGAGATTTCAAGACTTTAACCTGAGGCCACAGTCAGTATTCATCTAGTTATAGTACCGGATATTCATCCTCAAACATCAGAAATCTAGCTCAAGTAGATTTGTAGATAATGGAATTTTTAAATGCTCAAACACAAAGGTAAATGAAACCAATGACAGTCTCATCTCCTCCTGCTTTCATCTCATCTTCTAAGTGGATCTCTTGTTAATATACAAATAAAAAAGTCTGTATGAGCAATGCTGTACAGATTATCTTGTAACGAAGTTATTAAGATCCTTTTATCATTATCTAATACCCCAATCTCTCTCATATATTACTTTTAGTGATGTTTCACATCTTAGAGACAACTTTTATGACAACTTTAGCCAATTCACACCAAGTTTTACATTAATTTATATGATTCAATACATTAAACATGAAGCTTTTATGAATTCGGTTATCGTGTAACCCTCCTGCTTCTCCTCACAGTTCAGGTGCCTTTTGATTCGACTGCGGCGTGTATTCAAATAATCTCCTTTAGCTCACAAATAATATAAAAGATACTGAACAGGTAAAACAACTTCACCTTAAAGAGCTCCAGCATTAAATATGCAGAAAAAACACTAATGGGAGTACAGACTAATGAGCTGGCACTTCACGAAGAAATGCAGCGTTTGTACTGCAGTGTTTTTGCATAATTTTATAGTAATGGGCCTCGGTGGTGAAAAGCATCATTTTTTTCTGCGGTGAGTGAACGAGGAGCTGCTTCTTTAGCCTAAAGGTTAATGTTTTACATCATTAACGACACGTCACTTTGGAGGATGTTAATGCAGGGGATTTCTGTTTGGGGCAACAGTAATGCTGAACTTTATGGGTTCTTTCACAAACTGGATGTGAAAAGAAAAACTTGTACCTTTGTGGTGACATTTGGTTTACTTGTTTCCAAACTGGCTTGCCCACATTAACAACACTGGGAATAAACAAGAGTTAAAGCCTCGTTTCTCCCAGGAGCTGAGTCAAAAACGATGGGAGCACCTCAGCTTTTTGAAAAGTTGAAGGGGACCTGTGCTTTTCCCAAGTTTCTGTCATATATTTATAATGGCATGATGTACATGACGTCACTACATACAAGTAATCCTGTGAGTCGTCAGCGCTGACTTCAGACTGCTTTAGAGACTTTGTTCCTTTTACCCTTGGCTCTGTATGATGTGAGTGAGCGCAGACGTCTTTCATGTACCTGTTTGTTTGCAAGTAGCAGCCAATCAGAAGAAGACTGGCTAAAGGGGGGTGTTGCCATGAGTGTATTTTTTTTTCATTCTTAACCCTCTTTTTTGTTTTTGTTTGTTTAGCAAAAAATGATATAGAGTAAAACTCATGCTTGATATTTAATTTCTTCATATTTTAGGTTTCATTGGGTAAAAGGCAGAAGAGCTCAATCTGCTCTTGTCACCAAGGCTCAGTATAAGATAAATAAGGATTATTTTGAACTGTGAATCATTTGAGGATATTAATAAGGCTCATTCAAATATATCGATGATTACTGTCTCAGACTGACAAAAATCTCTATCAATAGTATCAAAAATCACTTCCTGCTACAAAAGCAGGCAGTGTGTTCAGCCAGTGGTGGCTACATTTCATGTCAGAATATTATTAAATCAGCTTAAAACAAAGACTACCTTTTAAGGAAGATGGAAGCTGCAGACATGCATCTAACATGCAACATCTACATGCGTACATCTGTAGCTGCTTCTGCTTACATTCTCCTCTCAAGCTACCTTACTAATCTGCACCTAATGTTATATTTCCTGTGTTTCTTTTTTCCAAAGCATGATCCAGAGAAGGCACAGGATAGATGTTTTTTTTACCCCCCGATTTTCTTTTTCTATGTCAAATATGAATAATTACTTTCAATTTCCCCACACCTTCTAAAATAAATTGAATTTAAAGAACACCGAATTCCTTTTATGCACTCAGACACGTCCATCTTCCTTTTTCCATCTTCCCAGGTGTGAAAATCCGCCCGTACTCTGTCACTCCAAAGTGCAGACTCGATAATGAATGACTGCAGCGTCGTCTCTGAAGCCTGTCGTTTGCTGGAAACATCTCGCATCACCAACTGACGTTCAACTTACAGGATCCATTTCCAGTTTTTTGTGTGAGGCTCTTTTCACTCGGGCTTAGGAGGCTTATCACATCACTGCCTGTAAATTACTCGCTGTCTGCTTTGGACGTTGCACCACATCCTGATGTGATGGTTTCTCATCAGTCTGTCAGAAGCCTTTGATGCAGCTGATACCTCCTTATTTCTATCCAGATTGTCTTGTGCTATCAGAGCAGATGCTGCACTGCAATATGTTCACGTGTAAAAGAAGCAAATGTTGGTCTGAAGAATCGCCGCTGTGTTTTTAATTTGAAGCGATTATCCAGCGTGAACTCTGCTGTTTGAAGTGGATGCAGTCTTCGTTTACAGCACCAGAGTCATGCAGAAGCATTGAATCAAGGATGGAAACAGGACGAAGTTGCCGTAGAAACATGATGTGACTGATAATGCAATTCTGTCGTGTTACAGAGGAGGAATAATCCAGAATAATGTCAAACAATAGTGATGATAAATTATCAAATTTGTGCCACATTTTTCAGAACAAGGCTCCAAAGTGCAATCGAGTAAGAGAAACAACGTGCCAAAAACAGGAAACTAGATTTCAAATAAGACTTCCATCAATAATTCGATGAAGGAAGGAGAAGCTTGTGTTGTGAAGCAATGAAAGAATAACTGCTTTTCTAAAAGAGGAAACTATTCTAGCTGTTTTCATGTTCACAGAGACATCTGACAGCATGATCAGCTTTAATACAACAAAACTAACCTGCAAAAAATCTGTAACCTGTTAGAAGCTGAGATTAATCTCTAAATTTCTGTCTTCACTAAGCCTTTATTCTGCTTCATCCCATTGAAATAATAATTATGTAATATATATATGGAATATCATCTTTGTTGAGCCTGAAAGTTCAAACTTATTTATGAATTTAAAGTTAGAATTTAAAAAAGAAATGGAAGAAGAGAAGTTGCAGAAACACGTGTGTGCATGTTTGTGTGAATATGTCTGCAAAAAAGCAACTGCATGTCAGGTTTAGTGATGGAGGACCCCAAATGCAGACTCCTAGGCTGATGTCACATGTTATAGATGGAAACCTGGCCCATGAGAAATCACAGGAACTCTAGACAGACACACAGAGAGCTATGAAACGAGACGACGGGGGCAGTAACAGTACAGGAACAGGATGATACGACAAAAAACTAAGGGGAAATAAGGGCTATAAACACATATAAGGTAATTAGGACGATGGGAAACACCAGGAAACACAGCTGGAACTAGTCGGGAAGACTTGGAATGGGAATCAAAACCAAATACAATGTACACGTGATAGCAGAGTACCAAAAATCAACAGGATGTCAGGTCTGCTCTTGCTCTTGACGAAGGCGGTCCCACTTTTCTCCTCTCCTCCTCCTCCTCTCCCTTAGCTTCCCTGCTTAGCCTCTTATGTCCTTGTCTAGTCTCGAGTTTTTTGTATTACTTTTCCCTGGAACACTCTCTCACAGTCTGTTCTCTAAAACCTAAAAGAGGAATTATGGATTTGATCAACTGGTCCCTAAATGCAATTGACACCCCTTTCTCAATGAGAAGTTTGGGCTCGGGTGAGCCTGAGTGCTCAAGATATCTACCTATTTGGAACCATAGTAACAGGGTTCTGGCTGATCGGAGCTGGCTTGGCCCTGACTTATCGAAGAATTAAGAAAGCGTAACCGGCTGTTCAAACCCCCACAAGGCTGCCCGCTGGGATTGAAACGATGGGAGAGGCGTGAGTTTCTCAAAATGGGCTCATTGAGTGCAGCACGGATAAGATCTTGGAGAAGCTTACGGCTGCTGTGAATACTCAGAATAAGATCTCTGAGTGCAGACTGGATACACCTTGGAGGGGCTCGCTCGGAATAACATCTCTGAGCGCAAACTGGATTACATTTTGGGAGGCTCACTGTGGTCGTGAGTTCTCAGAATCTGCTCTTTGAACACAAGAATGACAACATCACAGAGCGCAAGTTTGATAACATCATGGAGAAGCTCATGGCTCTCCAACGGGAGATTGAGAGACCAGTGTTGGACTGTTAAAACAGCTTTGAAATTCATATGAGCTGTTCGCACTAAAGTAAAAAGCACCATCACTTCATGCGGATACCCTCTCGGCGCCAGCTGCGGTCTCAAGGCTGGAGCCGAACAAAAACACCCTGATAACGACTGTGTTTAGTCTTTTTCTTCCCATTCCATGCAAGGCCACCTGGGTTGGCTGGAAGACTGTTTACTTAGCTTAGCAGGGTGAAGGACACTGTCTCAGCTGAACTCTGGAAACCCACACACATACATATACACTGATATGCACACACTCATCCCCCTCCCTTTCCAAAAGCCTTCGATGCTTGTTCCCTACTGGGGAACACGGCGGGTCTGAGCCCGCGCTGGAATGGTAGCGCTGGGCAGGATGGCTGCTGTGTTTGCTTCGGATTACTCCTCACCCCCCACCCGACCCTGTGGCTTGTCACGTGTTCCATTATGTTGTGCTGTGGACATTTATGTGCTTTTTTGTGCAGAGGAGTTTTTTTGTTTCCTGTTCTCATGCTGTCCTGCCAGGAGCCCAGCATGAGTAGAGGTCTCTTCTTTTCCTCTTGTACTTTCCCATCGTAGTGTATATTTCAGTGTTTTTTTTCTGTAACGCTACCGATCTCCGACCTGTATCCCCATGTGATGTCTGTGTTGTGTGTGTGAGGTCGGGGGGGGGTCCTATTTCACTGCAGGACAACCTGCACGTGGCGAATAAAGCCTTCATTAATTGATTGATTGATTGATTGATTGATTGCTGTGTGGCAGTAAGAGTAGGACCCAACTGTAGGACTTGGAGACAAGAGATTACCTAAAAGAGGCAGTTTTGTTGTAGAAACACAGAAATACAAAAACCCAAAAACTCAAGCAAGAAACTACTTCTGTGATTTCTTTGATCTCTTTGATTTTTTACAGTTTCTCTGACTATTGCTCAGACATCCACTCCTAGGAAAATTGTGGTGTTGTGTTAATAAACACTCGCTTGGTCGCACTTGCTGATGATCAGTTAATCAGCTACATTTGATTATTAATGCCTGGCTGCTGCTTCCCCTTTAAAATCCCATAGAAGCATTGACCACATTATTTTTATTATCGCACGATACACGAAAACTTGAAATTCATAGAGGCTGTATTTTCATTTTCCAAGGACTGCAAATGGGATGGAGTGAAAGTAATGCCGGTTCATTAAATCCAGACGTATTCATGTCTGATTGTGCTCGAATGGTTCATTTGAGTAAATGATTTGTTGCTATGATAAGTATGCTTCATTTTAAAACAGTTGTTAATATTTAAAAGTTACTACACTGATGTTTAAATATTTAATCTCTCTTTTTTTAAGTAATGCTCATCTAAGAAAACAAAGTCATTAACTGTGACTGAACACACAAAACAACCTTGAATATGAAATTTATACTCTTGTCATCAGGCCAAAGTGAGAGCTAAAAAAAAAACAAATATAGAGAAAAATATGTTTGCGCTTAGAGGCTCAGAATAACGACTCGGCGGTGTCGTTTTATTGCACTCGTTCTGCAAATTCAGCTGCAGCTCCACTAAATTTGATGCTATTAAGAGACAAAACCATTTTAGGTAGCAGACACCCTTTTTGCTGAACGTTTCACACTCAGCAGACTGTGAGAAATGGTGATAGGGAGCGGTGTCACAACAGCTGGAAATGGTTAAGAGATGTGTTAAGTTAATTTTTCATGTCCACAATATGATGGCAGAGACTTTGTACTGATTTTGGAGGATTCAGTAGCCTCTAATATATTGTTTATTTCTTTTGTTTGGTAAAGATGCTTTTTAATGCTCCTATATGTTAAAAATTTAGCATTTTTAACATATGGGAGTCTGTCACTAAAGCCACTAAAGGACCTGCAGTTTTTGGCCCTGCAGCCCGTGATGCACATGTGATCTTTCACTTGACGCTCCGGACACCAAACAGGCTGTTTACTTTAAGACAAAACAGGCCACTGGCCAAATTTATTCCTGTGTTTATGACTTAATTGTTTCTAGCTTCCTAAACTTCTGATGGCTTCACCTTATCTGACCTCACAGTGGAACAAACAGAAAGTGCTCTGGGCTGATAGGTCACGCTGTCCTCCGGCACTCCGGCAGGCCTTACTGACTGGAACAAAAGTAGCATGCTTTTACCCGGTGTGTGTAAAGGTGAAACACACCCCTGCGGTGTAGGATTGGCCATAGCTGCAGCATGTCATTCTGAACATCCAATAAAATCGCTGGCCAAAGGTCAGGAACTTCCTGCTTTAAAAAAAAATTGAAAGAGTTTGTGTGATTTGTTTACTTTACTGAACTTTGCACGTTTGTTTCCCTGAGACAAAAACTGAACACTGAAATGTCATCAGTGAAACAAGAAGGTAGTATATCTGCACAAAAAACGAGACCAGATGGTGGTTTGTTTGGTTTTTTTTTTTACCACTTTCAGCCCTCATTGCTGTTGTGAAAACCTTTGACTGATCATCAAATGTCTGACAGATTGTTGTGTTTGTACTGCCGACTGACTGAATCTGTGCTGTGTTGTCTCTAGTTTCAGAGCTCTCTATACCGGTCCCATGGGGAGAGATCAGAGGCAAAGCCTGGGGTCCTGAACACGGCCACCCGGTGCTGTGCCTGCATGGCTGGGCAGATAACTGCGGTTCATTCAACACGCTCATTCCCTTCTTACCTAAAGGTAATTCACCACAGACAGGACAAGGGTGAGAAAAACTGTCACCTGTGGGCTGTTGTAGCCGTGGGTAAGTGGCTGTCAGGCCTGTGTGAATCATTATCTTTTGTGCCTTATTGCCCCGTACTCTGTACTCCCAGCACACCAAGGCTAGAGTGCAACCATCCAGTGTGAGCTCAAGAGTAACATCACAACAGTAATCCTGACCACGGACATTATATAAACAATCAAGTGGCAATCATTAGGTTATTAATTAAATACCTCTAGCGGAGGGGGGTCTAGACTATCCACCAGTGGTTTATATCTGCTGCTAAATCATAATAACTTTGGTTTTATAGGCTTGTGGTCATAAACCACAAACATTATTAAATGATAACGGTCACAATGCCGGGAAAAGGTCAGGGGATGTTAAGCCACGTTATTTAAAACCACAAGTGAAAATCCAAAAGCAGAACATCAGTCAAAATACTGCCAGGAAGGACCGTCAAACTCACTTTACATCAGGAGCTACATAGAGCTTGCCTTATCCTAACTGTCCCAAACCAGTGAAACTCCGCTTTTTGTCAGTGTGAAGATGTTTAACTACACATTTAATGCCATTAGATATAAGAAAAAAGAAGTGCAGTTACAGTAATACACGTCGGTTTTTCTATATGATTAAAAAAATGCAGTAATGTGTGAAAATGTGTACAGAAATTACAGAAAATGTTCTGGTAGCTCACTCTAAACACTCTCCTGTAGCTACAATTGCGTTAATTCGTATTTCATGACTTGCATGGCTTTTTTTATTTGACTGGCATGTTTAATATTCAGCTAAAACAAAACCCAATCCAAACGCTTGTCAGGTTTAGGGTTAAGAAGTTAATAGCCATTATCGAGCTGCCTTAGTCTGAACCAAACAGGCAGATGAACACGGCTGTGACCGTCTCCACTCCAGATGTTTTTTAAGATTAAGTTTATTTTATTGCTTTTTATTTATGCGTTATTTTATTTTATAAAAATGTTTTCCATTTGTTAAATATTTACAAATTTCATTGTGATATTTTTATGTTTTTATTTTCAATTTCATTTATTTCATTTTATTTTGTTATTTTTTAATATTGACTTAATATTTATTAATTTATTTAAATTATTAATATTAATATTATTTAAATCAACTATTTAATTGGTGAATTAATATTATTAATATTTAAACATTTTAAATATTATTGATGCTGCTGGTCTGTTGTGGTGAAGAGAGAGCTGAGTGTAAAAGCGAAATTCTCATTTTACCGGTCGATCTACGTCCCCTCTCTCGTCTGTGGTCACGAGCTGCAGGTAGTGACCAAAAGAATGAGATCACGGATACAAGCAGTAGAAATGAGCTTTCTCCAAAGGGTGGCTGGCCTCTCCCTTAGAGACAGGTCAAGCAATTCAGCCATCCAGGAGGAGGGGCTCAGAGTAGAGCCGCTGCTCCTCCACATCAAAAGGAGCCGGTTGAAGGTGTTTGGGCAGATGACAAGGATGCCTCCTGGGCACCCTTCTGGTTGAGGTGTTCCGGGCATGTCCCACTGGGAGGAGGGCCCGGTGCAGACCCAGGACACGTTGATCTCTCAGGCGGCCTGGGAACACCTTGGCCTTCCCCCAGACAAGCTGGGAGGTCTGAGCTTCTCTGCTTAGGCTGCTGCCCCCGTGATCCAGCCCAGGATAAGCATTCTGTCTCTCTCTCTCTGCTCCTGCTTAGAGTGCAGATATGTGGCAGTGGACATGCCAGGACACGGTCTGTCATCTCACCGGCCTCCTGGAGTCTTCTATTCATTTCCTGCGTATGCAGCAGACGTACGCAGAGTTGCTGAAAGTGAGTGGGACCTGTTCGTCTCTCAGTAGCCGGGCTGCACTTCCAATCTCTTGGTTACAACAGCCGAGCTAGATTTGATCAGATGAGTTGTCTGTGTCATACCCCTGCAGGTCTCAGCTGGACAAAGTTCTCCATCATGGGTCACAGCATGGGTGAGTCACAGGCATGAACACTGACACTGCGCTGTGTATTTTGCATTTAATCTTCTGGAAAGTCTGAATTTAAAAGAAGAACTTTTATAGGAACACAGTGGCTATCTAAACTAAGGTCTAACTGATTAAACGTGCTGCTGTGCTGCGTGTGGATCCACCAATCAAAGCGATGCTGCAACAATTAGTGATTTAATCAACGCATCAAGGGAACAGAGAACTCCAAATCTTCTGGCAATTGCCTAAATGGTAAAACGTGTTCTGGTTGGTGCTTCAAAGTAAACCTAAACAAGTTGTTCATGCCGAGTAAATACTAAAAGCCAAATGGGCTGGTCTATTTCAGAAACTGCTGTTCTGTTTGCAATTTCCCACACAGCCATCCTGGTACTAGAAAGGTGCCAAATAAAGTGGCTGGTGAGGGTTGCAATCCAGTAAAATTGATGCTGTAAAGTTTTTACTGGAATTCCTGGGGAAAGAAAAAATGGGAATACTAATGAAATGAATCACTGTTGCTTTTTTTCTGTCATTTTAAAGAAAGTAAACAAAGAAAACAATACTTGTTTTCAGCCAGAGTTTGTTTTAAAGTCAAGGTGTCACAAAAATGATCGTGTTAATTTGACGATGTGCTCACTCCCTTACAGGTGGCAACATCACCGTCATGGTAAATTAAACACATCACGTTCATCTAATCGCTGCTTTTATGAAATATGTGTCATAAACTGCGTTTTCAAAGTGATCACAGCAGGGACTTCACTGTGTTTCCTACAGTTCAGCGCATTGTATCCTGAGATGGTGGATGGCATCATAGTGCTGGACGTTTTTGGATTTGTACCTACAGATCCGGTACTTCAGCACTACTTCTCGTCACTGCTGGGGAAAAAACAACAACAATCTAATAGTTGGAAAGATGCAGAACTACTTTATTAAATTATCTTTATGAGCCACTCCTGTCTGTGTTTGTGTTTCTCACCTCTCATTTTATCGCAGAAAGAAATTCCCCGAATCATGAGGCAGGGGATGGAGGAGATGCTCAAGTTTGAAAAAAAGGCAGAAGAGAAGAAGAGGGTTTACACGTACGAGAAGGCAGTGGAGAGGTATCGCTTTATTTTATAGCCAATTCAAGTGGAGTAAGCCTTTTGTTTATGTGTTTGTGCAGAAGTGAAGTGAAGCTCTGCTGCTTTCTTCATGCATCTGAACTGCTGGCAATCACTGTGGGTAATTTTGGCATCAGGTTTTGACAGAGTGAACTGCATTTTGTTGTTAGTTTGTTTTCTTAAAAAAGGGGGAGCACCTCTTGTTCTGCCACATCAATTTGTTTTATTTCAAACAGCAGAAGTCCTCGCTGTGTGGAATAAAAATAAACTGCAGAGAGGGATGAAACAGAAGAAAGTAAAACTGAGTCGCAGTTTTGACTAAATTTTTTTGTTTCCTTCAGGCTGTTGGCTGCAAACCCGACTCTGTCTGAACGGTCTATTCAAACGCTTTTAGAGCGAGGCCTGACTCGAGTTGAAGGAGGTATGTCTTTATCGCTTCTCCTCCTGTCAGCGAGGAATAATCTCACTTTGCTTTCTCTCATTTGCTGGCAGCTGAATGTGTTTCTCCTCATCAGGATTTGTGTTCTCCAGAGACCTCCGAGTTAATTTTGTGAGTCACTTTTAACCTCCCCAAACTTCACCACATCCCACTTTGTGTCTCCTCCAACAGAGGTTTGGCATTCAGTTCACATACATTTGCTGTGTTTTATGCAGAAAAACATAGAGCGGATCACTTTGGAGCAGAGCCTGGAGATGCAGTCACTGATTCAAGCTCCTGTTTTACTTATCCTGTAAGATTTTTACCACTAATCTGATATTACAGTATACTTTATTTTACAGCGTGGACATGTCTGTTTGCGGTTTAAATGATTTCTGCTCTTTAAAATAAAGCATGTCAAAAAAAACATGTAACACCAATCTGTGTTTTTTCTAGAGCTGACAAAGGTTTCAGTCCAGCATCTAGAGAATCGAGCCAGAAACTCACTTCGAAACTCCTCCAAGTCTATCAGGAAAGAAATGTGAGTTTAATTTTATGTAAGAGTAAATCACTCTCTACTAACATCTGTATGATTAAAAAAAACCCTACAATAACACAGAGAAACGACCAAACCTCAACAATCAGGTGAGTCCCTATGAGCAAAGACTCAGCAACAGTGGGAAGGAGAAACTCCCTCTTAACAGGAAGAAACCTTCAGCCAGAACCAGGCTCAGGGAGGGGCGGCCATCTGTCGCAACTGTTTGTGGGTGAGGGGAGGAGACAGGACACACTTACTGCCTGATGCATCATCAGTTATTGAATTTTCTGTGCAGCCTAATTAGCCGGAGCCAAATTAGATCAAATATTTAAAATGTTTTTATGTAGCACTTTTTTCGAAATCCACTTTATGAAGTGTTTCATGTGAATAGTGCCAAAAAAAATGCTGATTACCAGTAAACTTTAGTAAAATTAGAAAATAAAACCAAAAGTCAGGAAAGGCTTTCCCATGAAAGTTTGTTTTAACCTCCTCAGATCTGAGCTATTGCTGAGCATCCACTTTTAATTTCTCCCATGAGTCAGACTGATGAGTGTAAAAGCAGCACATGTTGAACAAAAAGTCATCCTCATTGTCCTCATATGGAAGCAATTATTTAGTTATGCTGTAAAATAAACTAAAGCCACCATATTTGATCAAGTATAAATCATTTTACTGAGGAAAACGAAGCATAAAGTGCAGAAAAGCCGAACTTTAATGTCCCTGTATGAGGATTCAGGGTCTCGGGAAGTTAAAGGAAGTGATGGATGCCAACCTGATTTCCTCAGGCACATTGTTGAAGAGGCTAACTGCAAAAGACCTTTGCATGAGGATCTGTACTGATGTATACATTAGTAAGACAGTGTTGCTGTGTGGAGTTTTCCTCTTCTCCTTGTGTCCCTGTGGGTTCGGTCCAGCTACTTCAGCTTCCTCCCACAGTCCAAGGACGTGCAGTTAGTGGGATTAGGTTAACTGGTTGATTCTAAATTGCCCATAGGTGCAAAGGTTGTGTGTTAGACCTATGGCAGATCGATGATCTGTGCAAGATCTACTATGCCTCTTGCCCTGTGGCAGCTGGGATAGACTCCAGCTCCTCCACGACCTCAATTGGTAAAGCAGAAGAAACTGGATGGATGGTTAAGACCCAATTTTTATGTTGCATTTGTGAAATTAGAGAACTTAGAAGATGAAAACTATGTATTTTTCTCACTAAGGAAAAAGAACAACTGTGAAGTGGAAGTAAAAAAAATAAAATAAATCTGTTTAGGTTTGAGCAAATAAATCAAAGTAAAAGAAGCCTAGTTTGGTGATAAATAAAACATTTATAAGCCTAATGGCTTTACAAGTGGTTAAAAAAAAAAAGGTACGCGCACACAGTCAAATATGCCCACGCACTGTAAAATGTGACTTTGATTTCTCTTATTAGGATAAGAGATTCATGTTTATGCCTCCATACTAATCACCACTACTGAGATTCAGCAAAATTAAGAGGGCACTATTCACATGAATCTAGTATTTATTTTTTTTATTTTTTTATCAGAGCCACAGGAAGCCACCGGGGACGGGCAGAAGAACTGCATGCGGCTCTGAGCTGCTGGACCAAGACGCCCGAGCTCAAAGCAAGACCGCAAAGGACCTTAAAATAAAATAACATCCTGAAACATCAAAATACTTAAAAACATGGAGGCAGTATTTATTTCAGATGCAAACAACAAAATGTCAGGGTGCAACTAATGATCCTTGTGTCATATTTACAAATGTTTTTCTTGGTTTTATTGCTATATTAGAAAAAATAAGAAACTGACTGTAACTGATATGAAGCACTGGGTCCTGCAGACAAACGGTTTGATTAAAAATGACAGCAGGCTGATCTGTATGAGAAACAATCATTTTCTGCTTTCAAAGAGCAGATGCTCTATCGCTGTGTAATTGGAATCCAGCTAATTGGATGGCATATCAGCTAATAGTAAGTAACCCGATTAATATTCATTAAATGATTATTTATGAGGCGTTAACTAGCCACATAAAGCCAATTGATTATTTCTTAACAGGATCCGTGACGCACCCTGCATATTAATTCATGCATTAAGTCGCGTTAGTTAGAAATGTTTTACAACTTTATTAAAAAGTGTACACCTGAAATCCCAAAACAGAGACTCTGCAGCAGTCAGATGCCTCCAATCACGGCTGAATCCATATTATAGTTTTAAAATAAAACGTGCAGGATTCATAAAGATCTGCTAATAAAAAACACAGAAGGGTCCTATTAAACAAATACAAATGACAGCGTGTAAAATCTGCACACTTTTTATTGTACTTAACTAAAACTGGATAAAAAAAACCCCACTTAGTTCACTATTATAACCTTGGTCAGCAGCCATCTTCAAATGTAATTGCGGACTTGGAGTCGAGCAAAAAGGAAAGATTTTAATAGCTTGAAGAAATAAACCTGTTTTATGTGACTTTATTATTATCTCACATCATTATTTTGGTCCGCTCTTCTTCACAATGTTCATCAGCATACATTTGTTTATGCTGAGCTCTCTGAAGTTTGTGGTTTGGACTTTGACAGGAGCATTGCTACACCTTGACTTTTTTTTTTTTTTTTTAGTCATTCTGCTGTGCTCGGGATCATTGTCCTATTGCATAATTCAATCTGTCCCAAGCCGAGCTACTGGTCTCACATTTGACTCTAGAATACTTTGGCATGCGAGATTTCAAGGCTCACTCAATGGCAGGTGCTGTTGCTGCAAAACAAGCCCAATAATCAGCCCTCCATCACTGTGCTTGACAGCTTGTATGTGCTGAATGTGACACTTTGCATTGTGGCCACACATCTCCACTTTGGTGGAGACTTCTGTTGCCAAACAATCCGTATTTGTTCAGTCTTTCTTTAAATGTATTGTCATGAATGTTCACCGTAACATGCTAACTGAGCCCTGTACCTGTAGCTCTGGGGTTTTCCAGTTTCTCTGAGAATTGCATGGTATGATCTTTGAAAGTGAATTTTCTGGGGCAGCCACTCCTTGGAAGATTGTGGGATTGTGTTAACACACAATGTTCCCGACCAGCAAACTGCCAAATGCTGTGCTTTCAAAGAGGAGATCAAACTTGCCGGTTGATCAACTGCATTTGATTATTGGTACCTGGCTGCATCGTATTCTCTTAATTCCTGTGGAAGCTGTAAGGGTGTGGCATTTTACCGACCTGCACAGAGTTCGGTGAAAACTTTCTTTTTCACAGTTCAACACTCTTCTCTTTTACTACTAAATCCTCTTACCCTGTTTGTCTGTCTGTCTCTCTCAGGACACTGTGGTGAGAGTACCTGGCAGTCATCATGTGCATCTTGATAATCCTGAAGTCGTCGCTCCATTTATTTGTGACTTCCTGCAGACCAAAGTGCTCTCACAGCAGGTGAAAGCCTAGTGGACA
The DNA here is from genome assembly GCF_041146795.1 of Maylandia zebra. Taxonomy (NCBI): domain Eukaryota; kingdom Metazoa; phylum Chordata; class Actinopteri; order Cichliformes; family Cichlidae; genus Maylandia; species Maylandia zebra. Next base: position 27,889,599 of record NC_135172.1, on the reverse strand, counting down.
AGATGTAACCATCACACGCTCACATTCTCCATGTGAAGTTTCACACTTCAAAAGTCTCAGTGCACTGTTTTCGTCTCTCTTAGAGCTCACATTACCATAAAATTGTTCCAGTAATTTGTTCTGCTCTGTACAAACCCAACTGGAGAGTCATTCGGAATAATAATACTGAATAATAAAAAAAAAAACATGATTTATGAAACTAGACTTTTTCAATCTTTTGCAGTTTTTGTAGAAATGGTGTATCTAGCTCATTAGTTATATAAAGGACCAGGACAGAAGTGTTTCCCTTTATGTCGCTGTAAAGAAGCACTCCTGAAATGTTTCCATGTATTAATCCATCCATTTACAAGAAAATAACAGCAATTTCAGCAAAATATATCAGTTTTCTCTCATTCAGCCCGTCCTCTTGGCCAGGACTCCCTTGAAAAAGAGGTCTTTGATCTCAACGGGACATTCCTGGTTAAATAAAGGTTAAATAAAATAAATAAAAAAGTGTCATTACAAAGAAAAGATGCGGCTAGGCTCTTTGGCTTAACCACCTCAACTTTGGAGTGGTACTGCAGCCTGTGACTAATGCCATTGTCTGCAAGAAGGCTCTAAATCTGATGGTGATTCAGACCTAACCCTCTCATGATGTGACCCATTATTCCTGCAACATAACTCTTCCTGGTGCAGTAAAAAATCCAAAGAGGATGCCCCCCTCCTCTGTGATTGTCGCACTTTGCAAAGCCATGCAGTGGCTAGGCTGGACTGGATCCTAAAATGAGCCAGTCCAGGTGACACCAACGCTTTGTAAAGTCATTTAACACCTCCTCACGTCAACCTTTTTTTGATTGTGATTAGTTGTTGTCATATAAAGGCATCTTCTGATTTAATTTTCTTTTTCATGTAAATACTTCGGCAGTAGTTTGTTCTGTTGTCGTATTGCTTCTGTCAGGCGCTGAATGCCATCTACATCTCGATGAGCATCAGCCGACTGTGAAAACATGGGGCCGGGAACAAAAAGCCATTTAGACGTTTTAACATATTGCCATGCATTGTGGTTTTGTGGCAGTCTGCTTGAGTTTTCAGTGCAGTCGCATGTGCGTAAAAAGCCCCGAACTGAATAAAAATCCTCTGCGTGTAACTTATGCAGCGAGGAAGTCACAGTTCATCGCTTCTGTTTATGTGAGGCTGATCTGTTTAACTGCTGCTTTTCATGAATCTGGTGGCGGCGCTGAGTGATGCTAAAAATGGCAGTCATTAAAAAAGATGACATCCTCTGACAACTGGATATGTAGGCCACCCTCTGCTCAGATTTTTTGACTTTAAAAAAATAAATAAATAAAAATAAAATCTGACTGTCTTAAACACTTCAGCTGCTGTCAGTCAGAGCAGATATGAAAGGAGTCCCTCACACAGAGATGGCTCCCTCTCTCTCAATGTCACATAAACTGTGTGATGGCCTTGGTGTTAAATGGAGTGGAATTGATTTTACGCAGCGCGTAGCAAGGCAGCGAGCATCCACAGACATCTGAAGGGCTTGTCCCCCTCCACCAGCAAAACCCCCACACCTACCCACCCTCCTCAAAAATGATTATAGTTATATAAGTTTCCCTCCCACTCCCGCCGTCGTCATGGCAACCCCCACCCCTCCTTTTTGAACGTCAGAGCCGGGAGCTGGAGGATGAAGCCGCATCCAGCTTCAGCATCTCGTGCCTCTCAGAGAGCACCTGTGATTATTTTGCAGAGGAGGAGCAGCTGCTGCAGCGACGGCGATCATCTAATGAGAGGTTCGGACTCTGGGCTGCTCTTCGTCGCTTAAAAAAATCGCCACCGATCGAGCAGCGTCTGCAGGTAAAAGCGTGGTGCCTCTATTTACTCCCGTGCGCTATTTTTAGAAGAAAAAAAAAACACCTGTGCCAGCTAATGATTGTGAAACTGAGAGGAGTAATGATGGAAAGCCCCGCTGCCTGTTTAGTCGCTGTAGTGTCTTTTTTTCTGTCATGAGAAGGGAGCGGGAAAGCTTTCTCGGAGATGCAGTTAGCGGTGCGTATTTGGAAGGTTTAAACAACTCTGCTCATCCACCCTTCCCCACGATCTCGTCTCTTTTGCTTCTCTCCCTGTCCTCTCCTCCTCACCCTCACCCTCCTTCTCCCTCACCCTTCCCATTCTTTTTTGCCCTGACAGCCGGTATGTCGTGGTTGTTCTTGGACTGGTTCGTCCCACTCTACTTGCTGGTGTCGGTGTTGGTGCTGGCAGGCTTCGGAGCGTGCCTGTACTTCCTAGAGCCCGGGTTGCAGGATGCCCACAAGTGGAGCAACAAAACAGTCCGGCATCACCCGCTGGTGGCCAGTGTGAACTGCAGAGATGACGATAGCAATGCCCTGATATGATCAAGAGGGCGAGGCGAAGCGGGAGGGCGGCTGACCATCTGGACAGGGGTGCTGCCGCCGGGACACCCGTGGGATGGGAGCCAACACCCAAACGACCGTGGAAGAAAAATGGGAGAGAAGGACGAGAAAGGAGGGGAACATTATCTGTTGTCTGATAATGCAAACCCTGTTCTATATCATTCCAACTTTTCTCTGATCTCTGCTGATTTTCGTTGTAGAGGTGAGAGAAAAGTAAAGCAGAGGTGTTTTTAACGTTCTTAAAAATAAAAATAAAAAAAGAAGAAGAAAAATAAAAATAAAAAAGCCAGATGCACAATGCGAAGAAGACTGCATCCAGAAAGAGATCGTGAGGTGATTGGAGGAAGTGTTGCCCTTTAGAAATGTGTTTGTAAATTTCACGCCATCCTATACTTGTGCCAAGTTTTACATGCATTTTGTAATTTTGACAATCACTTTGCATATCTCATAAAGTTTACTTACATTGTGCATTTAATTAGCTGAAGTGAGCGACATAAGTGCAATGACTTTGCTGCCAGCGGGGAGGGTTTTTAATCCTCTCTCTGAAGTCGGCGTGGCAGCTGCTCAGACGCATGTGGATTGTTTAGTGCCGCTGTGCCAAAACGGTGTGTTATTCGTGACTTACTTTAAACTGTTATGTACCCAATAAATGCAACTGATTCATTTAAGGTGCCAAGATTATCATAGATGGACCAAGACGACTGACAAATAGCCTAGTATTTGGTAAAGGGTTTTTTTTTTCTTTGCTTTGTTTGTTTTCATTGTTTTTACTTGACAGCATGGTGAGAAACTGTGGGTGTGTAACGACCCTCTTTTAAGAATCATATGCTTCCTTTGTTCATACAAAAATAAAACTGCTCAGTCCCCACTTCTTTGTATTTGCTGTTGCATGAATATCCACCCTAAATATATAGTCTAAAGATTTATGTGCTTCTAAATAATTCATGTGTGTGTGTGTGTGTGTGTGTGTGTGTGTGTGTGTGTGTGTGTGTGTGTGTGTGTGTGTGTGTGTGTGTGTGTGTGTGTGTATATATATATATATATATATATATATATATATATATATATATATATATACACACACATAAATCCTTTTAAACTGTCAGCAGTTCCATCAAAATTTCTCAAACTGTTTTAAGTTACCTGACTTTTTAAGCCCTGACAAGATAAAATATGGACAAAAGCAAAGGGCTTTGGATTTTCTGCCCTCCTTAGAAATCTCAACCTGGCTCTTTTGTAGGTTGAACCCTTGGTTTGGAAAGCCTTTCAAGTCAAATAATATGACAGCCCAGAGCAGTAAAATACTCTTTATGCTTTGATTCAGCAATATTAAAACTATGATATCATCTGCACTTCAGTCAAAGATTGAAATGCATGTTTTCTGTATTTTTGTAAGTAAATTTGAATGTAGGACTTTCATTTACAGTGCAGTCTTTTTATATATACCTTCAGCTTTAAAAAAAAAAAAGCTTACAATACTGCACCTACACTTTTGAAAAGCCCTTTAAACTCTGCTCAGAGTAGATGCTTCGAGTTTGAAGGTCACTCACTCATGGAGTGCGTAGAGTCTGTAATGAAGAGGCTTTTTCATTCAAGGCAGTTCGAGGATAAAACTAGCTCTGCAACAGAAATCATGCGTAGATATTCATATTTTCTCTTGTAATGCAGAAAAAAACAAACTCTGACAGTGTAGTTGTCAGCAGAGGAGGAGCATTCACATTATTATGAAATGCATTTGTAGGTGTGGGGTTGTTTGTCTATAGTACCTTGTTACTATTCTGCCCAGACTCTGCAGCTGAGGACGATGTAGTAGCTTAATCTGGTTTGAAGTATACGATGCATCATTTCACCTGTGACATTAATGTTTTTGTGACTAGGCTCTATAAAAGCATCAAACATAAGTTAATGATCTGAGTGCTTCTGTCACTCATATTTTGCGCTATAATCAGACAAGCTTCACAGTGTCCCACGAACCAAATCAAATGAGACACCAGTGTGGGAGTGCAACAGTGAAGCCTCAGTGTCGAGGTATGGAGAGAATGGCACTTGTGTGCCCACTACTTCCTACTGCTCTGCTCCAAGTCTCACACACTGTGCCTTGTTTACTCTCTCAGTCTGTCAGCAGCAGACACGGGGCATCATCGCCACACGTCAGGTCAGTGTCTTTTTCTGCAGCTCTAACTAAAGAACAAAAAACAGTTGTTTTTTTCATAGTAAACACTGTTTTGTGCTGGTATTTTCAGTGTTGGTGCATACCAGCCATGCTGCCTCAGACTGCAGTGTTTAAAAGTAATTTAATGCACTCATAAAAGTGCTGCACTTTTACATAACTTGAGTGCTACGATTTTATGCAATTATGTGGTACTTAAGCCCTACTACATATTTTCTGTACAGACATAAGTGCTTATTCAATATTTCAATATATATATATAAAAACATAATCAGTTGATAAAATGTGGTGTATTGGCTTAGACTTCCTAGACGTGTTTTTATTTTTAAACAGATTAACACTGGATTCGCTTCACCTGCACTTATCGATGACATTAAACCATTAAAGTAAATAAATCTAACACTCCTTTGGAACTACAGTAAGATTTTCAAACTTTTGATATAAGTGTAGTTTGCAGATATTTCTGTTCTTTATCTTACCCCTTTAATATTTATTAAAAGTTTGTCCTGTTTGTCATTTGCAGTCTCTCTATGTTTCTCTTTCCTCGCTTCTCCTTAAGTGGAGAGTTCTTCCTCCCCGCTGTTGCCGTGTTTCTCTCTACATTGATTATCTGATTTTTGGGTCCTACCTCTAACACTGTATGGTCTAATATTGTGAAGTGCTGCTTGTTAAGTAAAATTCAATAGGAAAAAATCTAATTGAAACTTGCACTTCAGTTAATTTGAGTATTTTTTTAAGAATGTTATTCCCACATTTTCTATTAATTTGGACAGTGTTTATAGAAATGATGTTTGGCATAAAGTTGAATTCTATTCTATTCTATTCTATTCATATAAAACAAGTTATATTTTTTCTTAGTTTCTTCATTCTCATCATGTGATTAGTCTTTCTTTGCATCTTTGTCTTGCTAAAACAGAATGAGTGTTTTTAACCGTCTGGCACCTTTGATCCCACGAGTGCCTGACTCCAGCAGACAAACAAAGGAGCATCCAAAAGTGTGTTTGTCACCTCCTCTGCCTCTTTCTTCTCCCGTCATTAAGAAGAAAGCCATTCACATCCCATCATTTGATGAGAAGGGACTTATCTTTGAAAAACACAACACAAAGCTGTACACAGCAGACAGGTAAATTAATGTGAGGTTTGTTTTTCTGTCTTGGATTTTTTGTGCTACATAATCTAGTAATTATTGGTACATTTTTTTCTTTCCAGATCATTTGATTCAATTTGGACATCCAAGACACCAAGCCCGCCCTCGAGGAGTAAATCATGTCAGCTTTCACAGAGAAACCATGGAGAAAGAGCTTCAACCCTCCCAAGGACCAAACCTCAAACATGCAGCTCTCAGTCTCTCTCTGCAAAACCCAGCACCTCCATTTCTCCTTCTCCTAAGCCAAATTCCTCTCTCACTCTTCCCACTGTCAAACCAAAGCCAAGTGATTCTCTTCATCTTCCTGCCTCACAGGCGAGTGATCTTTCTCCATTACTGCACCAGCCAGCACCAAAGCCAAGTGTATCTCCAACTCTGACAGTCCCAACACCCAGGCTAAGCCCATCTCCAATGTCCCTTTGCCAAGGGACGAGCTCAGACGGTCCACCAGTAAAACAGCCTTCTCCTATTGCAAAAGAAAGACGTGCTAAATCGATTCCCATCTGTAATGTCAAAGCGGAGACATCAAATGAGATAAAGCATGAAATTCTTGACCAGGATGCTTTACTGGACTTTACTCACCCTGAGATGAGAAAAGGTCGTATGAACAGAGAGTCTCAACATCAGACTTACTCAGAATCCTACAGACGCCCGGTCACATCTTCGAATCCTTGCTTTCTGCAAAGCAAACTTGGACTAAGTAAAAAAGACAATACTGCCAAAGATGAAGCAAAGGCTCTGCAAAGGAGTACAGACATTACTGCATTTCCTAAACCAAAGTGGAACATCAATCAGCACCAGGAATTTCAACCCAGTAGAATGACAGGAACACAAATATCCACTAACTCTAAAGGCATTAAGTCTGCTAACGTTGATCACCAGGAGTCTCCGTCAGTGTTTGATGGACCGGCCACTCTGTCAGGTCCTCAAAGAAAATATAAAAACTACCCTCAGAAGAGCAATTACTCTCAGACCTTACATTTTACCTCAGCTTACCCACCATACGAGCAACTGTATTCTGAGAAAAAAGCAGCTTTACCCGTGACTTCTCAAACATCCTTTTCCACTGAGCCTCTTTTTAATCAGTCAGGCGTTTCGCCAAGCATCGAGGCAAGGAGGAGACGGTTCGACCTGCACAGTGAAACAAGACCAGAAGCAGCATTTCTATCAGCTTCTCGTCCCAGGAAACAGCAGGAAGAAAACAATAATCAGACAATTACAGGAAACTCTCATAAAATCTTTCATGAAACTGGTGCATCTCAAAACATCAAGTCCCCACAGAGACCCCTCAGGTTCCCGTCGAAGGCACAGAGTCAAACTGTGGATGTAAGATGTGCAGTGAGTCAGTCTCACTGTTTATCAAAGGATTACAGCTGCCAGTCAAGAGAAGCTGATCAGAAAATGGAGGCTTCCCAGTGCACACACAGGTTAAATCAGCTTAAGACATGTCAGGTGGCACCTCAGACCCAGGAGGCCTCCCACCCTCCCTCTGGTGTGTGCACCACCTCACAAAGGGGATCCTTTTTGAAACCTGACCTTCAGTCACACAGATGTGGCTTAGATCAGGAACAGTCTCCTCCTGACAAACAGATGAAGGTCAGCAGCACAGGACTGAATCAAACAGACATGTTAGCACCACCTGACCTCCGTGGGGTGCCAGCAAAGCTACCAGAACATCCCTCAGAGAAATATGTTGCAAGCTGGCCCCCGTCTGTAGCACACTGCCCATTCAGCACAGACAGTTTTGGCCTAAGCTCAAAGGGGGTCTTTGACAGAGTATACCAGAGCCTGGAAAAGACAACAACAGCAACAACAGCTTCCAGTCTACTAAATCAGCTGAATGACTCTGAAACAGGCAAAGTATTTTTCTCAGAGGAATCAGAAGACCCCTATTACGTCACGATGTATTACCCAGGCTCAATTTATGTGGGTGAGTACAAATATATCCAAGTCACCTGCAAGATTTTAACAGAACAAACCCAGCGACAGCGCCTCTTTGATGCCCCTGCTTTTATTTGGAGTGGGAGTTGAATAATTTTCTAACTTCTAAGGGGGGGTGGGAACTCTGATGAGGGGGTGGTTAAAGAGGATAGCAGAGGGACTAAAGGCAGCGCTTCTTATCAGTAGAGTAACAGACGTGGCGAGGAGAGATGTGACAAAGTTGGTTAGCAGACTGTTTCAAAGTGAATAGCACAGGAAGACGTGCCAAAGCAGTTTTACACTAAAACACGCTGAAAACATGCAGAAAGGAAGGCGGGACGAAAGGAGAGCAGCTTGGAGATAAAGTGTGAGTACAGTGCTGCAGCTGTATTTTTCTTCCTCTAACACCTAAAGAGTAATAACAACACAATATCACACAAACACTGGGAAGTACAGACTAACAGATGTGTCAAACTTAAATCATGTCGTAACATAGCAGGGTAGAGATTAAAAAACAAAGCACACATAGTACCTCAGCACTGCCTGGATGTTGTATGCCTATGAGTTAAAATGAGAGCTTCTGAGGCCCAACAAGGGAAAAACTACCAGGCGTATTTGACAGAGCAAAGAAAATTTAAACTAACAGCTTCATCTGGAGTCTTCATTAGTAGATTTCTTGCAGTTAGATCTGTTAATATATTTTCTGTCTTACAAGACCCTCAGATTCAGGGTCTCTCGTGGGATTCCACCGCTCAGAAAGCCCCGTTACACTCGCTGTTAATCATTACACACTGAGCTTCCACCGGTGGCAGGATACATCAGAGCACATTTGCATTAAATTTGAAGTGCTTTAGTTCACGGCATGTCACAGCTGATAGTGTGTCTCTTCACAGAAAAGGAAGCGCGGCACATACAGACAACGTCTACATATTCAGCCATCATTAGTTTAATTATTCAGCACTGTAGTTTTCCTGCTGTGACAAAATGTATTTGGGGGAAAACTTCTCTATACTGCACTTCTTTCTACATTTTAAACAGTGCATTTAGCAGACATGCAGTTGTTACTTTGCAGATAAGACTTCAAACTTTAGGAGCCTGTTTATGTACCAGTGCAAAGCCATTAAAGCTATAAGCTCTTTCTGCTTGAACGATAATGCAGCAGTAATAATGTCCCACATAGCAGTAATGTTTTTGTTAAGCTTTGCATCTACATTAACCCGTACACACTGTTTAGGGTCAAATTTGACTCATTTTGATAGTGACCGCAGCAAAAAAAAATCAAAAAAATCCAATATCATTCTTTTAGCTTGAAATTTGATGACTTTTCCTAAAGTGACCCAAAAATGAGTATTGTAAAGACTATATAGAAAAACAGAGAGCAGAATTCATGGTTGCATTAATTACTGCAAGTTGTCCAGGTCGTGAAGCAGCAACGCAGCCCCAGAACATCACACTATCACCACCATGTTTGACTGTTGGCATGTTGTTGGAACTCAGACCTTCCAAAAGTCCACAGTCCACAGAATATTTTGCCAAAAGTCTTGGGGATCATCAAGATGTTTGGGTGTTTGTTTGTTTTTTAACAAATGTCAAACGAGCCTGTGCGACCTTTTTCTCCTTGGAACTCTCCCATGGATACATATATTTCCCCAGTCCCTTATTGTTGAAGCGCGAACACTGACCTAAACTGTCTCAGTTTAGGTCACCAATTGAGTCACCAATGCACTCTTGGAGTAATTTTGGTTGGTCAGTTACTCCTGGGAAGGTTCCAAGTTTTCTCCTTTTGTGGATAATGGCTCTCACCATCATTTGCTGGAATCCCAAAGCCCTAGAAATGGCTCTGTAACCATTTCCAGACCGATAGATGTCAATGACTTTGTTTCAAATCTGTTTCTGTAGACTGTCGCATTGCGTGTTTCTTTTTGAGATCTTTTAGCCTACATCACTTTGTCAGGCAGGTTCTGTTTAAGTGATTTCTCAATTCAGCAGGTCTGGCAGTAATCAGGCCACAGAATTAAAAACAGATAATTCACGATTTAAGAGGCAAGTGTGACAAATGTTGCACATATGGAAAAAAAGAGAGAGAGAGAGAAAATAAATCAGGAATTGGGCAAGTACTTTTTCACAACATTATTAGTAAAGGATCCATCTTCTTTATCCACCAACACTGTTAAAGATCATCTCCCATGTCTGGACTTGACACTGATTATAACACAATTCAAATTGCTCGCTATAAATACTCTAGCTCTGACAGAAGACACTGTACCCAAAAAAAAAAGTCCCTTTGAGATAAAGTCATATTGCGCATGTGCGCTGCATCTCCCCACTCCCTGTCCTCTTGTCGCCTTGGTAACGGAAAAGGAGGGGGCTCACGGCCAGAGGGAAGGAGAGGTACCCGGACTCCTCTTTACATGAGCGTTCCTGTTATTGTTATCAGTGTGGTGAATAGATATTACGGCTTCTCGAATTCAGAGCGCCTGTAGGTCGCCCGCTGTCTCCACGAGCTCGTTTGGTCAGGTGAACGGGAGCTGGTGAGTGTGACGACCGTTAGCGGGTGCACGCTAGCAGCTAGCCGTTAACGTTATTATCCAGCGTGACTGGTGAGAGAAACAATGAGGGCGACAGGCTTTGGTAGAGCTAACGTTGGGTAGTCACTTAAAACACGCAGAAAAGGACGCTTTTATTCATGTTATATGCTAAAGCACGTTTGCTCTTAACTTTCATGAGCTTGGCCATTTTATTATTTTTTCAAACAGGGATTTTAAAAAAGGGAGTTTTAGCCTTCATGTAGCCAGAGCATCCTCAGATATCGTACGCTTCAGTTTCCTACATTTGCTGTAGTGTGTAGCTCGAAATAATTGCATTGCAGTGTGGGCTTGTGAGGGCAGGCAGGGAGGGGGCAGAGCTGCATGGCCAGTGAATGAATCAAAGTGACAGCCTCTGCCTCAGTGACCTGTATGTATGATCAGGACTCATGTATCTAGGACTGTGACTTAAAGCATGGCAGCAGGCTGTACACCCTGAAGGACTAAGCTCATCAACATCTTGGCTCGGCCTGCTGCCTGTTACTGTTACCATCTGCCTGCACTGCTTGCTTCACTTAAAGGCTGAGCTCACAAAAACATCTTTTCTTGCTTAGACCCGACTGGTGTCAAAGCCTTGCTCGCAGAGGTTTTTTTTGCATTTCTGGCCAGGCTTTTGAGATTTTTGTGTCCCATGTTTGACGTTTCTGCTGCCAACCCAAAGACAAGACAGCTGATTGTAATTTCATCCGTGGTTCTCTGCCAGAATTATTATATCTGTTTTTTCCAATTAGTTTCCTGTTTTGCTTTTTTCCAAAGTGCAAATTTTAGTTTCGTTTTCATTCGTTTTTAATGATTAAAACTTGAGGTGGGACTTACCAGACGATATAATTACAATACTCAACTCACGATACAGTATTATTGCGATTTTTAACATCTATGCTGAGCATTGCAATAACAAAAATTGCCAATCATGCCCTCAAAGTTAAACTTTGTCAATATCAGATAGAGTCAGTCTGCTATCAGTTTGGGATCAGTCTGGGATTGAATGGAGTGAAGTTGGCAGTTACATCTGCGATCTGCAATAATACATCATTTAACTGTTGTTTAAATCAGCAGGAATTCACATTTAACTATTACATTTAAGCTCAACAACCTTCCAGGTCTATAGGAATAACCAGAACTAACTGACAGCCAGCTAAGTCGAGTCCCCTTGAGTTGTGCAAATTGACATCAACTCATTCAGACCGATAATAACATGTTGGCAATGTATCTGCATTTATCAATTAGACAGCAAACCTTTGACAATCTCTTTAAGAGTGACTGCAGTCAGTTCAAGTCAGACTGTGACTGTTTGCAGAAAGTTTGCCTCGTATTAGACAACCTGTGCATTTACCTTGAGATCAAAAGTAGTTGTGAATGTACAACAGGCTCAAGCTTTGGGAATTTATACAAGGAGGTTGTCGTCCTATTTTTACTCTTGACTGAGCCTTTAGCTTCCTCTGAATTAGGGGGTATATTTGTCAAGCAAAGTGTGTCCATTGTTGGATGGATTTTTGGTTAAATGCAAGTTTGCTAGGCTAACTAATAAATAAAGCCTTTTTAGACAGGGACATTTCTATATATGTTTCTGTTTTATGTTAGATTTCTACACTTTTAGGCGTTCTGAATTGCTGTAAATTTGGTAGTTTTATTGAAAAAAAAAACGTAATATTAAGAATGCTGGCTATTATCTTTGCCCCTATAGTATCAACTATTTATTAAGTATCACACTGTAAAATATAATAATTTCTTTTATTTTAAAAAAGAAAATAATCTTCGAATCAACATCAGAGTTGCTTTCACAGGTATTTGTAATTCCACTGTATAAACATTGAAAAGGTGAAAGAAAAGAACAGTTAGTTCAGTTTTGGGGGTTAAAATGAAATGTAAATGATTTTTCATTGTTTTGACTGGAGGACACCTTTATTAAGAAGACCTGAGTTTGTTCAGTCAGGCATTGATTTCTACACTTGGGGGGTGATCAGGGCTGAGACATACTCTGCTGTGTTGAGCAGATAGAAATAATAGATGGGCAACCTGGGTGTGATGAAGGCTGGAGGTTAGAGCAGCGCTTTTGTAACTCAGGTCAGGTCAGATGCTGCCCCACCTCTGCAGTCTTTCGGGGTAGTTGTTACTCATTAGTGCAAGAACTTCCCCGATTATAAATGCTAGATTTCCAGGAATCAATTAAATTATTCACAGTGCCCTAATTTCAGGTTCTGTCAGGCACTTCTGCACACCAATAGTGGATTTTACTGTTTACACTGTCTGTGTAATATGTGATAACTTAATAAAATAATAACAGCTTAACTCTCCAGTCATTATTCTCAGCTATTCTCATTTGATTTCCTACCTGCTGAGTTAAATGCTTAAGGTCGTGTGGACTCTTGTGGTTAGATGTGAGCATAACGAGTTGATTCAGTTCTGTCTCATATGTTATGTTCAAGCTCAAACTGTGCATGAGTCATCTTTTTATAAATTGATTTATTAACCCCTGGACTTTAACAGCTGATCTGTGTTTCATCAAGATTTCTGCTTATGTTCAAAACATTCTGCACACTTTTAGGAATAAGGTTTATCTCAACCTTTGAAGCAAACTCAAAAAGCACAGGCAGCATTAATCCGAAGATGAATCTTATTTTTAAACTAGAAACTATGCTGCTAAACTCAAATACTGTGTCTCAGAGCTATTTTGCTTTCAGACTTGGACCTCCCTCTCCCTTTTCCTTCCATCTCTGTCATATTCTTCAGCTTTTCTTTTTCTATATGGATGTGTGTGAAATATGAGCGCAGACATAACATCTATCTGTTGGTAAAAAAGAAACAAATGATGTTATAGCAGTTTTTCTTCTCAGTCATCAGCTTTCTTTTGTGCTTTTGTTGTGTGGGGTTTGGGTCGGATGAGGCAGTGGACTGGATCCCTCCTGAAATGTACATCTGTGTCCATGTTGGGACCTTCAGATGTCTTGATTTGTTTAATTGAAAACTCAAAGATATTTACTTTATTACATAACTGACAAAGAAAAATAAATGTTAGCCACATTTAAGTCTCTTCAACTTCTCTTAACTTTTATTTTAATCAGCTAGTTCATTCATTCATTCATTAATACAGTTCACATGGTTATGAAATTTGAAAGTGACAGTTATGCATTAATTACATTTTTCATACGTAAACTCCATGTGTCTGCTAGCCTTGAGTACCACAGCTCCAGTCAGTACCAGATTTTTTTAGGAAGGAGGAAGGGGAGGAGTTCATAAACTGTGATCATAACGTATTCTCCTTTTCAGTCCTTTTTCAATGCCTCGGTATAATGTCAAAAACAGAAGATGTTCCTAATATGCTCATCTCAGACATGAGAACAGAAATCCCTTTTGTTTACAAGGGGCAGCCAATGAGAAGAAGACTTTATGGGAGAGAATAGGGCTAAAATAGTATTTCATACAGTGGATGAAATAAGAGGTAATTGAGACTCACTTTAAAGTAAAGAAACATTATTCTGAACTGTGAATCATGCAAAGCTACTCTAGTAGAGTCTAAGAATAACAGCATGGAGTTGGACATGAGCACAGTAGGCGCTCTTCAAGGAAAACTTTATTGTAAACATCTGATTTTGCTCACCTCATAATGTTTGTATAGCTCCAGCTTCATATTTTTAAAATAAACAGATAAAACATTTGTTTTACAAGCACCTTTCATCATAACCATCAAAATCTGGGAAGCAAATTATACAACTACACCAATTATACAAAGCAGTGTTTGCCTGACTAGATGAATTTGAGGATTTTTCTGTTGTTTGGGTGATCGAAGCCTGCTGCAATAACCCATTTCTTCAATGTAGAACGAGTAACTAGAGGAGAGGCCTCGGCTGATCCACTGACCTACTTCCTCGTCATTTTTTCAGTGTGACTTATTTTCATCTTCCTTCCTTTTCTGTAGACATGTCAGACATCGTTCCTCCAGAGGTTAGACCCAAACCAGCTGTCCCTGCCAAACCCCCAAACGTGGGGGCTCCTTCTCCTTCTAGCCCCTTCCCACCCCAGGGCCTGGGTGTCGGAGGAGGCGGCATCTCTGCTCCCCCACCGAGCGCCATTCCAGTTCCCATTGGAAGTCATGGTGGCAGTCACAGCGTGGGTCATGGCATAGGACACAGCGTTAGTCACGCTGGAAGTCACGCTGCACCACACAGCGGCGGTCACGGTCATGGTGGCTCCCACAGCTCCAGCGGGGGATCCACTCTGCTGGGATACATTGGTATCGACACCATCATTGAGCAGATGAGGAAGAAGACCATGAAGACGGGTTTTGACTTCAATATCATGGTAGTAGGTACGTCACAGTAGACTTGCTTTATGCCTGGACACTTTCTTCCTGTATGGTGCTCCAACCTTAATTCTTCTGCCTTTCACTTCAGGTCACAGTGGTCTGGGAAAGTCAACCCTGGTGAACACCTTATTCAAGTCCCAAGTGAGCAGGAGGAGTGCAGGATGGGCTCGTGATGAGAAGATCCCCAAAACTGTGGAGATCAAGGCAGTGTCTCATGGTGAGTGCAAGGACAGAGAGGCTGCTCTTTCTTTAGAGCCAGGCATTTATATAGCACTTAATTAAAGAGAGAAAATGAACAATCTTTGGCCATGTTCTTAAAAGTCCCACATAGCCTACTTATAGTTCATCAGTGCACCCTGGAAGCTGCCAAGAAATCTAAGCAGCTGAAGGATGGGCCAACTTCTGCCTCTCCTGCAGGCACTTTTGATCACTTGTTGTTTTCGACTGTCCGTGTGCTGGGAATTTAATTGTCATGAATTAATTTTTCAAGCTGCTCTGTAATAACTCTCTTATGTGTCATATAAATAAATCAATGCTGAGACCTACCTTATTTGCGTTTTGTAGCTGTACAGACAAAGTCGAAAGAAGGTTAGGTTTTCATCACTGTCTGTTGGTGAAATCTCTAAAAATGAACAGATGCTGAAATTCAGTTCAGAGATGGCTGAAAAACAGCAAACAGATCTCTGCTCAGTTTTCTGCTGTCATGTGCCAGTGCACAGTTGGGCACACTGTGGGTTTCCAGGCAATATTTACAATGTAGAAACGTTTTTCATTAAAGACAGGCACAAAATCAAGGGCAGGGATTGCTCAGTAGGTAGAGTATTCGCCCCATGATCGGAAGCTTGGGGGTTCAAATCCACTGAACGGCTACCCTGAGGTACTATTGAGCAAGGGTCTCTACACACTGCTCCCTGGGCGCTGGATTGGTAGTTGCGTACTGCTTCACTGAATGAATGGGTTAAGTGCAGAGGACTAAGCAATCCCCTACGGTATTAATAAAGTATGCATTATTATTATAAAGGTACAATATCCAAAAATAAATAAATAGATAATAATAACATTTAAAAAACAAGCTGACAGGAACATGTAGCAAGAAATATGATGGAAAACCAAGGCTAAAGATCTGATAGTAGCTGATTGGCAGCAGAGGTGTAGAGGTCAGGTGGTGCTGAATGATCCTGGCATGGTACTTGAGTAGTCGATGTTCAATGCAGAGATTTGCACACATGTCTACATGTTGTTGCTGCATGCTGTCACCAGGAGGCAGTGTTAAAAGCATGTGGAAGAACCTCTAATGTGGTCACTGCTGTTTGTGCTTGTTTGTCCTTTAGCTTAGCCTCTGCAACAAAGACAATAGTAAGAATATACAAAACAAACTGTTTTATCTTTATTGTTATTTTATGCTTCCTCTCCTGTTTGTGGTTGACTTTGATGTTCAAGCCAACTTAAAAAAAAAGAAAACTAAAACTGTTTGTTTCGATATTTTGTGTTCTGTTGCAAAAAAGAAAATACTTTGCCTTGTGGATATCCATTGGATTTGTCAATCTCAGGCTGCTGGAGTTTCATGCACACTTAAGATAATCCTTTGAATATGTTTTTGCTACTAAAGACTGCAGATTTCTGCTGCCGCCCTGTTTACTTTGAAAGTACAGTGATAGTGGTGGAATAACTTCAGCAAAACAAAATAGCTATAGTGTTTTAGGATAGACTTGGGAAGTTGTGAGCTTACCTTTTAAGGCTGGGTCATCATGTTTTATAACACAACATCAAGTAAAACAGGCTTCTGATATTTCTACACTTTTTTTACATCTTGTTTATGATGGACTGTTTGGAGTTTGACAGATTAAAAAGGAGCTTCAATTTTGTATTAAAACTTTTTTGTGTTATTTTCTTATCCAACGTTTAGATTGTATGGCAGATTTGTTTGGTCTGCTGCTGCTTATAGTTTATTCTGTCTTTCTGTCTGTAATTGTTTCTCCAATACACAGATTAATTAAGAAGAAATCCTTTGGAAGAATTAAACATGATTTTTTTGAGATACAGAATCAGTTATAATATTTGGCAATTAGACCCATCATAGCAGCAGAATGCCAGCATCCAGAGTCCAGACACTGGTGGTGGTGAGGATGAAGATGACGGCTTGGATGGAGCTCTGAAATGGTGAGGAAGTGGGTTGCCGAGATTTAAAGTATGCAGAATGCAGGCTTATTGGTTCGCTGAAGGCAAGCAAGAAGATGATTGGGAAAGAGCAATGATATCAGTATTGACTTTGACAGCATTGGAAAAGTGGATGTGTTGAAAAGTATAGATCATAGCAGCTGAACACCCAGGATAGCAGGCAGATGAGTGATAACAGTGTTTTTTTAAGCTCCAGTGCATTTGACCTCACAGGGCCAACATATTGCAGGGTGTTGCTCACTATCATTTTAAGATCTGCTGGCGTGCTGCGTGTGCTTTCATTTCACTTGTGTTTGACTGACTGGGGGTTTAAAAGGGTCTTACTTAACCTCAGTGAAGTTTCTGAGAGTGCGGGCAGTCGGTCATATTTCACAGGAGTCACAAAGCACCACATCGCTGAACTCAGTTTGTGGAGCCTGATCAAAGCTAGGACCAACCATGACCCAATTTAAAGCCCAAAGTATTTGTGAGTAAAATGCGAGATAACCTCAGAGCTCAGAGTTATGTCTCCATGGTAACAACCGTAGATCAGCCTGACAGCTTATGCAAAGATGTAAACATAGCTCAATTTGTGGCTCACTTTCAAAGTTACAGGATGAGGAATCAGAAAGCTGTTCTTGTAGAACATCTGTGTAACTGAGAAGCTTTCCACTCAGGTAACAGGGGCAAGCAGTGACAGTCAGCCGTGTGCTTGATTTGAATAAAGTTTTAAATTATCCACAGTGCAGCCCAAACGAATCGCTATTTACAGCTACTCTGTATAACATTTGAAAATGTCGTATTTTGGTGCCCCTCCCCCACTATTAGTATCAAATCCTCACTGTGGCAGACAGCTCACTATGTAGCATTCAAGCCTGTGCTCATTATGCCTTCTGGGACCTAGCTGCCATTTGCACGTCCTTGACGACTTATGAGCTCCCGAGGAAACTGTAGGGACATGTCAAGCCTGTGGGCTGCTACAGTTTACGTGATCATGCTCCCATTGCCTGCAGATGACAGTACCCTGATATTATTATGCCAGGAGACTAAGCATAAAAAATTCTGGCCATGCTATTAATATTGTATTTGCTGTTTGTGTGATTATGGCAAACACGAACATTCAGTCATTATGTTGAATATTCAAGTTTTTATTTATTTTTAAATAAAAACATTAAATGTGTTCTTCTTCTGTGGTAAAGGTAAGTACATTCTTGGTTTAGACACTACCTTTGCCCCCTTCAGCATAAATAACTTCTTGTAGGTGTGTAATTGCTTTCTGCGACTTTCTATGTGAAATTCCTTCAGTTATTGGATGTTAGAGGATGTTGGCTGTGCAGGAATTGGTAGTTGCACAGACTGCGTCACATCCTGAAGAACACTTTGAAATGATGCAGACGCTACCCAGACCCCGGACATCTCCTAAACTGCTTTCGCCACTGTCTTGTTTATCTAAAAGAGCTGGTCTTTGCCTTTATTGCCACTGGTTAACAGTCAGTTTTCTCTGATGCTCTCTTTGAAAAGCAGAAGCTATTTCCTGGCAGGCATTTCATGGAGGTGCATGCACTACCTTACCTGCAAATCCTGTGATGAAATTTTGCAGCTCTGTGAGATTTTAAATTATGGGCAGCATAGTGGTTAGTGAAATCATCTCACTGATTGGCTTGGGCCTCTGTATGTGGAGTTTTTGGGTCGGTTTTGACTCTGGCTTCAGGCGATAGATTGATTGATCCTGGACAAACGAATTTCTTGTAGCCACTTGTAGATTTTTTTATTTTTATAGTAGAACATCCTAAATCTCTGAGGTTTAGTTCCACTACTTGGTACATAATCTGGAAAATTTCAAGGTGAAAATCATGTACCTTATTTTTCCAAATAATTTGTTTATTATATAATTAAGTTTTAAAATAACTTCTAAATATGATGTTTATCTCTCACTGTATCACTTGTATCTATGGCCATTGTTCAAAAAAGAAGAGAAAGATTTGCATGTCAAGTGCACTGCCTCACAAATGTGCTTCTGGAAGAATGGTTACATATTCCCATAAACACAGGCCTATACCTTCTGCAAAACCTTCCCAGAAGACTTGAAGCTGTTATTATTTATTTTGCTGATTTCTTTGTGTGAACATGTTTTTGTTTTTTTGTTTTTTTTAGTTATTGAAGAGGGTGGTGTGAAGATGAAGCTGACAGTTGTCGACACTCCGGGCTTCGGAGACCAAATCAATAACGACAACTGGTGAGATTTCCAGCTCCGGCACTGTTAAAGCATCATAAATGTCATAATAACTGCCTTATATCACCGAGGACAAATCTCCACCTTTCATCTTTAAAAACTGTATTCAAGGTTTAGGAGTGAATCAGTGCTCCCTCAAACATGTTTTTTCCTGCCTCGGTGATGTTTTGCATCTGTTGTATCCACAGCTGGGAGCCCATCTCCAAATACATCAATGAGCAGTATGAGAAGTTCCTGAAGGAGGAGGTCAACATCACCAGAAAGAAGCGAATCCCGGACACCAGGGTGCACTGCTGTCTCTATTTTATCTCCCCAACCGGACACTCGTAAGTTAAGCTTTGGCTGTATGGAAGTAAATCAATCAGACCATCTTTGAGTATCTGATTCTTTAAGGGATGTGGGGTTTTTTAAGTAATCTGTAAATGGTAAATGGCCTGTATTTGTATAGCGCTTTACTTGGTCCTTAAGGACCCCAAAGTGCTTTAGACATTCAGTCATTCACCCATTCACACACACATTCACACACTGTATGCTGCTGCTGCAACCCGTTCTCACTCCCAAAGCGTAACATTTTACGCTAGGTGACAAATCGTCACCATATTACGTTTTCGGCTACCCACCACGTTCCTAAATGACGACCTCGGAAAACAGAGGAAATATGAGAACCGTCTGGACTGAATCTACACATGTTCGCTCTTTTTCTTCAAATCGCTTAGAAACACGCTATTTAACATCATTAAAGTCCTGGTTAAGGTCAGGAATACGGTTATGGTCAGGGCTAGGGATAAGGTTAGGTTTAGGGCTGGAATACAGGGCTGGAACGTCTATTACCGCGGGATCGTCATTGCACTGGATTCCAGCCATAACCCGCTGCGTACCATAAGAACGCCGAAGGTCTCCTTTCGTGTTCCTCAGGAACGCCGCGGGACGTGACAAAACGTCGACATGTTACGCCTCAGGAGTGAGAACGCTCTGGCTGGCTGGTGAGACACACACGCACAAAGCTCACAGTGTTAATGTCTCTTTATTCAAAAAACATTTAATTTCACTTTATCAAAGCCTTAAATTGAGTGTGCTACTTTATATTGCAGACAGCACACACCTCTCTCTCCTTTTCACAATTAGCTCCTGCTGACAAGTGTGAAATTGCTTTCTAATGAATAAGTGGATACAGTCTTTTGTGTATTACTGCCAGCGTATCTCATCTTTCTTAGCCAGGGTAATTGAGACCGACAGGATGTCTTATGTGCAAGCAAACAAGAGCTGGGACACAACCTTTGTTCAATGATAAGCCCACTTGAAAAAAAAAGATTCTCACTGTAAGTCTTTTGTAATCGCTGCAAGGCCAAGGAAAGGTAATGAGACGTATGAGAAATGACAAATGAATTCCAGACGCCTCCTTCTTTTATTCAGTGTTTATGAGCTTCCACATCTCCTATATCTGCCCTCATGACTCACTGTAATTATTTGTCCTTCTGCTTCAGTCTTCGACAGCTAGATACTGAGTTCATGAAGCGCCTGAGTCACTCGGTCAACATTATTCCCGTCATTGCCAAAGCAGATACACTGACCATTGAGGAGAGACAGGAGTTCAAGCAGAGGGTGAGTTTCACCAATAATCTGACTTCAAAATGTCTTTCTTCATAGATATTTACTGATGAGTGTGCAAAGCTGCTGTAATAAACATTTTATACCAGCAGTGGATCCAAGTTACTAAACTCTACAGCTAAAAAGTTTTCTCAGTGATTTGACTTCTCATCCAGAACCTCAGTGACCTTCAGTGAACTTTTTTCTGATTACTTCATGTTCTCAGGCACTAATTTTTAAGTCTTATTCAATGATCCCAAGGCCAGTAAACACAGAATGTGGGGCGAACTGTTTGCCAGCCACTAGCAATTTGGCCCAGAGACAGTGATTTACCTGTCAAGTCATACACCTGAAAATACCAACAATAAGATAAGATAAGATAAGATAAGATAAGATAACCTTTATTAGTCCCACACGTGGGAAATTTGTTTTGTCACAGCAGGAAGTGGACAGTGCAAAAGTTATGAGGCAAAAATTAGAATACAATAAGAATAAATACAGTACACAACTGTACAGAATAGAATAAAATAAAATACTATATACAGTAGAATAAAATAAAATAAATATACAATAAGATAAAAATAGAATACAAATACAAATACTATATACAACTGAGTAAAAATACAACGATGACAGAAAGGATTATTGCACTTAGTATTATTGCATATGTATGGATGTGTGTGCTTGATCAGTTAAAGTCTTTATTATGGAGTCTGACAGCAGTGGGGAGGAAAGACCTGCGAAATCTCTCCGTCCCACACCGTGGGTGCCGCAGTCTCCCACTGAAGGAGCTGCTCAGTGCTGTCACAGTCTGCTGCATGGGGTGGGAGATGTTGTCCATCAGGGATGACAGCTTAGCCGCCGTTCTCCTGTCACTCACTACCTCCACTGGGTCCAGAGGGCATCCTAGAACAGAGCTGGCCCTTCGGATCACCCTGTTCAGTCTCTTCCTGTCCCCAGCAGAGATGCTGCCGCCCCAGCAGACCACACCATAAAAGATAGCAGAAGCCACAACAGAGTCATAGAAGGTCTTTAGGAGTGGGCCCTCCACTCCAAATGACCTGAGTCTCCGCAGCAGGTACAACCTGCTCTGCCCTTTCCTGTAGAGGGCGTCTGAGTTATGAGTCCAGTCCAGTCTGTTGTTCAGATGAACACCAAGGTACCTGTAGCTGTCCACAGCCTCAATGTCCATACCTTGGATGTTCAGTGGTTGCAGTGGAGAATGCTTGTGCCTGCGGAAGTCTACCACCAGTTCCTTGGTTTTACTGGCGTTGATCTGGAGGTAGTTCAGCTGGCACCAGTCCACAAAGTCTTGGGTCAGACCTCTGTACTCCTTGTCGTCCCCATCAGTGATGAGGCCGACTATTGCAGAGTCATCAGAGAGCTTCTGCAGGAAGCACTGGGTGGAATTGTGGGAGAAGTCTGCAGTGTAGATGGTGAAGAGGAACGGAGCCAGAACCGTTCCCTGTGGGGCCCCCGTACTGCAGACGACCCTGTCCGACACACAGCCCTGAGTCCTCACATACTGTGGTCGGTCGGTGAGGTAGTCCAGGATCCAGGTAGTGAGGTGATGGTCCACTCCAGAGTTCACCAGCTTGTCCTTTAGAACCGAGGGAAGAATGGTGTTGAAGGCACTGGAGAAATCAAAGAACATGATTCTCACAGTGCTTCCAGCGGTCTCCAGGTGAGCGAGGGAACGATGTAGGAGGTGAATGACGGCATCATCCGCGCCAATGCCAGGCTGGTAGGCAAACTGAAGTGGGTCCAGTGATGAGCTTATTAGGCGCCGAAGCTGAGCCAGGACCAACCGCTCCAGGGTCTTCATCAGGTGGGATGTCAGAGCCACCGGCCTGTAGCTGTTGAGGTCCTTGGGGCGTGAAGTCTTTGGCACTGGTACAACACAGGAGGTTTTCCAGAGCTGTGGGACTCTTCCCAACCTCAGGCTCAGGTTGAAGAGGTGCTCCATCACCCCACACAGTTGGTCCGCGCAGGACCTGACGACCCTCGAGCTGATGCCATCTGGGCCCGCTGCCTTCTTGCCATTAATCCTCCTCAGTTCCCTCCTAACCTGGGTGGTTGAGAGAGACAGGCTGGAGCCTTGTGTTGAGTGTGTATTGGATGCTGTTGTTGGGGGTGGGGAGGAGTGAGCAGGGTGAACAGAGGAGGTGTGAAGTGTCTGAGGTGGAACAGCAGCAGTGGGGGTGGGTGAGTCTGCAGCCGATGTTGCAGACTGCCTCATGGCTGAGTCAAATCTGTTGAAGAAATGATTCAGTTCATTTGCCCATCTCACATCCCTCCCAGGCAGAGAGTTCTGCTGTTTGTCATCAATCATCAAACCGATTGTTCAGATAGTTTTAAATGTGAAGAAATGCAGTATTTTTACCTGTTCCTGTCCATCCAACGCAACAGAATTAAGAAGGAGTTAAAAAGAACATCTGTGTGCAGATAAACTATTAGTTTAATTTGCTAAGAAATTCAATTCAATTCAGTTTCCCAGATTTCTTGTATGCTTTGCTGATAGTAGTCATCCACCCCAGGATTCGGTGTTTACTCCACTACATTTATTTTAAAGTTTCAGTTACTAATTACATTTCTGACATAGATTTATAATATTAAATATAAATCTACTAATAGATTATTAATCTATGGTAGGTTTATAAATTAAGCTAGCAATGTATGAAATCATTTTCCTGTTTGTAGGCCAGTAAAAATACACAAGGGGCTGGTAAAAGTCTGTCCTGGCTGTTTCCCAGTAGAGAAAAACTGAATGAATTAATTAAAAAAGACTTTTGGTCCTTTGTGCAGTGTTGGGTACCGTTGTGACTAATGTTTTTTTTTTTATTCATTTTTCCTTGCTTTTGTCTGCACTCCAGGTAAGGAAGGAGCTGGAGATGAGCGGGATTGAATTTTACCCACAAAAAGAGTTTGATGATGACATGGAAGACAAGAGTGACAACGATAAAATCAGAGTAAGTCGCTTTTTTGTCTCACACGATATTTGTGGAGCGATTTTCTTCCTTGGCATTAGAATGAATCTTTGATACTCAGCTTTAACCCAGCCTCTTTCACAAACATGCAGCGAGTCCTCTAAGCAGAATGCCAGGGCACTTGGGCATGTGGTGCATTTGTTTCATCTCATAAACCTCGCGTAGCTCTCTTCGGTACACTGAACCATGTTCAAATGTCTCTGTTCACAGGAGGCGATGCCCTTTGCTGTGGTGGGGAGTGACAAAGAATATCAAGTGAACGGCAAACGGGTTCTGGGGAGGAAGACAGCGTGGGGAATTGTGGAGGGTGAGTCAAACGCTCTCCATGAACGAGTTTCTCTGTTTGGTTTTTTACACAGGACTGATGTTGATGGATTTCTGTCTCTGTTTTTCTGCTTTGTGCAGTTGAAAATCCAAACCATTGTGAGTTTGCTCAGCTGAGAGATTTTCTGATCAGGTAAAACTTTCTTTTAAAGCATTTTTTTAAATAATAATGCAAAAAAAGTGGAATAAAGAAATGAAATAAAACAAAGAAAAAAATCACTTTTCTCTATTAGTAAACTTTCTCAGCATTTTAACAGTAACACAAATGTATTGATCGCCAGTAACTGGTCACTTTATTAGGTACACAGTGCTAGTATTGGGTTGCCCAACACCGTCTGACTGAACTGATGATACAAGGCAGAGTATCCATGCTTTCAGGATGTTAAGGCCAAAATTCTGACTCTAGCATCTGAATGTCACAGCAGAAATCAGTCCTCTTCAGACCAGATGACATTTTTTAATTTTCCATTGTTTTGTAAGCCCCTGCAAACTGCAGCATCAGTTTCCTGTTTCTAGCATTGCTGAAGTGACACCTAGAGTGCTCTTCTGCTGCTGTACCCCATCTGCTTCAAGATTCAGTGTGCTGTGCATTAAGAGATGCTCTTCTGCATACCTGGGTTGTAACAATTATTTAATTGAGTTAATGTTGCATTCCTACCAGCTTGAAGCAGTCTGGCCACTCTCCTCTGTTCTCTGACATCAACAAACCTTTTTCTCTTAGAGAATTTCCACTCACTGGATATTTTCTTGCTTTCAGACTACTCTCTGTAAACTCTAGTTATGATTTCTGATCCTCAATTTGAACTTCTACGTGCCTGGATGCATTGAATTGCTGCCATGTGATTAGCTAATTACCGTATTTCCCGGACTACAAAGCGCACCTGAATATTAGCCGCACAAGCTAAAATCAGGGGAAAATCCTGTTTTGTAGCCGCACCTGACTAAAAGCCGCAGGTGTTTCAATGTTGACTTATCATATGTAAGAGAATATGCACAAATCGAATTGTCAGGAAAGAGATGGCTGTTTGGAGACATCACTTTTATTAATATTTTGAAAAACAAGTTATGGGTACATATTTGCATAACTTTTTAGGTATATGTACAAGTAGCGGTAATTACAAGTAGGAAACATGTACTGTGCTTCATAAATGAGTAACAAATGTAGTACATAACAATAACCTACAGCACACCAGAAAAATAGATTGGACTACCTTTTAGGCTCAGGTGCAGTGACACGGCTTTAACAAGAAGAAAAGTCAGTCATTCACCACCATCTTCCTGCGCACTAAAACCACCAAAGTCCTCTTCTCCAGTGTCGGATACGAACAGGCTCAGGATGGCTACGTCATCCACTCTCACCTTCTTTCCTTTGTTGTCAGTGTCAGAGTCGAACACCCTCTGAAGGGCCGTGGCGGTGTCCTCCTCTCCATCATGCAGCAGTCCAGCCCTTCGAAATCCGTTGGTGATCATGGATGTTTTTACACTTTTCCACGCTGTCAGATTCCACCGGTGGAGTTGGGCATAACTTGCTTTTCGCACGTTTATCGCCGCACATCATCCACGACTCCCGCTGAACGCATAGCACTACTTTGAAGTTTGTTTTTCGCGCTACTTTTACGGCACTATGTTGCCTGGCGGATGGACATGTGACCAACATACCACTCTTGAACCCGATACTGTGTGTCTGATCACATGCCCTTCCGCCAGGCAACGTAGTGCCGTACAACACCGGAACAAACAAAACAAATCGTCTTACGATATGACAAAAATCATGGACAATCCATAGAAAAGCCGCACCTGACTAAAAGCCGCAGGGTTCAAAGCTGGTGCAAAAAGTAGCGGCTTATAGCCCGACAATTACGGTAGATATTTGTGTTAACAAGCAGTTGAGCAGGTGTACCTAACAACGTGGCCAGTGAGTATAAATTTTATTTAAGTGACCATTTGGTCTCTGAAACGTCAGAAAAACAGTTAAAATTTGTAGGGTGGATTTTTGTTCTGATAAACTGGGATAGTTTAACATCACAGAAAGAGCAAATATTCACATTTAAAATAAATTACATTAATTAATTATAGTTTTATGAAGATGGGTCCTGATCAGCTATTTGATAAAGCGATTAAAGTTATTTCCTCTCTAAAAAAAATTAAAGCATTTTTATTATAATAAATGTGAAATGTTTTCAAAGCGGTTTTTGAATATAAGACTATGCAATTTTCTTTGATTGTGAGAAAACGTTTGTTTCTTGTGTTTGCTGTTGTGGAGGATTTTACCATTTTATTACCACAACACAAGAACAACAATACTGTATTTCAAAACACAGTAACTCTTATCCCTTCCTCTGTCAAATGAACGTACTTAACTAATAACTCGCCCACTCTCTGTATTTACATTCATCTTTTGAAGGTCTCACCTGCAGGATCTGAAGGAAGTCACTCATAACATTCACTATGAAACGTACCGTGCCAAGAGACTGAATGAGAACGGAGGTCTGCACCCCATATCATCCGCTGATACCCAGGAGAGCAACCTGTAGTCAGAGAGAGAGTGAAAACAATGAGTCCAATAGATGAATCTACAAAATACTATAATCCTTATCACCACAGCATTGCTGCATGCGTGGAAAAGAAAATTAATGTGTTAAGAATTGGTGTCATTTAATCCCCAAACTCCACCCATCCTTTTCTTCATATTCTTCCCCACCAAGCATATCAAACCCCTCTGTTACCATTTTCCATTCATCCCAGTGAGTCTTTGGAGGAAAGACATAATGTAAAAGAGACTTAGTGCCGGTAACGTTTTTTCCACTGCCAGCGCCTTTTCTCATTGTTCAGAGTGTACATGGAAAGTGCTCGTGTCTCTCGTGTACGGGAGGCTGATTTTTAAGCCTGTGTGTTGTGTAGCAACTGACAGCCGAGTTTAGACAAACAAAGTGATTTGCTCTAAATATTAAAATCATAATTCCTGTGTAGCAACGGTGCATTAGCCGGCTCTGCGGCTGGCTCTGTTGAAATTGCCGATTTTAAATTCTGAGCAGCAGCTGTTCATTTAAAGGAAGAATCCCAGCGGCTTTACTGTCAAGAGGGTTTAACGAACATTACAAGCTGTGCTGCCTTCTTTAATAACCGAGTCCACGAAGGAAAATAATGAACTTTCTTTTGAGAGTTGCAGCATTAGTCACATGTAAAATGCAGTTTATAAGGAGTCCACATGGTGAGTGACTGCTCGCTGCCGATTCAGTGATTCACGGTAACAAACACAAATTTAGCTGTTCATGCAGATGCAGCTCACCGTGTTTTGTTTCAGCACAGTGCTCATACAGGAAACTGCATCTGTGTTCACTTGCAGCAATGAGCTGTGCTCTTGGAGTTCCACCATGCATATTTTATCAAGGTTCAGACTGATTTTTGTTAGATGTTTCCTGTTTAAATAGTTGACAGGCAATAGATGCAGGAATTATAACAAATTGCATATACAAGCTTTCCCAGCTGGAATGACTTGTTTTTGGTCTTTGAGAGCCACTACTATCAGTGCAAACGTTGTTTTGTTTAAATATTTTTGGTTGTTGTTTTTTTCTTTATCATTACCATTCATGGCAAGTAGCCATTCAATAAAATATTATATTAAACCCGAAAGAAATCCCATCACTGGTTTGGTCATCGCATCTTTTTTTGCACACAGGAGAGCAGGAGAATTGAAATATTTTTGATATATTTGTATTAATATTCAATTCCTGCTGTGCACCACTTGGTGGCAGCATGCTGCCACATTAAAGAAGTTTAACGGAGCAGCTCCATCTGCCCCAGATGTTCTGACTGCTGAGATTTTTTTCTCAAATATGTCACATCCAGTTCTGATGAAGTTTACTCTTCTGCTGTCAGCAGCAAAGACATTGGGTTTACAAAAAACTTTGATAATATCACCCTTTTCATAATATTATAACATTGCCAAGGGGTTTGCCAGGTTTTCTTCAGGAACTAAATATGATATTCTGCCACAGGCTGTCTGCATTAGAACACAAACTACAAATCTTTTAACATATCTCAATCTTTTTTTAAATCCATTCAGCCTTTTTAATCAATCATATGTATTTGTATGATTTTGAAATCAAGTGTGTGCAACAGTATGGTAGTAGTTGTCCGTGATTTTAGTGCAGTCAGAGGTTTTCGAGCAGAAATCTGAAGCAGTGTTAATGAACCATTGTTCCTGTGTTTATGTGCATGCTTGTGTTAATATTGCCTGTTTGATTACAGCCAGTCGGTTGACTCATTCCTGCAACTTCACATCCACTAACAGTTACTGTGTTTCTGAATGCGTGATGTGTAAATTTAATTGATATATCATAAGGTAAAGCGCTGCTGTCTTACCCCCAAACTAAGCTGATGGCCCCCACGCACACACGTATCACCCAGCCCTGTCACTCAGTGAAAACTCGCAATGTACATTTATTTAACAACTTCTCACAAAGTTGCTGTGACACACCGATGTATGATTTCCTGTCTTGTATGGAGTTATTTTTACATTATGTCTTATTATTGTAACTTATTCTTTATTTAATAAAAACACATGATCAAGTTCTTAGAATTTTGTCATGATTTCTCTTCTGAATGTTCACATAACCAACTGTGTGTTGTTGTCTTTGTTGTTTATAATGATGTTACATACTGTGTCAGTGAAGTCCATAATTTATTGGAAAAAGATGCTCTTTTTATAGTTTTAGTGTACACCACCACTGTGGATTGTAAATCAATCAATATGCGATTGACGTGCAGACTTTCAGCTTTAATTTGAGAGGTTTTACAATTTCAGAGGTTAAAAATTAATGGGACAATTGACTCACAAGCAGTTCATGGCCAGGTGCTCCCTTGTTGTTTCATCAGAAATAAAGCAGACATGAAGTCAATTCAAAGTGATTAATTTTTATTTTATAGCTTTTCATTGCAATTTTAAATATGAATCCAAAAATAATCTCAAGTGCAACCGAAGAAGATCATCATTAAACAGAAAAAGACTGAAGAAAAAACTTGGATGAGTGACGACACATTTCTCCTACTGAAAACACTCCGTCCAAATGAAGAGAATCAGCTGTCTAGGATGTCCTTAACTGCAGCGGTCCCCAACCCCCAGGCCTCGAAACGGTACCGGTCCGTGAATCGTTTGGTACCGGGCCGCGAGAGTTGAGGCTCAGGTGTGAAATGTATGGTTTTCAGGGTTTTTATCGGTTTTCAGCGTTATTTTGTTATCGTTTTTATCGTTAACTCGGTTTTCCTGGGTCTTTTCACGTGTGTTATGAATAAATCTCCTTTTTCCGGTACCGGTACTGGTTTTATTTTGTTGTATTTATCCGCCTTAAAGGCCGGTCCGTGAAAATATTGTCGGGCATAAACCGATCCGTGGCGCCAAAAGGGTTGGGGACCGCTGCTTAACTGGATGAGCATCAAGACAACAATATGTATTCTTAAAAAGAATTAACGTACTGAACAGCTCAGCAGTACATGCATGGTGACAAAATTATTTACACCATTAAAAACAATATTATATTATCTAATCAAGTCCAAAACTTGAGGAGGTGTCATTGTCAAACTCTAATATCAACAGACACCTTGAAATAAAGGAGGTTTACAGCAAGGTGCAGACCAATGGTTAAAAAAAAAACATAAAAGCCTTCACAAGTTTGTAAATGAAAATTAAAAAAAATATATTTGGACAGATGAAACCAAGATGAACTACCAGAATGATGCGAAGAGAAAAGTGTGCAAAATGAGAGAAACAGGTCTTAATGAAGCATATCACGTCATCTGTCAAACATAGTCGAGGCAGTGTGGCACGGGCATTTGCGGCTTCCAGTTTTTGATCACTAGTAGTTATTTATCATGTGACTGCCAATAGAAGAAGCAAGGACCATACTCTCTGCTGATTCCACCAAATGCTGCAAAACTGACTGCACAGAGCTTTCAAGGATTCAAGAATTCAAGGAAGCTTTATTGTCATTCACATCACATGTTTAAGCCCTGTGTTTTCCTTTGTCTCTGTTGTGATCTTCATCAACCCTCATTTCATGCTGTGTGTTCTGTCTGCCTGCTTAGTTTTTTTGTGTTTTCAGTTTAGTTTCTGTATTCTCAGTTTAGTCAATTTTCTGTTTTGCCATCTAGCAATAAATCTAAGTTTGAGTTGACTTTCTGTCTCCGAGTGTCTGCACATCCTCCTTACCACCACTCCTGCCTGCACACAGCCTTCACGTGACACCCGAGAGTTTCTCAAGGCAAAGAAAAAGGCCAATTCAGTCACCTGATCTGATCTCAGCCAAGCAAAGTGTGGTCTAAGGAGCTTGGAAACGAAAAGCGTCTGGACTTCTTTAAGTTTCATGAAGACGTTTCACCTGGCACAACATAGAAGAGCCACCTCAACGGGACAAGACTCAGCTGTCCATCTGCATCTAAAGGACAAAGGTCAGTCTTTCAAGGACGCCAATGTTCATAATTTGGACAGAGAACACAGATGGTTTGAAAGAGGAGTGAAAGAAGCCATCTATGTCCACTGTGAACGACCATCTTTAAACAGAGGCGCTGATTTACGACACCAACTGTTTGCCATCTATAATCCAGTTTTGAGATCCCTTCTCAGACGCCTTAATGCCCACTCACATCCTGGGCCATCTGACCTCAGGAAATCACATGATAGGGTGGGGGTAGGTTTCACAATGGTTTCACCTGAAACCTTGGCTGATTGTGACCTACACCCGTTTTCACACCTTGGCTCGTGTGATTATGTAGAGGATCAATAGGGGGTCCATGACCCCCTTGGGGGGGACACTCCCATAGGGCTTAAAATCTGGGACTCTCCACCATTTGCTGTTAGAACTAGAATTGAATGTCTACAGACATGTCTTGGTCTCGAGACCACTTTTATGTGGTCTTGGTCTCGTCTTGGTCTCAACGGACTTTTGTCTTGGTCTTGTCCACACGTACCCGGGTATTTTTGAAAACGCAGATTTTTCTATGCGTTTGCACCTTTCATCCACACGTAAACGGCGTTTTTGGTCACTGAAAACAGAGATTTTTAAAAACTCCGGCCAGGGTGGATATTTTTGAAAACTCCGTTTTTGCATTTACATGTGGACGAGAAAAACAGAGAAAACGCAGAAAACGCAGTGTCAAAGGTGTGCGCCTTTTTTGACGTCACACTGTGCGCCACGTTATTGTTTCGGTGAAATGAATTTCTATAATACTGTTACTGTTAATTGTACTCTCTGCAGTGTTTAAATGCTTACATACACACACACAGTTACTGTCCCTCCACACATACGACTCGGTTCTGCTTCTATGCCCCATCCTTGTTTACTATTTCCCACCGAGGCTACTAGACTTCTCATTGGCCAACATTTCTGCATGGTTAGGAATATATCGCCACCTGTTGCTTTGGCATGTTCATAGCAGCGATTTCCTTCATTTCTGCGTTTACGTGTGGACGGGATTAAATAATGTAAATATGATGGTGTATCACAAAAGATTGATATCAAACTGATCACTTGGTTGCGTTACTTGCTCTTTGAGTGAATCAACAAATGGATAAATAAAAAGCCGAACAACATCAATGCTGATTTTTTAGAGAGTCTTAGCTCACATTTCATATTTTCAGTTGTTACCCTCAACAGCTAAACAAACTCTCTAAATCGGTTTCAACTGTGTACTGATGAATACAACAATGGACATAAGGAGCTTCTTCCAAAGAAAAAACTCAGATAGATGTTATTTTATATATTATGCTTTGTATGTTGTTCAGTATATCTATGCAAAACAAGAGGAATTTCAATACACAGCAGTATATTCACAGTTGAAACCAGATATTTACATACACTTTAGAGAGAAAACATAAAAACTTTTTTTTTTTACTGTTAAACCCCCCCCTGTCCCCTTCTGGCTGCCTCTGCCTCAATTTTATCCCACAACTTAGACGTTCACATTACTCACACTCTCATTACACATACATATAGGATCTTGGGGGTGGGCACGATACACGGAATCCAAAGTACCATCAGGGTGTACACCCCACCCCTGGCGTCGTTGCCCACCTCTCAATTTTAAATCCACGTAGACATTGAGGGCTAGCAGGAGGGGCTATGCGCTTACCTGCTGCTCTCTGGCAGGTAGCTCCAAGCCCTCCTGGGTTTTAAATGCACCTTAGAACACACATGCATCAACACTACAATGAGCGGGTGGAGGGAGGTTTGGAGTCTTCTCTCACCCCCGTTCTCTGCGACCTGCTGGAGCGGGGGGGCTAGGAGGAGGAGTTGGCCGTCCGACTGCGGTCTGGAGTGTGGGGCCTTCCTGCTGCTGCGGAGTCGGGGCGGTCTGCCTCCCCCCACCGCAGGGAAAAGGGTAACACCACCTGGGTCTGGGTGCAGTTCCCCCCTCCAGGGGCAAGGGTACCTAGACCCGGTTTGTAGAGTACGCTTGGGGAGTGTGATTGTGTGTACAGCGTCTCTTCATGTCTGTCTCCACGTTGGTTGAGTGTGGAGTAAGTGCATATGAGAGCATGAGGGTGGGAATGGATGTTTGTATCTGTGTGTGCCTGTATGTCTGTGTCTATATGTCAGGTTGGGTGTCAGGCGCCACCTCTCTGGGGACATCTCAGGCCCTCCAAGGTTTGGAGGCCTATCTCCCCCCCACCACCACTTCCCCTGCCAGTGGCGGACTCCCTCAGACATCGGTGCGTTGGTGGTTCTTTGTGTCCGGGGATGGGCGTCCAGGTACACACCAGCTCACTCCTTGGCGGCCGCTTATCGGGGCCTGGAGCCTGGGGCTCGCTCGGGCCACTTCGGAGGTGGGGTGCCCCCGGCCTCTCGGCCTGGGGCTCGGTTACTCAGGCACGGCTGGCTGCCGGCGGAGCTCACGGGCGCGTCACTGCAACTCCCCCTGGCTTCTGCTCCGCGGCTGCTGGGTGAGCCCTCATCTGGGACTCTGCTCAGCTCTTTCTGGGACAGTGGCGCGGCTGCCCCTCTGTTGGTCTTTCTTGGTCTCTTGTGTTCTGGGGGCCTCTGGATGTCTGGAGTTTTGATCTCCTCCATACCTGCTTCATACCCTGGAGGACGGGGCTGTGGCCCCCCCACACCCTCTAGCAGATCATTACTTGAAGGAACCTTTTAAAAAAAACAAAAAAAACAAGCGCGTCCATGCTCACAGGTGTACACACGGGTGATCACACCCACAAACTACACCCTTTTTGGCTCCTACCTCAAAGCACACTGTGTTCTGTTGATCTTATGTGCTGCACAATGATGTTTAATATTTAGTATTTACTGTCATATTCCCATATATCGTTGTGATGTTGTTTATTCTATTACTCTTGTTCTCTTCTGCTTGTTTTCTTTTTTCTTTCTCAGCAGGTGATCCAGGTGATTGATATATGCATTTTAAAAAAAAAAAAAATTTCTGCCCGTTCTGTTGGTTTTTGTCTTTTGCCCTTCTCCCCCGTCCCTCTTCTCAGCTGTTTCTCTTTCCCTCTTTCTTTCTCCCCTTCTTTCCCCCAGTCAAGTCTGTCCCGTATTCAGTAAGTGAAAATAAAATAAACAATAAAAGGTGAATCAAATGGACCATTACGGCAAGGCTGGGATGGTCAATTTGGTAAAGTAAATCCGTTGGGCATCTTTCTTTGCCTTTAGACAACAATTCTGATGGCAAGAGAGCCAAACGGGACAGGCACAAAAAAAAAAAAAAAAAAAAAAAGTCTGATAGGTTAGTAGAGTCCATGTGAGTAAATTGGTGGCACACCTGTGGATGCATATAAGGCAAAACACAGAGCCTGTTTCTGTGACATGGGAAAATCAAGAGATGTCAACCAAAACACCAGGAAAAGAACTGTGGAGCTCCATAAGTGTGGCTCAATTTTGAATACAATTTGGTGCCATTTGCAATTAAGAAATACATAAAAATTTCTCTCTTTACTCTTAAAGTTAACAAATATGTTTTTAATATTTATCAATCTAAAAAAATAAACATTTAGTCTGATTTGATGTTACAATTAAAAAAGTGTTTGTGTTTTTATCTGAAGAGTATGTAAATATCTGGTTTCCACTGTATATTTGATGATGTTGGTGTTTGGCTTGATTGTCAGCACAAAGAGGGAGAGAGAGGAACAGAGAGGGAGAGAGAGGAACAGAGAGGGAGAGAGAGGAACAGAGAAGGAGAGAGAGGAACAGAGAGGGAGAGAGAGGAACAGAGAAGGAGAGAGAGGACAGAACAGAGATGGAACAAGAGCAGGTGAGACACACATGTTAGTCAAATGGTTGTTTGCCAAAACTCATCAGAACATGTATCTAGTACCTACTGTAACTTTTTAGATACCATTTGTTACTTTTCAAATTCTACATTTATTAAGTTATGCAGGCTTGTTTGCACAACAAGGCTAATTATATTTTTTAATTATATAAACTTTACTGAATCTAAATAGTGGACTTTGGTAGAATTAAAAAAAATAAGTGTAGTGCAGGTCTATGATGATTTTTAGTGCTAGTATCATCTAGTTTTGATTCTGGTTCTGTTTTGGTTAAATCCTAAGTACTCCTGATTTTGAACTGTTGTAGTCCTGTTTTAATTCCAGATCAGTTCTGGGTCTGGTTGAATTGGGGTTTATTCCCTGTGTCTTGATACAGTCCCGACTTTGTTCTGCCTTGCTGCTTAATTAAAAAAAACTAGTTTAAGGTGTCCTGCATATGTAATTTTTTTCCCTATATGAAGTCATTCCTTTTTGAACAAAACTCAAAACAGAGCCTATTAATCTTTCAGTCATTTCTACCCTCACTTAATTTCCTTTCGCTGCTCAGCTCTCACACAGTGGTTCAGCTATGCTCCAATCCCTTCATATTGTGGCCAATCACATGCGAGGATATAGGATAATATCATAATATCATTATGTGAAAAACAGAGAGGATGAGAGACGCGACAGTCAAGTGGAGCATGCGTCTGTCCTCTCAGTAAGTGAGTGAGACAGTAGACAGCGGTGAGGAGGGCTGTGCGAAAGCAAAAACACATAAATATGCCTGACACCAGTAAACGTAGCAGAGTCTTGGTCTCGTCTCAACTTGGTCTTGTCTTGGTCTCGATACCCTCTGGTCTTGTCTTGGTCTCAGATTAGGCAGTCTTGACTACAAGTCTAGTTAGAACTGAAGAAGGTTGTCAGATGAGAGGTCTTGAAGAAACTTTATGAAGTTCAGACGCTTTACTTTTCAAGCTCCTTAGACTACGATGACCTGGATGACTGAGAACCTTCGCAGACAAGCAGAGCATGCTTTTTTTCAGTTAATGAAGACAAAACTGAAAGCTGAAACCAGCAACTAAAGGCAGAAGCAACAAAGGCCAAGCAGAGCATTTAAGAGAGGAAATTTGGTATTTGGTGACTTCAGGCAGTGATTGACTTTGAAGTATACAAAATGATCTGTTAAATTATGACATTTAAAAATATAAAAATTATGATATTACAAGGGAACAGGGCTCACCTGGCCTTGAAACTGCTTGTCAATCTATTGTTTAATTATTTGAGCACCTGAAAATGGGAGACTGTGACTGTAATTCTTTACACAATTAATGAAACAATAAAATACTTTTGTTAAACTACTTGAATTAAAGCAGAAAGTCGCCACTTTAGAAACATTTTGACTGATTTGCTGTGGTCGTGTACAGAGGCAAAGGTACAAGAACTGTCTTTGTTCAGCAAATTTTGGACAATTGTGAACCATATACAGTCATGAATTTCGTTTTTGGAATGGCTTCACACGCTTTAAATATTGTATTCAAACACGCTGGTATATATTATACACACACGCACACAGTCTTTGAGCTACAAACAGTCAAACGTTTTAGAACGCCCTAATTTTTCTAGTTATTTATTGCAATTCAAGTCCAATGAATAGCTTGAAATGGTACAAAGGTAAGTGGTGAATTGCCAGAGGTTAAAAAAAAAAGGTAAGGTTACCCAAAACTGAAAAATAATGTACATTTCAGAATTATGCAAAAAGGGAACTAAAAATGTATTAATATGTTTAAAACTGTTCTGCAGCAATGGAGGTTGATTAAGCCTTGAAAGCTGGCGCTACTAATTGCTACAGGTGTCCAACTGGATAAAAAAAATTTTTCCAAAAAACTTTTCTGGATTACTAATAACTAGGGATGGGTATCGTTTAGGTTTTATCCGATACCGGTGCCAAATCGGTACTTTTGAAACGGTGCCGGTGCTCAAACGGTGCTCAAACCGGTGCTTAAAGAATGGAGAACACAAACTTTGTCCAAAAACCTCTCATGTTCAGCTGGTTTTTGTAAAAAGATAACAATGTTAGCCTTTTCTGCAGCTATGGGGCATATATGGTATCACTCTTGGCTGGAAGCAGTGCTTAAACAATGGAAAAAACACAAACTTTATCCAAAAACCTCTCATGTTTAGCCGTTTCCCTCTTTTTCTTTGGTCATTTTAGCCTTTTTGGCCAGGGTGAAGGGAGTATCTGCCATCAAACAAGAAGACAGCTGCATGTAGCTATGACGGTGTTTGCTAATTCACCTTACCTGCATTAATGTAATAACGTGGTTAGCCTACTCAACGTAAATTACACACGAACAACATTAAGCTACTCACGCAGAGAAGAACGGCTGCTGCTGCTGCCATCATCATTTCTGCTACACTGGCAGGGCTAGGGGCCAGGACTCTCCTCTTCGTGTTTCTGGGGATGTTGCTAACTCCGGGTCTGATAACAGGCACCACACCCGCAGTAGATGTGCTTGGTGTGAGGTCTCGCAGCAAGCTATCAAATACAGCGCATTTCTCGGCTTTTAAAAAAAAAACGGTATTCGTCGCCAGGTGTTTCATCGGATTCGAGGTGTTACCTCCTTTGACAGTATCACAGTATCAGCTTAAAGCACTTGTTGCAGGCTACTGACTTTGCATATTTTGCGTACGTACCTGGACCCGCCTACTATCCTCGGAAACGTAAAATGATTGGCTAGAAGTGTATCACAGCTCAGGAAAAAAAAGCACCGAACTAAAGCACCAAAATGTGCGCTGCTTTTCGGTCTGGTTACTACCGTTTATGTCATGGCACCGGACACCGGTACCCATCCCTACTAATAATCCCCTCTGAATAAAAGCAGTGTTGGAACACACTGTGGTACCATACCCTTGTGAGCATCAATTGAACAGTATTGTACTGCAGAAAGTAGTGTGTTGCTACAAAAATGGTGAGAAAAAGGTAAGTAACAATGGAAGCGAGACAGACCATCACAACACTTAGGTCTTGTGTAGGTCTTTCCTACAGAGAAATTACAAAGAAAGTCAAGTTGTCAACTTCCCTCACCATCAAAAGACACTCGGAAACTGCAGCAAACTCTGACAGGAAGAGGTCTGGCAGACCCAAAGCCACAAATGAATCCTGCCGGAGGTGAACGAGGGTCCATGCCTGCCGGAGGTGGACGAGGTGCGCGAGGACCTGCTCCTGCTGGAGATGGAGGAGCTGTGTGAGGGTCCGTGCCTGCCGGCGGTGGAGAAGGGGCCGCGCGAGTGACTGCTCCAGCCGGGAGTGGTAGTGGTGGAGGGGTGGCACACAGGGCCGCTCCAGCCAGGAGCAGGGGAGCCTGCTCGACCGGAGCCCGAGGGCGAGGCATGCGACAGCACCCCCAAGCCAAGTCTGGCTTGCTGGCGAGACCAGCTTCATCTTCATCAGAGGCCGGTGCGCCAGTTGATCCTGCACGCCGGACGTCGGTCCAGCCACCTGTGAGCTGGGGCTCACGACCGAGTCTGCCGTGCCACGTCCACCTGCCACGCAGCCGACCTACGGACCAGCTTCGCCGTCACTGCTGGATACGCGTTTGGCCTCCTGAATGGACACATCCCTGTCGCTGGGCCGGGGACCGGGGGCACCGACGGTCTGGGGTGATTCCCTCTCCTGCTCGTGCACGGGGGAGTAAGTTCGGACGGATGGCTCCCCGGCCTCAGTTGGGCGATGGGGGTATGTGGCGGGTGTGGTTGTGGCGCGGTTGCAGTAGAAGCAGACCCACCGGAGCTGCATCGGCTCATCACGCCGCCTGAGTGTGTGGGTGATGTGTGCGGCTTGCAGTGGGAGAGCTGCAGCCAAGTGTGTGAAATAATAATAAAACTTTTGACCGGTAGTGTATAAACCAAATTATGACAGTATTAAAATCACCAATCATATGGTGCAGTTTTCTGACACTTGATACTTGTGGATCACTGTGTTGCAGAGTGGGCCCTCTGAGGATCAGGCTTGTTGGAGCATATTCAGGGCCATTATTTATACATCAGGGAAACCAAACAACCTCTGGCTAAGCGGATGGTACAACACAGAAAGCTAACTCGTCAGGGCAGGACTTCGCAGCCTAATAACGCCTACAGGCCAGTGGCCACTCTTTCAATGATGGGAATGCTGGTTTGAGCAGGAATTTGAGGAGGGATTTGTGAAAAGGCCAAGACGATCTCTGAATAGAGATTGACAGACCACGTGACTTTCGCGCATTGCATACCGCATTTGCAGCACCGCAAAACGTTCATTCTCCGGTTCCAATACCTTCTTGCTTTTTCTTTGCCCCCCAAAAAAGGTATGTACAAAACGAAGGAGAACAATGCCGGTCCATACAAAGACAGACTTGATGAAAAGTCAAAGAAAAGATACGAGGAAAAAAATCAAAGGAGTGAAAGGGTTAGACCCTTACGAGCACACAGAGTGGACAAAATACCTTAGCGTGCTGCCCAACTTTCACCACGCTCATATTTATAATTATACGGTTCTTGGAGTGAGTGCATACATTCATGAAGTTCAGGTCACTGCAACAAGCCCAGGTACAGTTTACTGACAGATGGGTACAGGACCTTGAAATGCACCGTGTAGAATGAAAGACCATCGTACGAACAAACGTAAGTTTACCAGTGTCACAAATCGTCTTCCTAAATACACATTCGTTAACCATTTATTAATAGGACCTTTGAGCTCAACTGTAATTAATTAGTAGTGGAAATAATTTCTGGTACGCATTACAGAAATGTAGCAGTGACAATAATATTGTAT
Source organism: Maylandia zebra (assembly GCF_041146795.1). Taxonomy (NCBI): domain Eukaryota; kingdom Metazoa; phylum Chordata; class Actinopteri; order Cichliformes; family Cichlidae; genus Maylandia; species Maylandia zebra. The sequence continues at coordinate 27,850,734 of NC_135172.1, read as the reverse complement.
GCTGTAATCGTACTGGGCAATTAGTGATACAAAAAAAACTGTTTTATACTGTGAATAAAAGTATATGTTTTTGTCAATGTACCATAATAACAGAAGCGAAACGCAATATTGTGTCAGGACAATTCACTATTTATGCACAATAAACAAAGGAGCATAGCGCGACAATTTCTGTTCAGCGCCAGACTTGCTTGTAAACTATATCAACAATTATGTTAAGAAAAATGACGTATTAACTACTACAAAACACTTACCTTTGTGGGAATGCTTGGAGCAGACTAACATGTGAGCTGGAGTGTTCTGGGATGTTATATTTGGTCTTCGAATGGCTGCAATCCAGGCCATCCGTCGCCTCTTTGTTACTTCGGAAACATGGCTCGAACAATTTCTCTTCAACGACATAATCTGACAACAACTGATCTCTTTACCCGTCGGCTTCCCGTGGCTGTCATGCGACCGGCTATTGCAGTTAATAATACAACAGCTTCTTGCCATTTTTTGTGTTTCTTTTTATCACTGTGTAACTGATTTCAATTGAAAGCCTGCGTGCGCTAGTACCTCGTGCCACGAGTTCCCAGAATCCTTTGCGGTTTTACCCCTGAATGACGTCACATTTTCAATCTCTATTGAGGAAGGGGCCAAAGGGTACATCTTACACCATCTTACGCTGCTGTGATTGGTACTCATGACCATTAGTCAATGGTCATAACAATTTGCATATTAACACCAGCCGGTCAGGCTTCTACCTTTCTACCTTTAAAAACCCGCCTTCCAGCCAAATGGCTGGTAGGCTTTTAGCTAGGCTTTAGCTTCAGCCAAGTGGAAGCTAAATTGGCTAGTCATTCATATGTAATTTAGGTTGTTACCTGGGAATTCTGGAGGGGAGTGGGGGTGTGTGAATGAGGGGGTGGGGGAGCTGCTAAAAGCTGTGAACTTCCTTTTGTGTTCGTCTTGATGCATTCTCAATCATCCAGGGAAATAAATTTCCAAAAGTCACCAACTTGGAGTGTTTCAGTTTGCCATCTTAGGGAGAAATCAACACACATGGGTGTATGTCCTTTGTTGCTGAGATTTATTGATAAAAACAGTACAAAAAACCAACCATTTGTACACATATTTACAAATAATAATAAAAAGTGAGTGAGTACATTTCAACATTTTCAGCAATCACTCACAATCCTGGCACTGCCATGGTATCTGTAGTCTGCATTTACCACATGTGTATCTGTAGCAGTGAACACATCGCACAGTGGCATGATTGTTCTTGCATTTGTGTTTGACCTGACACATGGCTCTTTTTCCAAGGCTAGGTGTGGAGGGTTGTGTCCAAAGCAACTGTTCTTTTCTTGCCTTCTTCCCAGCTACATGAGAGTGGTCTGATTGATGCCACAATGGACCATTGATCAGTGGTCCATTGTGATTATGCTTTATTATACCAGTGGTCTGATTGATGCCACAATGGACCACTGATCAGTATTATTTAGTATTTATTTAGTATTTATTTATTTATTGTCATTGTCAAGAACAATGAAATTGCGTTTGGGGCTTCCATACAACCCAAAAAAAAGAAGAAAATAATAAATACCCCTTAAAACCCAAGTGTACATATTTAACCCAGTGTGACTCCAATGCAATAAGACAATCCTTAGCAATAATGTTCGTAGAAATTCAGACAAAGACCTGAGAAACATGACAAAATACAACAATGCAACCCATTCAATATTATTGTACTGTGAGATATGATATCAGATATGATAGTTATCTATTTAAGAAAGAGGGGGGGGGGCAGGAGGGGGAAGAGAATAAAGATATGATGCACCAATGCAGACCAGTTCATTGCTATTAAGAAGTTGGATATGGTTATTGTCCATGAGAGGGGGGCAGAGAGTTCAGGAGCCTCACAGCCTGTGGATACAGGCTGTTGGCCAGTCTGGATGTTCTGGCCTGTATAGACCTGTACCTTCTCCCTGAGGGCAGCAGATGGAAAAGGTGGCGTGCAGGGTGATGTTGGTCCCGCAGGATACTGTGCACCCTCCTCAGACAGCGAGTGGGGAAGATATTACTGATCTCTGGCAGACTTGTTCCAATAATTCTGCCAGCTTCTTTCACCACCCGCTGGAGTGCTTGCTGATCGGCCTTGGTGCAGCTGGGGAACCACACTAGAAATCCATACGTCAGAACGCTGCTGATGGCACAGTTGTAGAAGTTCAACATCAGAGATCTGGGAATGTGTGCGCTCCGCAGTCTCCTCAGGTAGTAGAGGCGCTGTTGGGCCTTCCGTACAATTGAGGTGATATGGTTGCCCCAGGACAGGTCCTCGGTCACAGTTACCCCCAAGAATTTAAAACTGCTCACCCTCTCCACCGCCTCACTGCCAATGAAGAGAGGCAGATGGTTGTTATGACCCCTCTTCCGGAAATCTACAATGATCTCCTTGGTCTTTTTGGTGTTTAAGACCAAGTTATTGTCGTGGCACCATGACTCTAGTTGTTGCACCTCTGTCCTATAGTTTGTCTCATCATTGTTGGATATAAGTCCGAGCACTGTAGTGTCATCTGCAAACTTAACAATGAGATTGGACGCGCAGGAGGAAATACAGTCATGGGTGAAGAGAGTGTATAGCAGAGGGCTCAGAACACACCCCTGAGGGGCACCGGTGTTGACCACAAGGGTGGAAGAGGTGTTCTTACCCACTCTGACACTCTGTCTACGGTTAGTGAGGAAGTCCACAATCCAGTTGCACAGAGAGGAGTTAAGTCCCAGTTGGTGGAGTTTGGGACGGAGTTTGTATGGCCGGATGGTATTAAAAGCCGAGCTGTAGTCTACAAAGAGGAGCCGTGCATAGGTGTTCCTGTGTTCCAAGTGCTTCAGTAATGTGTGCAGCACTGTGGCGATCGCATCCTCGGTTGACCGGTTCTCCCTGTATGCAAACTGGTGCGAGTCCAGGGATGGTGGAAAAGCAGCTCTGATGTGTTTAATGACCAGTCTCTCCAGGCATTTGGCGGGAATGGGGGTGAGTGCCACAGGTCTGAAATCGTTCAGACATGTGACATTTGACTGTTTTGGGATGGGAACGATGGTTGCTGCTTTGAAACAGGATGGTACCAGTGAACAGGACAACGAGGTGTTATATATAGAGGTGAAGACGTCCGCCAGGTCCGCAGCACAGTCTTTTAGCACCCGGCCCAGCACTCCATCCGGCCCGGCCGCCTTCCTGGTGTTAATGCTCCGGAACACACGCCTCAGCTCATGAGTGCTCAGGACCGGAGCAGGGTCGGTTGAGGGGAGAGGGGACAGGACAGGGTCGGTGTTCTCCCTGTCAAAACGGGCATAAAAGAGATTTAGATCCTCAGCCAGAGTAGAACTGTCGGCTGAGGGTGATGGTGTTCTTCTTTTGTAGTCCGTGATAGCCCTGATGCCCTCCCAGACCTGCCTTGGGTGTTGTTCTCAAACCTGGCCTCGATACGCCTCCTGTGCTGCTGCTTGGCAGTCTTGATGCCTCTTCTCAAGTTGGCCCTGGCAGCACTGTATGCCTCCTGGTCCCCGGATTTGAAAGCGTTGTTCCTTGTTCGAATAAGTTGTTGAACTCCGTGTGTCATCCAGGGTGGATTATTAGGGAACACACGGAATCGTTTCCAAGTTGTTACATTGTCCACACAGAAACAGATGTAGTCCAAGACAGTGGAGGTATAACTGTCCAATGCGACACGATTGTCAGTGTCCTGCACCTTGAATACATCCCAGTCTGTGCAGTGGAAACAGTCCTGAAGCATCGGAATAGCATCCTGCGGCCATGTTCTCACGGTTTTGGTTGTAATCCCAGTGCTCTTGATCTTTTGTGTGTATATTGGGTGTAGCAGAAGGGAGAGATGGTCTGACAGACCCAGGTGGGGATAAGCCTGGGCTCTGTACGCATTCGCCATGTTGGTGTACACCTGTTCCAACGTTCTATCTCCTCTGGTAGCACACTTCACATTACGGTGGAAATTGTGAAGTACAGATTTCAGGTCCGCGTGGTTAAAATCCCCAGCCGCAATAAAGACACTGTCCGGGTGTGCTACCAGGCTGTTATTGATGCTGCTGCTCAATTGTGCTAACGCTAGCTTAGCATTAGCATCTGGTGGAATGTAAACAGCGCAGATGTAAACGGCAGAAAATTCCCGAGGGAGATAGAATGGACGGCACTTTAACACCAACAGTTCTACCTCTGTACTGCACAGTTTTTCCGTTACCGTGACGTTCGTGCACCAAAGGTTGTTAATATAGATGCACAGCCCCCCGCCAGTCTTCTTACTCGAGTCAGTGGTCCATTGTGGCATCAATCAGACCACTGGTATAATAAAAGCATATTTATCAAAGACCAGTGGTCTGATATCATCACCGTTGATGAACAGCTTTTCCCATCAAAGACTCGGTGCTGTTTCCTGCAGTATATTGCAAGTAAACCTGACAAGTTTGGGATCAAGTTTTGGGTGGCTTGCGACCTAAAATCCAAGTACATTTGCAATGTCTTCCCATATCTTGGCAAGGACCCCAATCGTCCCACTGGGGAGAGACTTTCTGAAAATGTAGTAATGAACTCGCTCACTTTTTATTATTATTTGTAAATATGTGTACAAATTGTTGGTTTTTTGTACTGTTTTTATCAATAAATCTCAGCAACAAAGGACATACACCCATGTGTGTTGATTTCTCCCTAAGATGGCAAACTGAAACACTCCAAGTTGGTGACTTTTGGAGATTTATTTCCCTGGATGATTGAGAATGCATCAAGACGAACACAAAAGGAAGTTCACAGCTTTTAGCAGCTCCCCCCCCCCGACAAACAAAGAGGCAGTTGGCAGTTAGAAATTAGCAATCATTCACACACACCCACTCCCCTCCAGAATTCTCAGGTAACAACCTAATTTACATATGAATGACTAGCCAATTTAGCTTCCACTTGGCTGAAGCTAAAGCCTAGCTAAAAGCCATTTGGCTGGTAGGCGGGTTTTAAAGGTAGGTTTTAAAGGTAGAAAAGCCAACTGGCTGCTCTCGGGGGCTCTAAGTGATCATGAAACTGACCTTACAGCCCATTGTTAGTCAGTGGTGCTAGTTCTGCTCATTATGCAAATGTACTGTTTATAAGGTTAGGGCAGGGGTGTCGAATTCCAGGCCTCGAGGGCCGGTGTCCTGCAGGTTTTAGATATCACCTTGGGTCAAATCACCTGAATCAAATGATTAGTTCATTACCAGCCCTCTGGAGAACTTCGAGACATGTTGATCAGGTAATTTAGCCATTTAAATCAGCTGTGTTGGATCAAGGACACATCCAAAACCTGCAGGACACCGGCCCTCGAGGCCTGGAGTTCGACACCTGTGGGTTAGGGAAACATGCAGTCAGCTGAGATTGAAGAAGTCCCCTCTATGAGTGACGAAACATTTCTCCCACTAAAAACGCTATGTCCGGATGAACACAATCAGCATTTTGGGAGCTTTAGTGAAGGTTGCAAATTATTTTCTTATGGTTGCTGACAGTGGACTCTTATCTGTACTTGTCCTGATAGACCTCAGCTCAGCATTTGATGTTGACCATAATATTTTATTACAGCGAATAGAGCATGCTGTAGGAATTAAAGGTACTGTATTGCCATGGTTTGAATCATACCTACCTAACAGACTCCAATTTGTTCATCTAATCGGAGAGTCCTCTACACATACTCCAAATTAATTATGGAGTTCCACAGGGTTCCATGCTAGGACCACTTCTGTTCACATTATACATGCTTCCCTTAGTCACTATCATTAAAAGACATAGCATACATTTTCATTGCTATGCAGATGACACCCAGCTTTATCGTCCCATGAATCTACGTAGATAAGACACACCAATTAAATTGCAGGAATGTCTTAAAGACATAAAGACCTGCTTCTAAATTCTAGATTATAGATACCTGGGGAGCATTACCTTGGCCTCCAGTAACCCTGCGAGGGATTTACCAGGATGTGTCCTTCAATGTGTATGTTAAACAAATATGAATGACTTTCATGCATTGTGCACAATAGCTCTAAAATTAGAAGCTGAAGCTTCCAGGGCCCTCTTCTGTGGAACCTGATCCCAGTTTAGATTTGGGAGACAGACACTTCTCTATTTTTAGGATTAGCTTTAAAACTTAATTTTTTGACAAAGCTTATGGTTAGGGCTGGATCAGGTACCCTGAATCCTCCCTTAGTTATGCTGCAATAGGGCTAGGCTACTCAGGGGTTCCCATGAGGCACTGATTGTTAACTTACTTAACTCACTTTTTTTCACTATGTGTTTAGATACCCCTTTGAATTTTTGCATTAGTCATTATTCATCTCCGAATCTCTTTCATAGCGTTTCTTATCCTGTCTTCCTGCCTTCACTGACCACTGGTCACGAGAGATGGCTGCCCTTCCCTGAGCCTGTTTCTACCAGGGGTTTTTATTCCTGTTCAAAGGGAGTTTTTCCTTCCCACTGTTGCCAAGTGCTTGTTTACAGGGGGTCATTAGATTGTTGTGAGTTTTTTCTGTATTATTGTAGGGTCTTTATCATATACTATAAAGTGCCTCAGTTTGACAGTTGTTGTGATTTAGAGTAACATAAATAAAACTTGTTGAAATTGTTTTACGGAGGGGAGCATGGCAGTTCTGGAAGAGGCTGCTGCAGCAGGAGGAGTTTTTCCGACAATGTTTGAGTGTATGCAAATTAGCATTAGATAACCAGCATCACATGTTGCCTGTTTGAATGCTGGGGCTGATTACAATGCAGTTACAACATGGTGTAAAAGAATATCCAACCTCACTTGTTTGTGGGCTGCAGGCTTATCACTTACAAAGCAAAATATAAATGGCAGTGAGAATATCTGTAAACAATAAGAAACAAATGGTTCCAAAAATGTTTTAAAAAGTATGCCTCAGGCTACATTAAACCTCAGTGAGGTCTTAAGAAGTTCACCTGTTTTTCCTTGTTTTCTCCTTTCAATAACATTGATTATGCTTGGGTTTGCAAGCATGCACAACTTCCAGTCATAGCATTACGGCCATATTGACAGCATTGATATCACTTTTCCACAAAAACATGTGCTGAGTCACCTTGTATCAGTAATGTCACTGCATTAATGTGTGTGGAGAAGCCCAATTGGTTTTAGAGCATTTGTGCTCCACTGAGACACCTGTAAAAAGGCATGGCCATACATCAAATAGAGTGCTGAGCATTTCTGCACTCCTGCAAGCATGCTAATTAAAAAGCAAAAAAAAAAAAAAAAAAACACAAGACAAGACAAACCTCCCTTATGCAAGTGAGAAAGAAGCTGCGTTGAGAGTGCTTTACCACACAGTACAAACATCTGGACTTTTCTGTTTCACTTTTATTTTACAGTCAGTATATATGTGTGTAAAGCTTGCAGAGGCAGGAAGAGCTTTTAAAAGACACACAAAAGTAAATCAATCTGCGCATAAATGTGGACATACAACTCAAGTCAATGGAAGTCCTCTTCTGACCACTTGCACATGTGTGTATTTACCATTGACCTCAGTCATGTAGCCAGCACACCATAACTTGTGGTTTAAAGCTTTACATGCAGGACCATTACATGTGGCAACTGTTGGGTTTCCAGCTATGACTCAACAACTTTACAGCAATGCAGTTGTAGCCAGATGGGCTACTCGCCTTCCGTTGTTTTTCTTCTCTCATTCTCTCTCTCTCTCGCTCGCTCTACCACCCTCGCTCTCTTTCCACTGCACTCGCTCCTTGTATCAGGTGATCGGGTTAATTGGGAACCCACCTGCACATTGATTGCAGGGTGGCGCTAGCCTGTATAAAGCTAAGCCGATGTCTTGTTGGATTAATTCCTCCCGAGCTTCTGGTACGATACAGCAGTAAATGCTGGCGTACTGCGACGGACTGATCAGCAAGAGCCGATTATATGACAGCTACAGGTATGCTCTCGCTTAACCTTGGATTCCCTCCGAATACTGGAATTGGTGTTAATATCCTTTTCCGGCCTGTTGTAGCGCAGCAGTCTGTTTAATTCTGCCATTGCGGAGAGAGGTGTTCGTGGTATCTCCACCAATGAGAGTATAGTGCCTCCGGTCCTGGGGTAAGCTGTTAGAACTACTTTTATTAGCCTTCATAGCTATAAGAGTTTAAGGTTACACTTATCTGTTTCAGGGTTCACTGCTGTACTCACCTCTCCATGGTAAATTGTCCAACCTAAATTGGAAGAGTGGACTGCCTTCTCAGCTGCTGTTGTGAACTCCTCCTTGGTGGAGTCTGCTGTCTTGTCTTGTTTTGTCTTATCTTGTTTTTATTAAGTAGGCTTACCTTTTTTGGGTTCGCCTGGTGTTTTTATTTTACCCTGGACTGTTGTTCGTACCCATACTTCTGTGATCGGGCTGAAGTGATCCTCTGCCCGAGTGTCGTGCTGGGACTCTAAATCGCCTGGGTGGCCGGTCTCAGCCGGTGGGGAGCCAGACCGGCCTACGCCTGAGAATAATTATTACCAGCACGAGTGGTAGTTTGACCCGTGGGGAATAAGCCTTTCCCGTGTGTATGTGTGTGTGGGTGTGCGTGTGATTTCTTTTATTAAAGTGTGTTTTAGTCTTTTTATGATTTGTAGCGAGCCTGACGCTCAGTGTCCTTTTATTCTTTTAACATACTTTTCTGTGTTTTATTTCAGTGAAGGAGGACGAGCCAGTGGCCCTGGGACCTCAGGTGGTGGGTCGTTTTCACACTTTCTTTTGTACAGCACTGGGTGGTCTGCAGTGATTCTTGTGGTGTGATTTTCTTTTGGTTCCACGGCTGCTGGTAAGTCCAAGTTCCACGATTGTTTATTTTTACTGTAGGACACTGTCAATAATGATGCTACATCTTGACTTTTAATATTTTATTTATAAAATATTATTTATAATATTTTATTCATTTCTATAAATAAAACTGTTTTAATATTGGAAGCCAACCTGCCTCAGTGTGCATCCTTGAATCTGTGCGGTCTTCTTTTATTCCTTTTCTTTATTTTTCTTAAATATATTTCCTGGGGGTGTAATTCCCCTAGGTGGCGTTGTCAAGTTTATTTATTTTGTTCATAACCCCGCCGACCACTTGGTCACACAGTGAAAAGGCAGGAGGTTGGTTTTTTTTTTTTTTTTTTTTTTTTTTTTTGTCCCTTACTGCCCACACTACTTGGCTCCCTGCAATTTTCCCCCAAATTAAAGTCAAGCTAAACGGTAGCACCTTTAATACAGTTGAGAGCAAATATATACAGATGATCAAAAAATATTTCCAATGAAGAGGAAAAACTGCACAAGGACATTATTATGAACAACAGAGTGGTTAAATTAAAATTTACGTACACCTGAATGCAGTTAAGAAACTATTTGATCATACCATTCATCTGTCCATTACCACTTATCCACTCCAGGGGCGCAGCGAGAGGGACTAGAGGCTATTCTTGTCTCTCTGTGTGAGTAGAGACACCATGAATGATGGGAAGTTCCATGTGTAAGGAACCCAGGGGGTCTCCCACACAAACTTCTGCATAGCAAGGTAAACACGTGTCTCTTCTCTTTTCCTGCTGGAGATCATGTAGGAGCCCCAGCTTGTTTAGGTTAGAAGAAATGCATGAACCATGTGGAATACTTTGTCTTTGGCCTCCAGTGCCTCATCTGCATGATTTGAGCAAGTGGGAAAATAAAAACATGTGTCCCTCAGGTGTTGCCTGTGCTCAGTTGCAGGGTTTCCTCCTTCCTTTTCCTGTAACTACATGAGGTCGTAATATTCACTAAACAATGCCAGAGGTATTAAGAGATCGGTAGAGAAACCTGAAATACTGATCTTCAGGGAAGTCAGTGTGAGTCACGGGTGTAACCAAGTCAGTGGTGTTTTGGCCATGCCTTTCCCCGAGGCTAAATAGGCAGTATCAAAAAGCAAGAGGATAGGTTCTGCTGTCCTGCAAACCTCATTCAACAATCTGACAGGGCTCTCTTTGATCAGGAGGCCTCATGCAATTTCTAAACTGGTAAGCTATCAATACTAGTGTGCAAACGATGATCCTTTGCTCACTGTAAATGTGCTTTTAGAGCTATCCGGTCGTTAAGTGATGACGTGATGAATCCTACTTCCGGGCCTAAAGTAGTCTGCGTATAATGTGGCTTTTGTGTTGTTAACATGTTTAATGTTTTGTATTTTCTTCTATTTAATCTCAAAAAGCTCCTAAAACAGTCAGTGATCACTGTTGACCTCCCTCGGCTTTTATTACCGCTAAGCTCAGTTTTTAAAACCTTAGGATGTAACTACAGCCCAGCCCATGCAGCAGTATATGAATGACTAACCTTGTATTGTGGATGGATTATCTCAGTTGTTCTCCTGGCTGAAGTTTGGTCCTTTTACAGCATCCTGCCATTCGATTACATTTGTTCCTGACCACCGAGAGCACTCACGTTAACTTTTATCGAATGGAAAAAAAGTTAGCTTGTTTATATTATGCTAACATAGCTGTGTCGCTAGCGGTCACGTAGCACATCATTATATACCAGCTAGCCAAACTTCAGTAACCCTACAAACGTCACTGCTGTTTAGTTTTCTGTCTTCATTTATGTTGGAAGTGATAACAGAGCTGTACGTTTTAATTTGTTTCCAAAACCCCGCAGTCAGGACATGCTATATTGTATTTCGATAGAAGCTAGCGAGCTAACTTCCTGCTAACTTCTAACTCCGTTAAATGTCCTAAATTCCATTTTCATGGATGCCTGGATGTTAAACTCAATTGTTACACCTGGTAGAGCAGAACGCTGATCATTTTATTAAAGACTTTAGATAGTTTTTCAACTCTCAGTAATGCCATAGTGATCGTGGCATCACTATGGCATTATGGCACAGCGGTGGCTCTGGGAAAATGTGTATTCCCCAACTCTTTAATAATAATAATGGATTGGATTTATATAGCGCTTTTCAAGGCACCCAAAGCGCTTTACAATGCCACTATTCACTCTCACATTCACACACTGGTGGAGGCAAGCTACAGTTATAGCCACAGCTGCCCTGGGGCAGACTGACAGAAGCGAGGCCTACACCAGTAGGCGGTAGGGTACAGTATCTTGCCCAAGGACACAACGACCAGGACAGAGAGCCCGGGGATCGAGCCCGGGGTTACAGATGCACTTCCCAACCCCCTGAGCCACGGTCAGCCAGTGATTTTTGGATATTGCTGGCTATCGTTGGGTAAAAATCAGTTGCAAAGAAGGCACTCCACCAAAAACTTTCTAGTTATTGTTTTGGTTGCTAGCAGATTGGCATGGTTTCTGTAGTTTTCCATGATTCCATGCAACTGATTGGGAAATACTTATTTTTCCTACACAACTGATGGTTGCCAGAGGATCATGGACGGGTCTCTAGGTGACTGGAGCCTACATTGTCAACATAATTTTCATGTGTCAAAAATTTTGAAATTATTAAATGTCATGTGGTTAGCGATTATGTCTGCAAAACTTCAACAGAACTCAAACAGCTTTGTCTACCTCACAATTTATGACAATCTCCTGAAAATCTGAAAGTTTTATTTCTTTAACTGTTCCAGGCATCATCATGGGAATGTGAGGTGTTTGGACAATAATATTTGTGAAGTCAGTGAGCTGCTTAAGACCCAAAGGGAACATCATGAGTGTGGTTTGATGTGTTGCAGTGAGATGTTGCCACGGTTATTTAACTGTACCTAGCTTCAGGACTTTGAGGTGGACAGTTAATCTTAGCAGTAAGGAGATCGCACTAGTTATGGCTGAAAGTAGGGACATCCTGGACATAAAGCTGTGAAGGAGCATCATTGCCATTGCTGTTTGAATCCAGTTTGAATAACTGTAATTTCCTAATCCCTCCATTGACGGACGCAGATGTAATCCAGATGACTGTGAATAAATGAATAATGTGACCCATATTCAGCACTAGGCATGCACCTGAACCAATATTTAACATGTTAGATGAGGCAACATGAAAGGTTTAGCAAATTTCCCCATTCTATTAGGGAACAGCACAGTTGAGTTGATATTTTGGTTTTCTGGTCTACCAGTATTTTTTCTCAATGAATCGTTATGCAACTTGGCACAACCTTGTCCCTGTGTATGAGCCCTTAGTGCATGAGCCCTTAGTGCGCAGGGAGCCACCAGCCACCCGCACAGTACAGAGTACAGAGATGGTCAGAGGAGAGCGAGGAGGCTCTTAAGGATTGTTTTGAGTCGACTGTGTGGGAGGTGATCTGTGACGACCACGGAGAGGACATCGACAGCCTTACTACATGCATTACTGATTATATTAATTTCTGTGTGGATAACACCGTACCTACCAGGACTGTACAGTGTTTCTCCAACAGCAAACCTTGGATTACCCCAGAAATTAAAGCTGTCCTCAAGCAGAAGAGGAGGGCCTTCAAATCCAAAGACAAAGAGGAGTTGAAAAGGGTGCAGAGAGAGTTGAGGGGACTGATAAGGAATGGGAAGGACAGCTACAGGCAAAAGATGGAGAACCAGCTTCAGCAAAACAACGTTGGTGAAGTCTGGAGAGGCCTCAGAACCATCTCAGGCCACAAACATCAGAACTCTCTGCCTGGGAGGGATGTGAGGTGGGCAAATGAACTGAATTATTTCTTCAACAGATTTCATTCAGCCATGAGGCAGTCTGCAACATCGGCTGCAGACTCACCCACCCCCACTGCTGCTGTTCCACCTCTGACACCTCAGACACTTCACACCTCCTCTATTCACCCTGCTCACTCCTCCCCACCCCCAACAACAGCATCCAATACACACTCAACACAAGGCTCCAGCCTGTCTCTCTCAACCACCCAGGTTAGGAGGGAACTGAGGAGGATTAATGGCAAGAAGGCAGCGGGCCCAGATGGCATCAGCTCGAGGGACGTCAGGTCCTGCGCGGATCAACTGTGTGGGGTGATGGAGCACCTCTTCAACCTGAGCCTGAGGCTGGGAAGAGTCCCACAGCTCTGGAAAACCTCCTGTGTTGTACCAGTGCCAAAGACTTCACGCCCCAAGGACCTCAACAGCTACAGGCCGGTGGCTCTGACATCCCACCTGATGAAGACCCTGGAGCGGTTGGTCCTGGCTCAGCTTCGGCGCCTAACAAGCTCATCACTGGACCCACTTCAGTTTGCCTACCAGCCTGGCATTGGAGCGGATGATGCCGTCATTCACCTCCTACATCGTTCCGTCGCTCACCTGGAGACCGCTGGAAGCACTGTGAGAATCATGTTCTTTGATTTCTCCAGTGCCTTCAACACTATTCTTCCCTTGGTTCTGAAGGACAAGCTGGAGAACTCTGGAGTGGACCATCACCTCACTACCTGGATTTTGGACTACCTCACCGACCGACCACAGTATGTGAGAACTCAGGGCTGTGTGTCGGACAGGGTCGTCTGCAGTACGGGGGCCCCACAGGGAACGGTTCTGGCTCCGTTCCTCTTCACCATCTACACTGCAGACGTCTCCCACAATTCCACCCAGTGCTTCCTGCAGAAGTTCTCTGATGACTCTGCAATAGTCGGCCTCCTCACTGATGGGGACGACAAGGAGTACAGAGGACTGACTCAAGACTTTGTGGACTGGTGCCAGCTGAACTACCTCCAGATCAACGCCAGTAAAACCAAGGAGCTGGTGGTAGACTTCCGCAGGCACAAGCATTCCCCACTGCAACCACTGAACATCCAAGGTATGGACATTGAGGCTGTGGACAGCTACAGGTACCTTGGTGTTCATCTGAACAACAGACTGGACTGGACTCATAACTCAGATGCCCTCTACAGGAAAGGCAGAGCAGGCTGTACCTGCTGCGGAGACTCAGGTCGTTTGGAGTGGAGGGCCCACTCCTGAAGACCTTCTATGACTCTGTGGTGGCCTCTGCTATCTTTTATGGCGTGGTTTGCTGGGGTGGCAGCATCTCTGCTGGGGACAGGAAGAGACTGAACAGGCTGATCCGAAGGGCCAGCTCTGTTCTAGGATGCCCTCTGGACCCAGTGGAGGTGGTGAGTGACAGGAGAATGGCGGCTAAGCTGTCATCCCAGACTGCGGCACCCATGGTGTGGGACGGAGAGATTTCGCAGGTCTTTCCTCCCCACTGCTGTCAGACTCCACAACAAAGACTTTAACTGATCAAACACACACATCCACAAATGTGCAATAATCTTTTCTGGCATCGTTGTATTTTTACTCAGTTGTATATAGCATTTGTATTTTATTTTTATCTTATTGTATATTTTATTCTATTTTATTCTACTGTATATAGTATTTTATTTTATTCTATTCTGCACAGTTGTGTACTGTATTTATTCTTATTGTATTCTAATTTTTGTTTCATAACTTTTGCACTGTCCACTTCCTGCTGTGACAAAACAAATTTCCCACATGTGGGACTAATAAAGGTTATCTTATCTTATCTTATCTTATGCTGCATTGTGCAGGAGTTGACAAACAGTGCTTCAGTTGAACATTAAGCTTATTCCTATTTGTTCCTGTTTGCAAACAATAAAAACATTTTTTTAAAAACAGTAATTTTACTAAAAGAGAATCAGTTATGCTTTTTCTTGTCTGTGCATGTTCTCAGTCATCCAGGTTATATTAGTCTTAAGTACTTTATCTGAAGGCAACTCAAGAGCTTAAGACAAGGGGTTAGTGGGTCTGCCCCCGTGGAGGTGGTCCTGAGAGTTGAGGACCCTTCCTGTGATGACCGCCTTAACTGAATACTTTGTACACTGCCTTTATCTGACAACAGAGCTCTCTGCAGGTATACAGGCTATCCTCTGACTTAGAGCGGTTTCTGAACCATAAATTCCCATAATTCAGAGAATGACAGGTTGGGGCAACGAATTTTGGGAACACATCCAAGGGGACCACCTCACTAGGGGTTTTGCTGGGTTCCAGCATCAGAAATCCTGCATTCTGAATTAGAATTGTGAGCTGGAATGCCTTCTCCGGATTTCCAAAGAGAAAGTTGGGAGAAGCCGCACCAACCCCATTTATAATCTAAGATGGCAACAGTGCAGAAAAACAGTAGTAATATGGTAAAATCCTGTAATCTGCAATGAAACTGTAGAGCACTGAGCAGACTATCCGTGGATGTGTTGCAGCTGTGTTTTTGAGCATCATTGGCTCTACCACAATTTTTCCTTGCTTTTCCGACTACAACTGTAACATGGTCTGAGAGATGTGACTCCCTGCTCCAACTTTTGTGGTAAGAGGAAGACAGCATTAAAGATACAGAATACAGAATACATATACATGTATTGTTGCATCCCTAATATATACATATACATGTCACAGTGGTGGAAGCACGTTCTAAATACCGCTGTGCTATTGAGAGCATCCTCACTGGATGCATCACCACCTGATATGGCACCCCTTACAACCGCAAAGCTATCTAGAGAGTGGTGCGGTGTGCTGAAAGGATAATTGAAGGTGAGCTTCCCTCCCTCCAGGACTTCTCCAGGAAGCAGTGCCTGAGGAAAGCGGAGAGGATCATCAAAGACTCCAGTCACCCCAGCCAACTGTTCAAACTACTTCCATCAGGTACTGCAGTATCCGGTCCCAAACCAGCAGACTGAGGCTGTGTCCCAATTCAGGGTCTGCATGCTTGAAGTACACATTTCAAGTGTGGTTACGTCACCGCCATGCGACGACAGCTGTCCCAATTCGAAGTGTGCTTCAAATGCATACTCCAAATGCGCCGTCGATTTCCCCAAATATCAAGCGTGGTTCGGTGTACGCTTCGTGGTCCCATATATCCCACAATTCATAGCGCGGCGGTGGGTGTGGATAATTTTGCCGCGAAATACGGCAGAAGGGAGCGGCCGAAGAGGTTTTTTTTTTTTTTTCCAAACTTTATTGAACTTATAAAGCGAACAGTCAGTCATTCCAGTTCAGTTTGTACAGTAGACATACAACGCAAATAAGAGTAACAATATACAGTACAATGAAATAAGAAGGATAAATAAATAAAGGATAAAAAAAGAAAAAAAAGGGGGGGGAATGTGACAGACTTCATAACAACTTTGTACTTGAAAGTTGTGACAGCTCATCCGTTAAACATTTCTGAATGAATTTCAATCAATGATAAACCTTTTTTATTGGAAGTTAATTTAAGAGAGTTTAAGTAATATTCAATTTCAATCAAAGACTAATTAAATGATGGGGTTGAGTTTTGAAATTGACATTTATGTAAGTGGACTTTCCCTAATAAGATGGAGCAGCCGAAGAGTGAACTGTCAAAAGTACTGAATATGACGTCACTTATTTATGTACGAATGTTTAATAATTAAAGTCAGTCATATATCCACAAACACAACAAGCTGAAAGTCAGTGATATATATATATATGTGTGTGTAATATATATATATATATATATATATATATATCATAATAATCTGACAATACTATAATATTGGCCATATTATATTTACATTACCACAGTGAGATGACTTTAGTCTCATGAACAACATTAACTAATTGTTATTTACTAACTAATCTTAAATGACTGTTCAGCACAGAAATGAAGCCCAACAATTTTGTTTTACAGTCTCGTGGTCTCAGCCTCAGATACTCAACTAATCAAAGTGATGTCATGACAAAAATATATGACCAACAAAACATTTTTCTCCTTCATTTCTGTCAAACAATGCTGTATGTAACGTGTCTCGCGGTTAGTATCATGGTTGATAGGCAACCTGAACAGCGCGACGAAGCATATACCGTCCCATTTCACAAGCCTCTCACTTCTGCACTTCTCGTACTTATAGTACGCACCGTACGTAGTACGCGTAGTGCGCGTACTTCAAGCGTGCAGACCCTGAATTGGAACACAGCCTGAGACAGCTTTTTCCATCAGGCCATCAGATTGCTAAACACTTCATAGACACCTCACCTTCACTTATCGGAATGTCAACATTATGCACTCCATACTGTACATAAATGCCATTTCTTTTGCACAATATCCAACTGCTAACCTCTGTATATTTTATTTATTTTATTTTATATATATGTATACACACACACATATATGATTTGGTATACATATTAAGTAATGCGCATGCATTCTCATATTTGTACATATATTTATTATAATTCTCATATTGCTATTCTTATATTTTGCTTTGTTATTATGTTTCTTGTATTTTGCACACCTCGGTTGCTTGTGAAGCTTGCACACAAGAATTTCACTCACATGTGCTGTACCAGTGTACCAGCACACATGATGTGACAATAAAAGTGATTTTAGTTTTTTTTCCCCCCAAACAGTCTATGATTTCAAATAAAGAGGTCAGCAAGTACAAGTTACAAGCAACCGCTGCTAGCTCAATTCTCAAGCTTCAGGTTGCTCTAAACGTTTGTTTTTTTATATTCTTGGTTTGAGATGATGTCAGTGACAGCAGATATCCTCAATATGGCCATCTCTGGCACACAGTGGGAGATGTAAGCACAAAACCCCCGCCTACCTGCTGTTCAAATCTTTTCTTTACAAGCACTAGCCAATAAGAGGAATGCTGGCTTGAAAAGGAGGGGGATGGGAGGTGAAAGGTCTTGTTCCACAAGCGCTGAGCTGAGGGGTTCCACCCAGGCTCATAAAGATGATTTTGAACAGTGAATCATAAAAACTCTGAGTCCAAGAATAAAATTTAGGAGTTGGACATGAGCTCTGAGTTAATGAAATGGGTCCAGTTAAAGATGTCTGAGATGTCATACACTTTGGATTCCAGCCAATCATTTTACCTTTGTAAGCGTAGTAGGTGCATGGGCCCAGGTACATACGTTCTTTTAGAGCAGAGCTACAGATTAAAAACGCCCAAGGCCAAGCGGTCAAAAGTCTGGCTGTACTTCACAGCAAAAGATGCAAACTCAACAGCCTGCAACAAGTGCTTTAAGCTGATACTGTGCAAAGAAGGTAACACCTCGAATCCGATGAAACACCTGGCGACGCGTAGCGTTTTTTTAAAAGCAATGCACCGTATTTGATAGCTTGCTGCGAAACCTCACATCGAGCACATCTACTGCAGGTGGGTTGCCTGTTATCGGACCCTGAGTTAGCAACATCCCCCAAAACTCCGAAGAGGAGAGTCCTGGCCCCTAGCCCTGCCAGTGTAGCAGAAATGATGACGGATGATGATGGCAGCAGCAGCAGCCGTTCTTCTCTGGGTCAGTAGCTTAATGTTGTTCGTGTGTAATTTACGTTGAGTAGGCTAACCACGTTATTAAAATAATGCACGTAAGGTGAACTAGCAAACACCGTCGTAGTTACACGCGGCTGTCTTCTTGTTTGATGGCAAATACTCCCTTCACCCTGGCCAAAAAGGCTAAAATGACCAAAGAAAAAGTGGAAAACAGTTAAACGAGAGGTTTTTGGACAAAGTTGGTGTTTTGTTTTTTCCCCCCCATTGTTTAAGCACTGCTTCCAGCCAAGAGTGATACCATAAATCCCCTATAGCTGCAGAAAAGGCTAACATTGTTCTCTTTTTACAAAAAAACAGCTAAACATGAGAGGTTTTTGGACAAAGTTTGTGTTCTTCATTCTTTAAGCACCGGTTCGAGCACCGTTTAAGCACCGGCACTGTTTCAAAAGTACCGGTTTGGTACTGGTATCGGATAAAACCTAAACAATACCCATCCTTAGTCCCGTCGCAGTGTGGACACTCAAAAACGCAGACTTTCTAAAATGATGACGCATTTTAGTCATGTGATGCAGTCATGTGACCAATTAAACAAAGATAGCAGTTGTTTTGATTGCTCTCAATTTTGACAGCCCTAAAAAAGATTAATATCACTTTGTACATGGTCCGGATAGCTTTTCTTCAATTCTTTAATTCTCAATCGCTTTTGCGCAAGCGCAGGACTGGAACGTAAGCGTTTTCAACTCTGTGAAAACGACTGAAAACGCTAGTGTGGACGCGGAGCGCTTTCAGACGAAAAAGCCATTTTCAAATCTATCCGGGCTAGTGTGGATGTAGCCTAAATTGCTCCACTCCTATAGGTCTGAACGTCAGTGTGAATGGTTGCTTTGTGATTGGATTCTTCAACATATAGTGAAGTCCTGACAATTGTGAATTTCTAAACAGTGATGTCATGAAACTCCTACATCTGAACCATAGGGAAGCTGGTTCTCAAATTTGTTTCTACACAGCATTCAAATTCCGGAAACAGCTGTTTCGATGCTGAAAAACCCATGTAGGCTTACTTTTCCCCCCACACACATAAAGGTTGATTGGGATCTCATAATTTCTCTAACAATTTCTCATCTATAAACACAAAATTGATAATAGCATTGCTATATAAAAAGTGTTATCTTTACTATGGCAGGAATCAGAAATCTCTAAATGCAGCTGAGTCCTTATCTGATGAATAAATTGTGCAAATTTTAGGGTTAAAAAACCTTGTATTTCTACTTCTTGAAGTCCAACTATCAACTTAACATGGGTTTCTTCCCAATTTAAAAGATGAGGTCAAAAACGTTTGTAATTACACTTACTTGTCAGATGATGACACTATAACAGGTAGCCTTGGATTCAGGTAAGGTCTAAAATGGATTAGTGTTAAGAGTCAGGATTTATCAAGTAGAAAATGCATTTAAATTACTTTCACTCAATTTTCTTCTTCTTAAAGCTTTTCTGCACCTCTAAACACATGCTATTTGGAATACCTGATTTTCACTACACGATTATTGCGACAACACATTGCAGTATCTGTGGAAAATTTGAACTTTTTTAAAAGTGTGCCTTGTGCCTTGTGCTTTACGCTGGGAAGAGGGGGGAGGGGCGGTAGTTACACTCAGTAGCACAGGAACAGAGCCGGAGAGAAAGAGAGCCAGGGACAACAACGTCACATTAGAAAGGTATAGTAATCATCAGTGTTGGGACTAACGCGTTATTAAGTAACGCGTTACAGTAACTGATAGGTTTGTAGCTTGAACCTATTCGCTGGAACGTTGAAGGCAATATAATTACACAGCAAGCAAGACACGAAGTAGGCAAAGTTCTTCTTGTTACTCATGCATGAGGGAGACCTGCCTGGAGCCAAGTGTCGTTCCACCACTTGACCTCCATCAGACTCTCAGCCAGGTTCCCCATAGCACTCCTTTTATTGTGGTTACATGAACATGCATAGGGTCATTAACATATGACGTCTACATACAAACAAAGAGTACCTTGCCTGTGTGTGTGTGTGTGTGTGTGTGTGTGTGTGTGTGTGGTCCTGCTGATCAAAGGCTCATATAACATGAAAGCACAAAAGGTACATCCTTGGTCAGGAAGAGGGTAGTCTCCCCCTCACCCTAGATGGTTCACCCTAGATAACACGGTGAGGAAGTCCAGCAGTTCATCTAAACAAAAAGCACTTAGACTAGAACAGACGTAGCTACGTTAATCCTACTGTAAAACAATAAGACAAGGTACGACCTCTCTCGTGCTCCCAGAGTGCTCTCTAATGCACACAAAGTTTGCAGACTATCAAGGATCAAACCTCTACCAATCTACAACTAATTATAAAACTCTAAGCATATATAAGTAGATATTTCTAAGCATAAATGACAATCAACAATACAAAACCTAACAGTAACTACGTTATTATTGTGGTAACGAGCACAGTAACTAGTTATTATGCCAAAACCGGGAACGCGTTACTCGTTACTGGGATTTAGATAGGCTCGTTATTCGTTACTTCATGTGGTGGCTATCGCGGAGCTTCCACAGATTCAATAACATTAGCAAGTGGTGGAGGCCAGCAGGTGGATGAAGGAAAAGGGAGCCAAGAGGAGAGACCCGAAGCGGCCGCTGGTCCGAGAGTGTCAGGTGAACTGAACTTCAGGTAAGAAGTTATAACCTGCAGTCCATCTGGGTCAGATATAAACCAAGTTTAGGTGGAGTTTATTTTCGTTATGCTGACTTTTTCGTACTGCGTGCTAGCTAGCATGACGGAGTTTCTATACAGCTGGGTGGTGCTATGTTACTGATGTTGAACTTTATTTTGTTCATAAGGTTAATTATTAGAGTTGCCAAGCATCCAGTAAAAAACGGAATCGTCTCGTATTCAGAGAAAATATTACGCGTTTCGTATTGAGGTGAAAAAGAACATTTTGTCCCGGACTTCAGCTACAATGAAAAAGACACAAAGCTGGAGTTATTCTGTGTTTACGCTGCACAGCTGCCTCTTCTTCTCTCATCCTCTCACCCTCCCTCTCCTGTTTCTACTTCAATCATGAAACTGATCAATGATCAGCTGATCGGCTTTTCTCTCTTGTTTATTTGTCGCTCACTTTGCGCCAGAAAGAGGAAACCAGCGGATGTCGCGGTTGTCACGGTTTGCCGGGGCAAGCCGTGTGGAGTTGGAGAAAGGACCCAAAAGGCGGCAGCTCTGGTGCAGGTGAGTATTTATATACAGGAGTGGGTACAAACAGCAATCAGGGCTCTAGACTAACTTTTTAAAGTTAGGCGTACCGGCACAAAAGTTAGGCGCACACAAATTTTATAATAATTTATATAATATAATGTGTTTTTCTGGATACACTGTGCTTTTTCAGCATTCAAAGATTGATGACACCGTGTCAGAGCACTGGCTATGAATTTCAGAAGGATCAGGCCTTAACTTAACAGAAAAGTTAGCAATAGTTCTTTTCCTATTACAGCTACATCCACTTCTGTTGTGCCTAGGCTGCTCACTAGGGCTGGGTATCATCACTGATTTCTATAATCCATTCGATTCCGGTTTTCAAAGTCCCGATTCGATTCAACTTAGCCTCAGACAGTCAGAAATATTATAATTCTGATCATTTATCAGTACTGACTTCATCAGAATTGTGAACATCACAGCAGATGCCTTTGTGTGAAAGTAACTGAGAATAAAACACAGAAAAACATGAAGGAGATTTTCCCTGTTCTGGCTTTTTATAGCAGATAACCTTAAAAATATTCTACAATGTTCTGCATATAAAGTTTAAATTACTTCAGTATTGAACAACAGAAAAAACAGGCTTTCTTGTCCGAGGTCATTTAAGTGAAAAAAGAAAAAGACAGCAGCCACAGCGCTGTAAACAACGGTAGACTGGTGGGTAATAAGCGAATGAATAATACAGAAAACAGAGATTGGAGACGGGAAACTGTTCTTGAAGTACAGAGATAGAGAGAGAGCTAGCTGTGCATGAAGTGTGATTTTTAATAGTCGTGGAAGCAAAACAGCAAAATTCATGACGACATTGATCAAATGTGAAGCGCAGTTTGCTGCTGGCTCGGTGAATTTTGGTTGGAGAGAGACAAAACCTGCAGCTCAGAATCAGCGCAAAAAGACGTAATCACAGCGCGGACCGGACGCATCGGGATCCCTAAGCTCCGACAGCGTGTCCGTCTAAGGCCATCGGGTGAGAAAGCCGAGAAAGACAAAGTTGATTCTGATGCATCGGTCAGCTCTGTGTTTACGTCTTTGTGTGGAATCCGTGTACCTGCTCTCGTCTGCTGTTTGGTTGTTGTTGTTGAAATGGTTTTGTGAGCTTTAATCTGAGAATCTGGCGTTTCTGGCAAAACACAGTTATATTTAAAAGTCGATTCAGGATTTAATGAATTGATATCGCTTTATTCAAGCTACTCACCTCCCACTTCCACCTGCACTTTCAACTGGACCACGGCCAATCAGAGAGGTCCCGCCCCTTACTAGCTCTGATTGGTTTAGTCCACGATAGGGGCAAAATTTGTGTCTGTTGTTGACCACAGGGAAGGTTGCAGATTTTTATTTTTTTTTGCTAACCGAACATTTGGTCGCACAGGTGCAACCAAATATTTTTTTTTAGTCGCACCACTGAAAAATTTGGTCGCATTTGCGACCAAATTGGTCGCACTCTAGAGCCCTGGCAATGGTGGGTGAAACCTAAACTAGGTAAACTAACAACACAAACCAGAAACGAAGATGCAGGGAGATCCGGGGAAATACACATGGAGAGATGCAGGGAGACCGAGGGGAAACAACACAGACGAACCAGCAACTACTATGACAGAAGACACAACTTAAATACACTCAGAGAACACAGGGAGATTACACACAGGTGGGGAACACAGCTGGGAGTGATTAACGTGACGAGACTAGGGAGGCAACTGAAAACACTCACATAAGACGCAGACCTTCACAATAAAACAGGAACTTACATGTGAAAGGACACAACTAAGAAACGCGGACTAGATACAGGAACACACGGGCAGAACAGAATAAACACTAAACAGAGGAAGAACAGAACCAAAATCACAAGAAGAGAAAACACAAAACGCTGGGTCAAAAGGACCCAGGATCATGACAGTACCCCCCCGCCAAGGGCTGGCCCCAGACAGCCCAACACAAGAAAACCAAAACAGACCAAAAACAAACAAACAAAAAACCCGACCAGGGCGGGCGGCGGGGGTCCAGGAAGGAGGGCTCGAAGCCAAACAAAACCGGAGTACCAGAAGGCCACAAAAAAGAACACGAGTCCAAAACCAAAAGAAGACAAAAAAAGAAACACACCAGAGCACAGAGTCCAAAACAGAAGAGGTCAGGGGGCCGGCCAGCACAGGAGTCCAAACAGTTCAGGGGGCCGACCGTGCGGACGGCAACGGCGGCGACGTGGACACAGTTCGGGAGGCCGGCTGTGCGGAAGGCAACGGCGGCTACTCAGGCGAAGGCGGTCCGGGGGCCGGCCGTGCGGAAGGCAACGGTGGCCACTCAGGCGAAGAGGGTCTGGGGGCCGACGGCGATGGCGCCCAGCCAGTGGCCTAGCCAGCGGTCTAGAAAGCGGCCGTTTAGCTCCAGACCCAAACGAGGCAGGGCCAGGCGAGGCTGAAGGCACAGAAGCTGGGCCAGGCGAGGCTGAAGCGGATGAGGAGGCCGGACCGGGCGGCGGCATGGGTGATGCTGGAGCCGGACCAGGCGAAGATGATGAAGCCGGGGCCAGACCAGGCGAAGATGATGAAGCCGGGGCCGGACTAGGCGAAGATGATGAAGCCGGGGCAGGCGAGGATGAAGCTGCAGGCGGCGGAGTGGAAGCCGGAGACGGAGGCGCTGCAGGCGGCGGCGTGGAAGCCAGAGGCGCCGCAAACTGGACGGATCCCTTGGACCCTCCAGTGACGACAGGAGACGAAGGCTGGAGCTACGGGGGCACCGGAGCTACGGGGCCTGAGCTACAGGGGGCACTGGAGCTACGGGGCCTGAGCTACAGGGGGCACTGGTGACTCTGGAGACCGAACAGAGGGGCACTGGTGACTCTGGAGACTGAACTGAGAGTGGCTGCGGGGTAGCTAACCGAGCTGAGAGTGGCTGCGGGGTAGCTAACCGAGCTGAGAGTGGCTGCAGGGTAGCTAACCGAGCTGACTGAGCAGAGTGTGTCTGCGGGGCGGCTAACTGGGCTGCCGGTAGCTGCACAGGCGATAAGCAGCTCGCGTTGACATCCGCCACACCAAACACAGCCCCTGAATGAACAGTCACAAAGTCTGGAAAAGACACAGAGTCCTCACTCACCACAGCCGGTGAAGTAGAAGTCCGAACGTCCGGCTGTGGGGTGGCGCGCCGGCGGTGCGATCGGCGTTTCCTCCCCGCAGACAGCTCCGACGGGCCGGGCAAAATCACGTCCGGCGAGTCGGGCTGCGAGGTAGTAGTGGCGGAGAGAAGGTGTGGTGTGAGGTGGAGAAAGGCCTGCATGGTCGGGGAAAGCGATTCCAATAGCCATGGCAGGCCGGAAAAGAGCCGTTGCAGCCGATTTTCCGCTGCGCGGCGAAGCTCTTCCGGGGGGTGTTCCAGCCATAGGCTGAGAAGATTCTCCACAGTGAAAATGATATCGTCCTTTAGCTCCTCAGAAGGGTTGCAAACTGCTGGGTCGTGGTAGTGGCTGGTTTGTACTGTCACGGTTTGCCAGGGCAAGCCGTGTGGAGTTGGAGAAAGGACCCAAAAGGCGGCAGCTCTGGTGCAGGTGAGTATTTATTTACAGGAGTGGGTACAAACAGCAATGGTGGGTGAACATGAAACCGGAAACCTAAACTGGGTAAACTAACAACACAAACCAGAAACGAAGATGCAGGGAGATCCGAGGAAATACACATGGAGAGATGCAGGGAGACCGAGGGGAAACAACACAGACGAACCAGCAACTAACCACGAAAACAACAGCAGCACTTTTAAGCTTGATCAGCTGTTGTTAGAATTTATTTAATATTAATTTCTAGTATCAGCTGATGTTTGCTGGAGCCACAGCTGTAAACCTGCTGGTCATGATATCGGTTTGAATATGTGATGAGAGGGAAACATGAAGATGAAACCAGGAGATGTCCTTCCTGAATCATCAGAGCTGTGATGGAGAAACAGACTTACCTTTTAGTTAACATGAATGAGTTGAAGGGAAGTTATGAACTGTTTCTGAGAGACAAATAACACCAGGATCCTTTTCTAAGTAGCTGACAGCTGGTAACTGTGCAGGGGCGGGTCTAGCAAAGTGTTGCCAGGGGTCCATGTAGGGCATTAAAAGGAAAAGGGGGGCACAAGAAAATACTTTCTTATTCTCATTTAAAATGTCTCACTTTTAAAAAAATAATTACCTGAGTCTTGCAACAAACAATTGATAGATTGATACATATATACCATCAGAACAGTGTACATCACTGTCACAACAGCGTTTATTTTCATTCAAAGGCTTTATGATTTTTCCTATAATGGTGGGCTGGTCTCTAGTCAAAATGCCCGAGACGATTTTTTTGTCCCAGTCCAGCTCTGTATGCAGCTCATCTGCAGTCTGGTGTTGCCTACATCTTCCTATTCAGAAGGCAGAATTTCCGAGTTCTGAGTACAATCAAAAGCACCACGACTGCAGTTTTTGTGTTGGATGTAAAAAGCAGGCTAGGATAGAATCAGGTGTGGGATTTCTCTCGTGGAAATGTGCACATTATTTTTTCCTTTCTATTGGTAGGTGGCACAGTGCACTTGTGGCATGTAAGCAAGCTAGAAGACTGGCAATCTTGCTGGGTATCCAGTTACGGAAGCAACACATTAACAAGAGAATTCTGAGTAAAACCAAAGTTACTTTCCCTAGTAACTAGTTACTCTGAAAGTAACGAGTAACTTGAAGTAACTGAGTTACTTTTGATAGAAGTAACTAGTAATGTAACTAAGTTACTAATTTAAAGTAACTTACCCAACACTGGTAATCATCCACAACTATTTTCAGTTGCAGATGATAAAGGATTCAGAAAGTTTATTCATGCAGGTCCATATGACAGAGAATATGCATGTTCTTTTTGTTTTCATATTATAATTTATATTTAATTGTGTTGTGGTTTGCAGTGTTTTGTGTTGTTTCACTTTAAATTTGTAAAAGGAAAAAGCTGAAAATTTAAATAGTTAAAAGTTGAAATGTAAATAGTTGATTTTTGTATTATATGATTTATTTATTACATTTTATGTGGAGTGAATAAATAAAAGTATATTTACGGTGGCCCCTACAGACAAAGCACATACAAACTTCAAATCGCGTACGAACTCTGAAGCACGTACAAACTCCAAAACACATAAAAACACGTACAAACTCCAAAACACGTAAAAACACGTACAAACTCCAAAACACGTAAAAACTCAGAAGCACATAAAAACTCAAAACACGTACAAAACAGAAGTGCTCCTGGATGCTAGGGGCAGTGTTGAGCTTTTGTTACATAGAGGCAGTGTTGCCAACTTAGCAACTTTGTCGCTATATTTAGTGAGTTTTCAGACCCCCTTAGCGACTTTTTTCCTAAAAAGCGACTAGTGACAAATCTGGCGACTTTTTCTGGTGTTATTGGAGACTTATTTATGACGACTTTTTGACGTGAAAGGGCGTGTTGCTCTTACTCTCAAAAAGCAGCGGTGCTGCCATGGGCACCTCACCCGTGCTAAAGCGCTCACGGGCGGAGGATAGTCCTCCCCCAGCTGCAGGAGATGTTCACACCTATGCGTCCAAACTGCAAATGAACCACACATGAGCGAAGCCGCTGCTCCCGCACTGACTGTAACGCAGTCAGTTCTTCTTTTACTGTTATGCTGTTTTGTGGATCACAAGGTTTAAAACTACTTATAAACACACACACACACACATAACGTAACTCCACCAGAGTGCCTATTTCGAGTCACTTTTGCCGGTCGAAGCCCGGATAAAGGAGCAGGGTTGGAATTGTGACATTAAAAAACAATAATTGCTAAAAGAAATTTAATTTGTAGTTCTAAATAAATTCTAAATGCATTTAGGATGTTTTTTTTGCTCACTTTATGTCTCTTCCACGATGTTATTTCTCTCTCCAACAGCGTAGGTTACAATTATATTAGCATGACCAATTATGCAAATTAGGTGATGATCATTTAGCGACTTCTAGCGACTTTTAGGACAGCCAATAGCGATTTTCCCTACTGAGGAGTTGGCAACACTGCATAGAGGCTACACAAGCCAGCAAGTACCAACGACCGGATTTGGTGTGTGGTAATAACGGTTAAATTAACTTTTTTTTTTAAATTATTTGACTATATATGAATGCTTGTGTATAAATACTAGGGGTGCAACGATATTCGTATCGATATTGAACCGTTCGATACAGTGCTTTCGGTTCGGTACGCATATGTATCGAACAATACAAAATTTTTAATTTATTTTATCAACTTTCCTTCTGACGATGCTGTCTGTGTTGAGCGCTCAGTGAATCTGCACTCGACAGTGCAGCCTAGGCGGAGCAGTCGAGTGCAGATTCACTGAGCGCAGGGCAAGCTGCACTCGACAGTGCAGCCTAGGCGGAGTAGTCGAGTGCAGATTCACTGAGCGCAGGGCAAGCTAGCGAGACAGAAGTTAAGTATGGGCAGAAATCTGTGCCATCAGAAACTGAATTTGAATAAGTTAAATTTGAATTTGAATTGCTCAGACTGAATCTGAATTGTAACTTGAATAAATGCTTTTGAAAACCGAATTTGAATTAGTCTAATTTGAAATTGAATTTATGGTTTGAAAATGATCATCACTAAATTGAAATTGAATTTTAGATTTTGAAAATGAATTGATTTGCTTTGAAACTGCATTTTATCCTTTAAAAATTCAGCTCTCGAATACTTTCAGTTTCACTTCTCACCATTCAGTTTCAGTTCTACAATTCAATTTCAGTTCCAAAATTCAGTTTTTTGGAACTTACATCCGGTTCCGGTTCAAGCGCAGATTAATAGAACTACGTTTTACTAGCGGACCGAAAGTGTTACTGACGGGAATCTACAGCGTCTTGAGCTGAATTAAGACTTCAGAAGTCATTCGTCATGTCGAATGACCAGCGGATGAACTCTCAGGTTGGTAATAAATGTATTACATGTATAAGAACAAGCGTCATGTTAACAAATGATAGCCGTACGGTAACTTTTATGCTTATTGTAGCTGCTAGCTAAAAACGCTAATTTAGCGTAGTTTGCCCTGAATTCAGCTTTGACAACAAATATGATCGACTGTTTCTAGTAGAATTCCAAAGTTGTCATCTTGGACCCTCTCAGAGTACCCCCTCTGTATGCTTGCAGAGACCCCTACAGTAGGGAAACATGCAAAACGGTGTCCAAACCTTTGTATTTTAGCTTTATTTATGTCTTACACAGCATCCCAACTCTTTAGCTAACTTAATAACTTTAGCTAAAGTGAATAGTTAGTCTAATTCATTAGTGCAGCATTACTGGATAACTTAAAAACTTTACCTATGAGATCAAGAGAAGGCGGGTCAATGCTGGGTGTGGTTTGAAAACTTTGTGTTATTGCATTTTATTTTTGCTCATATGTAGAGATATGTTCTCTACTCTTATAAAGGTCCATTTCAGTAACAGATTCAGTGTTTTACATAAGCTGTTTTCACAAATCCATATGGAATAACCAGTTATGGAAGTTAGGTCAGGCGTGATGCTGGCTTCCAGTACTGTATTTTTAACTTTAAATAGGAAAAAATTTGCCCTTGTTTGTGAGATTTTGAAAGCATGCCAAGTCTATGAGAACCGGTTTCAGCCAGTTGGAGCCGGTTCCTTTGCTTTGGGCTGAAAATGAGAGAGATGAGAAATGTGATCTAGGTTCAAAATTCTGTGTGCTGGTTATTCGTCGTTGATGTCTTGTTGTGCTGCTGATTAGAAATCTTGGTTGTTTCAGATGTAATGTTGTACTTCACACATAATGATGATGATAATAACAATAAAAAAGTGGTCAGGTTTTACACAGATTTTTATCCTATTAAAATGAGAATGTTTGTGCTTAAGACATGCTACACTTGCGTATTTTCCAGCTTCATATTTTGTTGTGGCTGTTTTTAATTATTTAATCCTGGTAGCTGTCTGGTAGCAATATGAGTACTAAGGGGATGTTACACAGAAGAGCAGTGATGTGGCAAATAAAGACTGAAATATCAGGAAAGTTATTTGTAAAATTACAGAAAAAATTGACCTTTTAACATTACCTAAAGCAGTGAATCTTACAATAGTTTTCAGACTAGGTGACTAAAGTCTTTCTCATGTATTCAAGTTACCTGTACAGGCCTCCTAGCTATATTTCAGTTATTTAGAAAGTTCAGTTGCTGCTACATAGGGATACGCGCGACTACTTAACTAGATGTATAGATGTTACTCCCCTTGCTAGTAGACATCAGAAACACTAGTTGGCTAGTAGGGCTGCCACAATTTGTTGACATAATCTATGACGTCGACTATTAAAAAGTGGTTAGTCCATCATTTTATTGTTGACGCGTCATATACATACCACATAAATGTGTTTTTGTAACTGCAGTACACTGCAGGAAGGTATGGGGGCAGTATCACATTTTCCATCTGCAGGACTGCACTCAGTTTGGGATGCTATTTACACTTCTCTGACATGAGGCACATGGGTGGAAACAGTCCTCTTCCCACATGCTTACACTACTGTAAATACCACACGGTTCGGGAAGGAAGCTGACTGAATGCAGGAAGCACATGACAACCAGACTATTACCAACACGTATTAGCGTAAACTGACCTTACGTGGACTTTGTCTTGGGAAGATGGCAAATTAAAGACTGTCTAAAGTTCGATTTGAAACTTTGCACCCTTTGTTGTGCTCATAAAGAACTTTAGTTAATTTTTAATATGATTTTCTGGCGTTCTCTTGTTTACGCGGAGACTCTAAAGGATCTGGCACACCATGTAGACAAATTGGCTGGCAGATCATGATTGTGGTTTACCGTGAGCTACAGTTTCTTTATCATTGGCTTTGTGGCTGACTTATCGTGTTCAGCTGAGGTTAAAAACAGTGTGTGCGGATGGTGGTTAAAGCTAAATTTAATGTGGGCTTTGGTATTAAACTAATATTTTTAATATAATGATATTAAAAATGATCCTCCAGAATTGTTTGTCCTTCCAGAATTGTTTCTATTTGAAACAGACTACATAGCTTTTGTGGAGATTTATATATTTAGCTTGTTAGTTTAAGGTTAGCTTCACAAAGTCAATAAAATTATACACTGAAAACAAGTGTCTGTTACTCATGCCTACCCAAAATCTCCTTCTGCTATAAACAAGCACTACAATACATGCAGAAGTTTGGACACCTCAAGGCAAATTAAACGTTTATTAAATTTCAAAGTAAAAAGAAATGAATAAAGCCCTTCGGGGAAATAAGATGTGTCATTTCATTATATATTTAACTCCCATCCCAAACATTCAATGAAACTCTCAGAAGTCAGCATTAATTAACTCATTAGGTCTCATACAGTTCATGTATGTGTCTCGCCTGTCATCCTATGATAGCTGGGATAGGCTCCAGCGCTCGCTGGCGTCCCTGAAGAAAGTGGGTGAATGGACTTGTACCGACAAATTTTCTGACCACTCCAACTTTGCTCTCCTACTTAGGAAATCTCGAGTTAAGCTAACTGATGCTTAAAAGCCTATTATAATATCATTAATAACGGTAATTAACAGGAACACTGTAGAACTGCTGGGCAGAAAGGCCAATTGAAAACTCCATATGATGACAAGGGACCCGGCTCAGCATCGGTAAAGGGAGACCTTACCTATGCACAGATGACCTCTGGATAAGCCAACGCCTTTCTGAAAGCTCGATTAAGGTGAGAGACTGGTGGCAGCTGAGACTGCAACCTTGCAAATCTTACCAAAGGTATATTTGGAGGAAATGGGAACATGGAAAAATTCTGCTTTAAGGCTTGAGAAGAATGGACCCTGTTATAAATACATGTATACACAAACACCACTCAAGAACTCACAATTATCAACAAGTATTATGTGAAAGTGTGAGTACTTCAAACTAATGCATACAAATGTAGTTTTTTTATTACTGCAGGAAGTCAAGCCTGCTGTGGGTTTTAATAAGCAAATGTGTGGCTACAAATGAGTGTGTAAAGACAGAGTGAAACAAATGCGATTATTGAGATTTATTTTTTTAAAATAAAGAGGCATGTGTACAGACAGCTTTATAACTCTGCCGAAACATACAAGCTCACCTGCCGATATAGTGAGATTTCCAGCATTAGGAATTTTAAATAATCCCGACAAATAAATTGAAAAGTACTCTAATTTTAAAAGAATTTATTCCTTCACTTGCACGGGTAACTATGCAAAAATACTTCTACCATCAAAGCAGCGTGTTATGATTTATTGAGGACTCTAAACGGTGATTCACCAAACTGAGAGCTTCAGCTATGCAGGCTATTTTCAGGCTGCTTGTACTGCCTAAGCGAAGGAAAATGTAAACGTTTTTTATTGCTGTGTGTTCAATTTATGCCCCAATATCAATGTATGAGAACTAAGCTACAGTGTAGCCTAGCTGATTTGACCACAGGGGGTGACTTGTCTAAGCTCAAGGCTGCTTTCTCCAGCACTGCAGACATGTCGGTGTGCAAAAGGGTGTGAGAAAGAGAGAGACACGCAGGCTTGGAGAGCACAGATACCAGCTCCCCTGCTCCCGATCACATGGATTCTGCTGCAAAGGGACTCAGACAACACGAGGTGCAAAGGTTTAAGCTATTCCTTTTCTGGAATACCAACAAACATGAGAATATAAGACCACTATAACTCACCCCCTGCTGGCCTCTTGGGGAACAGCAAGTTCCTCAAGCACAAGTGAGTGCACAAAATGGCTGACCTGAATTAATGCTTTGTGATCTCAGAAGGAAATGACTGCAAAAAGACTGTTGTTTCTAATAAATAGCATAACATAACATAACATAACTACTCGCTGGGACCTTCAGGTGGACTCTTCTCATGTGTGCACTTCCGCGTAGAAAGTGCAACACTTCAATGTACCTAACACCCTGCATAACCACCATGCTTGCCGATGCAGCAGGTCTGTGTAACTGTGAGTGTAGGTTTATAAAACTACAATCACACTACTGTCTGTAGTTAGGTTACAGACAAATTTTCAGGCTGTTGTTTGGCAGAAGGCTCCTCCCCCTCCCTATAACCCCTCCCCCTTAGCACTGTAATGTCTCTGGGCTCTGTCTGGACACCCCTCCCCCTCCATGCCAATGTTCAGCTGCCTGTTCTCTACCACTCATTGGCTCTGTGATTCTGTCTCAAACCTGCGCCTCCTGCTGCAGGGTAACTACAAGCTGCAGCACATTTTCTTTGAGTCCTGCATATCCTCCATACTAACCGACCTAAAACATCCTGCAGCGGTTCATATACATACCTTGCCTGCTTTTATCTACCGACTTCAGCACGGTGACCAACAGGATGCTTTAAAAAAAAAAAAACCGGGTGAACCACTCAGACTGCATCTCTGGACTGCGCGACCGTTAGTCGTTTAACGACCAAACCCCCTCTCCCCCGGTCGCAACGTCAGCCGTTGGAGTTTTTTTGTGCGTACGCGAAAGGAGGAGGAGTCTGTTCGCGAGTCAGAGGGGGCGCGGAGCAGTCGGTTGAATCCGCGAACACAACAGTTGTTGTTGTGGCACAGCTCACTAGTTTCCCCGGTTCATCTTGAGAACGTGGACTTGATGCAGCACTCATAACGCATCCCGAGAGCATCGGCGCTTCACACAGGGGGTCCGTAAGAGTTGGTTTGGACACCAGAGGGTGAGGAGGGGACCGTACGGAACGAAGCTTAAAATCGCGGGAACGTCGGCGGACAGCGTAGAGAAATTCGGTGAGTCGAGGTACTGCAGTTAGCATGCTACCCAGACAGCTTATTTGTACTTTTATTTAATAGCAGTGAATGTCATCCTTTATGGAACTTGTGGTTCTGAACAGAAACATTTGATATGAATTAGGGGAAAAAATCTGTTACTGGTAGTTGGCTGCATACAATGCAACAGTGACCCCTACAGACCGGGATTACAGCAGACATGCATAATGAAAACCCTGTCAGCTAGCAGTGTCAGTGTTCGCTAAGTGAATAATGGTATATTGATACTGTTTTGGTTTTTTTAATCGATATCACGGAGTGAAAACATTTTATTTGCAGCTTTTATTTACAGACATTTTTAAAAAAAAATTCTCTAATGGCTTATATTCGATTCGTTTTTTTGTGTGCTAGAAAAGTCGTTTGCATAACCAGTCTGGAGTCATAACATCCGTGTATGCTAGCATTAAACTGTGAATTGATTTGAATGCTGATATATCTTACATTTGTTATTCAGGTAGTTTTTTTAAAATTACATACAGCATATATTTTAGAACATTTGAGCTTTTAAAAAATTACATGTCTATTCCTTGATTTCTGATAAACGTTGTGAAACAAGTCACCTTTATCTTTAGTTATATAAATCAGCAGTCCCCAACCTTTTTTGCGCCACGGACCGGTTTGTGCCCGACAATATTTTCACGGACTGGCCTTTAATGTGTCGCGGATAAATACAACAAAATAAAACTAGTACCGGTAACGAAAAAAAGATTTATTCATAACACAGGTGAAAAGACCCAGGAAAACCGAGTTAACGATAAAAACGATAACAAAATAACGCTGAAAACCGATAAAAACCCTGAAAACCATACATTTCACACCTGAGCCTCAACTCTTGCGACCCGGTACCAAACGACTCACGGACCGGTACCGGTTCGAGGCCCAGGGGTTGGGGACAGCTGATATAAATAATAGTCGCTTTACTATCTGCTGATTGAAGAAAGAGTTCTTACATCTCATCAGTAATCAAATACTTTAAGTTTGCTTCCCAATTCAGAATGTGGAAATGCACACTTGTGTCTCTGATGTTTTTGTACCTCATTTTATGGCTTTTTAGGTAAAGTTCTACAAAGTCAATGTAGCAACTGCGCCATGTTGGTGCTAGGAAGCAGCGAATATAATCAGCATGTTGACATAACAAAAAGCTTTGTGGCGTCCGTTATTGATCTTCTGTGGATGCTAAATGAAAATGTGGCTTTTATTTTAAAAATAATATCCACAAAAGTTTTTTAGCTCTTACTAGATGGTATCCCTAAATTCACTGCTACAGTATAATCTTTTTAACTTAGCTGTCTAAAGTGACTAGAAGTGAGTAGGAGAAAGCTGCATTCCTCATATTGAGCAGCTGAACCCGCCCCCTCCCCCTCTTGGTTTAAAGTGGTACAATCCAGTAATTTTCCATTTCACTCTCCTAGGATGTGGGTGTGGCCTAAAGTCAATGATCAGACAAGAGTTGAGCAGGTTTTGGTTTTTTTACCTGCCAGTGACTTTACTTGAAAACTGAAATCTCCACCTTTTATGGTTTTGGTGGAAAGATGGAAAGATGTACATGATCATTACACTGCACTAAAGATCAGACACCAAATGTCTTGGGCAATTTCTCAGTTTTCAGTGCTGTAGTCTTTCATCATATTTTCCAACATCTTACATATTTTTTTAAAAAAATCAGTTAATATAAAGTCAACAGTTTCATATTTGCTTTTAATTTTTTGAATCATGCCTTGTTTCTGGTTTCACCTCCCCCTCTTCACTTCTGCAGTGCTCACATGGTGCACTTGTAATTCATTACAGAGACTGTTGTTTCCCTACAGAACAGGAAGCAGCCCTTAAAGGCACAACCTATTTTTTTTTGTGTGTGTGTGTGTGTTTAAAGTTATATTTGACTTTGCTGTAGCTATTTATTGTGCTTTTCCTGTAATCCAGGTTTTTGCAATTACTGTAATAGTAATATGCTATGCTACAGTTTGTAGTTTTACCTGTGTTCGCTTTAAGATTGTATTCAGTTTGGATGTGTGTTTTAACCGGTGCCCTTTCGGTTGCAAAAAAACAGAATGCTCGATCAAGCCCTAAACTCCACACGAAAATGTTTAGTGGTCAAAATAAACTTTTCCCCCCCCATAGATCTCTGTAGAACCAGAGGTTCTTTTTGCAACCACAACTGTCACCCTCTGGTGGCCGTCAGATAGAAGCCACTTCCAGGTTAGCTTCGTATATGTTAGAAATGCGTAAAACAAAAAATGTCAGCTAGCAGTGGCAGTGGCCAGTGATAAATTAATTACTTTCTAATACCATAGAATTGATAATATTACACTGGCAAATTTTTAAAATTCTGATTAATATGACATTAAATGTTAAAACAAACAGCAAAAAGCTACTTAAACATTGTCACTGTTTTTGTGCGTAACAAACTGTTTCAGGTGGGAAAAACTACAAAAATATAATGAATTTTCTCCCAAATTTCACAACTGGAAATGTACATTTGTGTCTTGGGTATGTTCATACCTCACTTCAAGACATTAAAAGCCAGTCCTACAACATCAGTGTAGCGACTGTGCCGTGTTGGTGCTAGGAAGCTGCAGACATAATCAGTGTCCTGCAAAGGTGGTAATTTGGGCGAGGGACAAAAAAAATGACAGATCTTAATGTGTAGTTGTTTATCTTGAGATAGAAACTAATGAAGAAAGTGCCAAAGTAATAAATGGACTATGTCACTCTGTTTTGTGTCGTTGGATTGGCAGCTTTACTGAAGAGTTAGCGATTTAAAAAATACACTTGCAGGAATCGCTGTAGCTTATCAAACTGCAATCTAGATAGAGCCTTCAATGTGATAGAATAGAAAAATATAATGGCTAATGTGAGTAAGAGGCAGCTGCACCCCTCCCCTCTTGGTTTAAAGTGGTACAGTCTAGTAATTTTCCATTCCACTGTCCTAGGATGTGGGTGTGGCCTAAAGTCGATCTCATCAGACAAGAATTAAGCAGGTTTTGTCTTTGACCTATCACACAAATTTACTACAAATGAGAAATCTCACTTTGTTTTTGGTTTTGGTGAACTGATGCGCAGAATAGATATAAGGCCAGCGGAGTGATTTCTGAACTGCATAAAATATCAGGCACCAAGTGGTTTGGGCAATTTCATCTGTCTTCAGATTTGGAGTCTTTCATATTTTCCAACTCCCCGTTATAATGTTATTGATAACCGTGTCCATAGAAACAGAGAAAATTAAGAGTTTAATATTTGGTTTTTACCCTTTTAGAACATGGTATGGCCTTGTTTTTGGTTTCACCTCCCCCGCTTCACCCAGCGGCAGTGCTCACATGGTGCACTTGTAATTCATTACAG
The DNA here is from genome assembly GCF_041146795.1 of Maylandia zebra. Taxonomy (NCBI): domain Eukaryota; kingdom Metazoa; phylum Chordata; class Actinopteri; order Cichliformes; family Cichlidae; genus Maylandia; species Maylandia zebra. Next base: position 27,814,214 of record NC_135172.1, on the reverse strand, counting down.
TCTCTCTTTTTTTTTTTATCTGCAGAAGAGGAAGCAGCCCTTAAAGGCGCCACATACATTTTTCAAAAGCTTTCTTGTAGATGTTATATTTGACTTTGCTGAATTTATTTAACTTCTTATACCGTGTAAGATTGTCTGTATTGAGTTTTATAAATCAGCAATTTGTAGAGCTAGCTTCATTAAGATTTTAAGATTGTAAATAAAAAAATATTTTGTTTTGTTTTCTATCATTAAAATCGAGACCTTCTGGGGAGCTCCATGTGGAGAAAAGGGGGAGTTAGTGTGACAGCAGTCCTGGTTTATACATGTTTGCTACCAGATGTAAGTCGGCACTGTGCAGCTGTTGGCTCATGACAACTATAGGCCAAGAGTTTTTGGCCTCAGTGATAAATATGAGCAGAATTTGATGACATAACTCAGATTCATCTGAAATTTTAATGTGTATATTAGACAAGGGCGTAAAGTGCCATTCAGGTAGGCCACATCACTGTACCATGTCACACAGAGCATACTTGTATCTTGCAGCATTTTCTGTAGAGAAATAATTAAAAATAATATATCACATTATATAACTGGTCAAGTGACAAAATGCATATTGATTCTCAATACTCTCAATACGTGCCACTGCTATTGTGTGACATTATTTGTTATGTATCTTAAATTCTTACAAAGCGGTGCACTTCAACATGAAATGGTATTCATGTTGGTATATCATAGTAGTTATGGTTAAAACCATGTCACCATGGTTATTTATTGAAATTTAAGCTAATTCTTAATAGATTGATCAAATAAATCAAATGTAGAAATATAGAGACATAACTGATTTGTCCACAATGAAAAGGCAAATCAGTTTGTGTGTTTCTCATTTAATTACAGATTCTGACATTTACATGTTATGTTATGAAATTATTCTTATGGAAGTTAGGTCAGGCGTGATGCTGGCTTCCAGTACTGTATTTTTAACTTTAAATAGGAAAAAATTTACCCTTGTTTGTGAGATTTTGAAAGCATGCCAAGTCTATGAGAACCGGTTTCAGCCAGTTGGAGCCGGTTCCTTTGCTTTGGGCTGAAAATGAGAGAGATGAGAAATGTGATCTAGGTTCAAAATTCTGTGTGCTGGTTATTCGTCGTTGATGTCTTGTTGTGCTGCTGATTAGAAATCTTGGTTGTTTCAGATGTAATGTTGTACTTCACACATAATGATGATGATAATAACAATAAAAAAGTGGTCAGGTTTTACACAGATTTTTATCCTATTAAAATGAGAATGTTTGTGCTTAAGACATGCTACACTTGCGTATTTTCCAGCTTCATATTTTGTTGTGGCTGTTTTTAATTATTTAATCCTGGTAGCTGTCTGGTAGCAATATGAGTACTAAGGGGATGTTACACAGAAGAGCAGTGATGTGGCAAATAAAGACTGAAATATCAGGAAAGTTATTTGTAAAATTACAGAAAAAAATTGACCTTTTAACATTACCTAAAGCAGTGAATCTTACAATAGTTTTCAGACTAGGTGACTAAAGTCTTTCTCATGTATTCAAGTTACCTGTACAGGCCTCCTAGCTATATTTCAGTTATTTAGAAAGTTCAGTTGCTGCTACATAGGGATATGCGCGACTACTTAACTAGATGTATAGATGTTACTCCCCTTGCTAGTAGACATCAGAAACACTAGTTGGCTAGTAGGGCTGCCACAATTTGTTGACATAATCTATGACATCGACTATTAAAAAGTGGTTAGTCCATCATTTTATTGTTGACGCGTCATATACATACCACATAAATGTGTTTTTGTAACTGCAATACACTGCAGGAAGGTATGGGGGCAGTATCACATTTTCCATCTGCAAGACTGCACTCAATATTAACAAAGAAGAAGTGTAGGCGAATGGCAAAGCAGGAAGACGGAAGAAAATGGAAACAGATTTTAAAAAATGCGAAAGCATTTCACAGAAAACAAACTTAAATGCAGACTGTGCAAAGTAGGGCTGCCACAAACGATTATTTTGCTAGTCGACTAGTCACCGATTATTTTTGCGATTAGTCGACTAATCAGATCATGCATCCATTGGACGTAAAACGTACAGCTTATTGCACTAGCATGCATCTGCTCTTGTTTAACTATCATTAGCTTACAGCTTTAAGTGTTTAAGGTATGTGCTAACTAAAAGTAGAGACAAGATGATAGTTTATTAAATTTTAATGAAATTTGCAGATTTTTTCGGTGGAGCTTAATTAGAGCTGGGCGATATGAGATTTTTTCATATCACGATATGTTTTTTTCATTTCAGGCGATAACGATATCTATCACGATATAAGCCAAATAACTATATTTGTAAGATTTAAATGTGCCGTTGCTCACAAGTAAAATGTGAAATAATCAGCAGCTTGTTTATATTTAAATATTTATTTCCCATAATAAGTTCAACAGGGTAGATGTACTTAAGGAACATGAGACTTTTTCAGATAAATAAAGGCAAATATTGCAAACTACACAAAAGGCAGCCGCTAAAGCGTTTAAGTTTCAAAATAGAACAAACGAAACAGACTAAATTGTCAATTCCACTTAGAAACAAAATATTAATTCTAAAAATAAATCTTAGTTTGTTTTACAGAAGAACAGACAAAACTGACTAACTTTTGTCAATATCAAATAAACTGAGAACTAAAAGGAAATTCTCAATCTCTCCTTGTTGTATAGCTGAGCTTTTCAAACAGTTTTAACAGTTACTTTAGTCTGACAAAAGCCGAATGACAAATTAGCGCTTCCAGTCAGAGACTGAGGCTACGTCCACACGTACACGGGTATTTTTGAAAACGGAGATTTTAGTTTTAAAAAATAATCCCGTCCACACATAAAGGCAGAAATGAAGGAAAACGCTGCTATGAACATGCCAAAGCAGCAGGTGGCGCTAGATTCCTAACCGTGCAGAAATATTGGCCAATCAGAAGTCTAGAAGCCTCGGTGGGAAAAAGTAAACAAAGCTGGGGCATAGAAGCAGAACCGAGTCGTATGCGTGGAGGGACAGTAACTGTGTGTGTATGTAAGCATTTAAACACTGCAGAGAGTAGAATTAACAGTAACAGTATTGTAGAAATTCATTTCACCGAAACAATAACGTGGCGCACAGTGTGACGCATGCACCAGTTTATTGTATTTCCAGACTTGCTTTCGGCACAATTTACAGTGCACGCTACTCTGTTTTTTGTCAGACTTGAAATAGCCGAAATACCTTCACACTACGGAACTTCTATGGCTCTTCCGTTCGACAATCTCTCCGGCATTGGAACCATCATCTGTTTTCTCTTCGGTCACGCTCGGTTGATTTTTCTAGTCGGCACACTCATTTCCTCCATTACGCGCTGGCTCCATTACCCGCTGGCTGCTTCCCAAACAAACACACGTGCGGCTTGGCACTTGTGCTGTACGTAACAAGTCACGCCACGTGACGCTGCGGCTGTGATTGGTTCGGCTCTGCGCTACTTAATTTGGATTGGCTGACCTTTTTTTTTTTTTTTTTTTTTTTTTTTTTTTTTAAGAGGACAAGAGCGGCGAGGTCTATCGCGATAGCTTAATTTCTCTATCGAGTAAAAGTTATATCGCGATACATATCGTTATCGTTCTATCGCCCAGCTCTAAGCTTAATAATCTCAGTCGTCTGCTCCTTGCTATCTAAAATATAACAGGACACCGGAGTATATTCTCGAGCATCTCACACTTCTGATAATCAGTTGTCTGCTTGACGTTTATTCAGCTGTGTAAAAACTATAACTTTAATCTCAGCCAAACCGATTTACTCAGGAACAAAGAAAATACTGAAAAAAACCAAACAATAACATTTTAAGTTATCTAAGTGACTTATATGTTTAACCTGAGTAGCGAAAGATGGCAGTGGGTTTGAAAACGATTTGCCGGGAGTCCGGTGTTCTCACCGGCTCTAGTGAGCCTTGAACCCGGGCTAGCTATCGAGCTGGTGGGTAACAGACGTCTCTGAAAACGTCGGAGCACTTTTGAAAATATGTGGTGTCTTGATACACTGAGCTGGTGTTTGAAGTTTACACAGCTACATTCTCGCCTGAAAATATGTTAAGTTTATTTTGTGACCCAGAAAGAATAATAAGAGTAATATTAAAACTAACTAGCTGCCGCTATTGTTGGAAACTGAGCTGGCATGCGCTATGAATTCTGGGACAGGGTTGGGCTACGAAGTATACACCCGACCCATCCTTCAAATCTTGGGAAATAAAGGACGCATTTGTTGGCGGCATTTGTCGGAGTCTTCGAATTTGGACAATCTTCGTCGTGTCGCTGTAACGTAATTGGCCTACTAATGCGGGCACAGGAAGATGCGGTTCCTGAATTTGGACACAGCTACGATACCGGACACTGCTTCTTCTTTGGGGTTTAAAGGCAGCTGGCATCGTTGTACATGCAGTGCTGCCAACTTCTGTTTCAGTCCGTTATTACACTCTTAAATCCTGCTACTTATTCCTGCGTCTTTTGGGATCTTACAAAGCTTCAAACAACGCATCGACTACTAAATTAGTTGTCGACGATTTTGATAGTCGACGTAATTGTGACTAGTTGACTAATCATGGCAGCCCTAGTGCAAAGCGAAAGAAGTAGTTTAAATGCTCATAAACTGCAGTTCATAAATATTTAAATCCCCAGATTTGATCTATGATATCAAATCTGAATGGGTCAGTTTTATAGATTTACGTTAATGTGTTGCGTTGATACTTAATGTTATAATGTTATGACAATGCTTGCTAAGCGAACACCATTTTAGTTTTGTTAGCTAATAAGTGAAATGTGATAGTAAACCATTAAACAGGAGAAGCTACACTGTCTCCTAGTTTGGGGGTTTTTCCACACAATTGCAGCCGTAATGATTAGTTGGCTTTCCATTCGGTTTCTTAACAGAATAGATAAACATCTAGTCACCTAGTCAGGGTTTTGTGGTCTGTAGGGTTGTGTAATGTCATATTGTCTGCAATACCAGAATATATATTACATGATAAGTGTCATATCTCAATATCATTGCTGTAGCAAAACTATGGTTATACATTGTCTAGGTCATGCAACAAAGAGATAATCCCAGGCATGTCTGATAGCAAGAGCTGCCTGCCAGTCTCAGGTGATGATTTAATACTTAAAAAGGGAGCTACTTCAGCAACCTCCAATAAAGTAGTAGTGTAAAATATGTAAAGAATGTTGTTTCCACTGAAAATGGAAACAAGAAACTTGTTTCACCACTTAAAGAAGAACACACTGTCAAGTACAGCCAGATTATGAAGCAGGGGATGTGCGACCGAAATGTTAAAAAAAAAAAAGACTCGACTGTGCATAACTGCACTCACTAGCTGCACTCCCTATGACAGAAGGAGCAAATGTTTGATGAATATTACCAATACTGTTACATGGTGGTCAAGGAATGCTTTAAGCAAACTGGTCAAAAAGCTTGAAGCAAGTTACAACTACCCAGGTAGAAAATATTTTTCATTGGCCACACTGAGCGAATTGTGCACTCTAGCCAGTAATAAAACTGTAAAACCTGTAATCTGTGTTCAGCTATTCTTTTCACAAACAGTTGGCACATTAAGTAACTCCCGATGTTTTATTTTGCATATTTTTACTGGATACCCTTCCTGATGCAGTCTCAGAGAGATTTGTGTCTCCTCCCTCTGACTACCTCCTCCAGCTTATTCAGGGAAACATCGAGCCTCTTCCAGGCCATCCAATAGACGTAATCTCTCCAGCATATCTTGGGTGTACGCCTGTGCCTTCTCCCGGCAGGTTCCTGGCCGGAATACCTTACCCAGGAGATGACAGATGTCTCAATGTGGAGGTGTAGGGGCTCTACTCTGAACCCCTCTCAGATGACAAACTCCTCACCCGATCACGAAGGGAAAGCTTATCCATGCTTCGGAGAAAGCTAATTTCCATGGCCTGTATCTGTGATCTCATTCTAATTTTGTTAACAAAAAGATCAGACCTAAATTAACAAATGTAAGGTGTTTCTAAACAACTATGCACCATCTTGTGGGAGGTGACTGCATTACATTTAGGACACAATCATTTCATGGGATTGGGAATCTATTAAAATTTTAACAATTTATTCAAACGACTAGTAACTCTGATAGAGAGTAGTGAAAACAGCAATGATTAGTCGACTACTATATATCTACTGAAGGAAATTTTGTCATAAGGCAGTTAGCTCGAGGGTCCATTCGGACACCCATGTGCCTTCTTGTTTTTTGTGACCATAGGGACTCATCCGCAGAAAACTTACTTTGCAGTGTACTAATTATACATGCTGCCCAGGCTGCGGATTTCAAAGAAATATAACAGGAATGGCTACTTAGCCGTCCGGTCTTCAGCTCCGCATCAGAGTATAATCATGATTAAAGCCTGGATAACCTTTTCCTTTTCCATCTGTTGATGCCTGAGAATTTCATCTTCAGTGAGTGAACATAAAGGTTGGTACATATGTCCGCATAACTCTCCATGTTGTGCAATTGTCCATGGACAAATTACATTACGATGCACCAACAACACATGGACTTGGCAGTGGACTTCAGGCTTGATTCCTGTTATACTTTAAAACATCCCTGAAAGTCAATAGATGACAGGTGTACAAACCAGCGTAATTCTGCAGCACTAGAAAATTAGCGACCGTGTTTCCTTTGTCAGAGTAACCAGGCCACTGCTGCAACGATTGCTAAGAGCATTAATCTGTTTTCTCCAGTCACAACAAATTTGCTGTCAAACGTGATTCTACTGCAGTATTGGTAACTGTGATGGAAGGCTCTTGGCCAAGGTGCTGTGAAAGATCACCATAGCCTTCCATGTCACTGAAGTTGTTGTGGGCTCTGTCAACCTAGTTAGTTATATTTCTCAGGAGGTGCATGTCAGGTTGTGTGCAAGGTTACAGTGTAGCATTAAAAGGAGTTTCTGGTTATGTCGTAACTTACAACGTAACTTCCTTCAGCTGATTCTGTTCCCAAGCGACCTAATGGTGTGTCCTTGGTCTATCTCAGGGACTTCTCGGAACACCTGAAAAACTTCATCTAGGATGTGTCAGAATAACCATCCAAGCCATCTCAATGGGCCCCTTTTGCATGGAGGAGTACTGTCCCTACCCTAAACCTCTCCTGAATGACTGAGCTCCTCATCCTGTCTCTAAAGCAGGAATTATACTCTCCTTGTCAGTGTGTCCGCTCCGATCTCAATTACATAAATTTTGAAGTCACATGTTTAGCATGAGGGTTTGTGTGCTTTCCTGTTTCACGTCCATGGAGAATTTACATTAAAATGCACCAACTACATATGCTCCTCAGGCAGCAGAATTCTAGCTGATGTCCAAGAAGTATAACAAGAATGACTTCTTGACTGTCAGGTCTCCAGCTGTCGATGTTCGCTTCTGCAACAGAGTAAAATCATGACTTAAGGGACAGGCCAGTCACCTGTTCAGCCTTGCAGGGTAACTTAAAAGCTATACATGGGCCCATCACAGGAGGGAGCGTAGGGGTTTGGTGCTTTTTCAACTGGGAAGAGGTCTTGCCATTATAGTTTGAACATTTAATTATATGTGATATTTGATATGTGAATGTGAAATGGGTATGCTTGACCCAGCTAGGTTTGGTTCTAAATAAGAAGTAGAACTAGTGAAAGGGAAAATGTCTCCGCCTTTAATTTGGAGCACTTGGACTTTAACCACGTTCATAAAGGTGAGCTAGCCTTTACTACATTTACTAAATAGGCTAAGCCTAGGATTGTGCCATCGTCCATACATCATTTCAGTCAGTCCACTGAATCTGTATTGGTGTCTGCCAAGTGTCATCGAGTCTTCCAGCAAGAATCTGGAGCAAGGTAGGGTTGTTCCCAGCTATTAATTTCTTATCAGTCAAGCTTTAGATTTAGATTAATCCAACAATTTAAACACGAGAAAACGCATTCTCTTGAAAGTTAGTTGCAAAAGCAGGATTAGCTCTCTTACCTTACAGTTACCATTGTAATACTCGGTGTGCTTGTGGGTTGCTTCATGCCACCCACAAAGTACCAATATTTCACAAATATATTTTTCAGAAGTAAAAGAGAAATATATGGGAAAAAGTACTAGTACTTTACAAATACTATTATTTTATTGTAGCCTAGCCAAATAGGAATACTTTGAGACATTGCTAACAAATACATTTGCTATAAATACTGTCAAATTATGAAGCTGGCTAATTTATGTTAACATGTCAACAAATGCAATTGAAATGACCATTTACTGCTGTGGGTCCAATGAATGTTAATTAGAATATGTCTTCTCCTTTTATACTTAAAAAGAGTCTTCTGTTTATACAAACCAGCAGGGAGGGGAGAAACAAATATAGTTCTTTTTAAAATAGAGTGGTATTAAACAGGCGTATGTGGGGAAAGGCTAGCTATATTAATTACAAAAGGCATTCTCAGGCAGTCAGCCATTTTGTGCTCTAGCATTCACTGCAGCCCATCAAAGGAATAGAGTGGGGGATGGAAAAGTGTCAAAGTTGCTAGCTTGTTGACTTGTCTAAATTATCGAGTCAGGAAATTTTAGCTGTGTCCTGCAAAGTTTTTCACAGAAAACAGTGCGTGAGTTCCATGGCCTCTTTATGCTTGAATGTCTGTTTTTAGACAGAGAGGAGGAAGCTGTTAATACTGGATTTGTGAGTCCTTAATTCTGGACTTTATTACCACGCAGCAAACTTCCGAGAAAACCCACTTTTAGACATAAACAAGGATGAGTTATTGCAGAACAGACAGAAGTAAAATTTGATCAAAAAGCTTAAGGAGAATGAACAGGTCTTTCAAAGCCAAGGGTAAAATATCTGCCTCCACAAGAGGACTAGAACACACAACAAATCTTTTCCTGTTCAGCATAGACTTATTTAGACCTGAATATGTAACTATAGAGTCTGAATCATTTAGGTAGGTTTGAAATTGTAATTTATCTTTATAGTTCCCTCCCTTTTTATGAGAACCCCCCTACTCCTGAAATGGTTTAGTCCATGCCTGGCTGTAAACCTCCAGAGAGCCGACTGCAGGTGTGGGGGAGGGGTTCGGTGCTCTGTTGTCAGGCTGTGGCTCTGACTTTGTGTGCTAGCTGTAGCTATTTCATACAATGTGACCTAAACTCAAATTATTCCACACAGCCTTCAGACTCTTGAAAAAATAAAATGGAGCAACTACATGCAGATGTTTTGGTTCTGCAGTTAACCAAAAGTGTGGGGTTATTGTTTTTGTTTATTTTTTGTTTATTTAATGCCTTAAAATTAACTTAAGGTCGACTTTATTTTGGTGGATGGTGTACTTCACTTTGTATTTGTAACCATCCATAGCATTTTTCTGTAGTCATTACACAAACCCCGCTCAGCTTGCCTGATTCACATGGATCTCCTGGTTCTCCCACCCCCACCCTTTCCCTAGTTTTCTTCCCTTTTTTCCTTTTACCCAGCTCTCGCTGGAGTCTAATTTGTCACAAGAAGGGGGGGGGAGGCACAATCACGCGTACAATGTTTGAGAAATGGTAGGCAAAAAGTCAGTGCTTTTAAACGCAACAGTTAAAATCATCTCAAAAGAAATTTCCTTTCTTTTGACTACTTTTCAGAAATTGGTTTCTACAATACTACTACTACAATACTACTACATTTATATTTTCTACTGTAATTTCCTTATTTTTTTACGTGTTGTTTTTATTACTATGCGCTTTGGGGTTTTCAGCTAAGGGAACAGTTAAAGGAACGTCACACACTGTCTTGATGGCAAATAGCTGGATATATGTAGATAAAGGAATCCCACTGGAGAGAGGAATGATCAAATATAGTGGCAATAGCTGGGTCCCCAAGTTGATCTGTCCACATGCCTGCTGAACAAAAGTGAAAACTAAATCCATAAGGAAAGCATAAAAACTGACTGTGGCAGGTGGCAGACTATACCTGATGGGCTGTGTTCAGTTTTATTGCTGTCGTTGAGTGAGTTCAAACTGCGACTGCATCCACTTATAGATGAATTATGAATTTGACAGCATATCGAGAATGTGTTCAAGGATAAAGTCTTGTAATTGCACCTGTTTCTCTGGAAAGTATCGTCAGTACCATCATGTGTACTTGAACACATTTTTTCCTTTTAACAGTTTTGGTATTGGACGTGCTCTTCCCTTCTAAAGTGTCCACGTTTGAATGTATCCATCTAAATGTTTTCTATACATCTCACCCTGTTCAAGGTCTTGGCAGACTGGAACCTCTCCTGGCATGCATACACTATCTCAGAGCAAACATCCGCGCACTTTTTCTCAAACCTCTGGGTGATTCAGATTTTCCAGTTCACCTGACTTTTCCATCCACTGTGGTTGGAAACTGGAGCTTCAGAGTCCTAGTATTATAATATTAAGAAAGCTTTGATTGAATTTGTGTACGAATATTTTAGATTGTGTGACAGCCATAGACCCAAGGTTGCTACCTGTTTAGGGGAATTTTGAAAATTTTTTCCTGTGTTTAAGGATATAAAATCACTTCAGCTAACATTAAATGTTTTGGTCAGACTTTACCACATATGATTTTTTTTGTTATTGTTGTGGTTCCTACTAAACATGAGATCTTGTTGCCGGTGTAGCAGGCAGTAAGAGCTCAGTGTGCCTGCGCACAGCAGATCAGCGTGGCCATTTTAGGTTTCATTGAATCCAGATGCAGGAGGAGAGGGTGGGGGAAGGGAAGACTGCGCATTCTGCGCAGTAATGTAGGAATGCAGGCTCTGACCTCACTGGCTGACATCTATCTCTCTCCCCCCCCCCCCCCCCCCCCCAACCACCACCACCACAGTATTTAGCCTTCATAAAAATGTCTAATATCAGATAGCAGTTAATTGCTTTTTCAGTGTATAGTTAATCAGAAAATAAAACCAACAACATCTTGAGTGTCTGACAGGCTTAGACAGCGAAGTCTCAGGTTTACTGGTTGAAGGACATACGGCAGTCTGAAAGAGAAAAGGCGTTATTTTATTACCCAGTTCTTCAGACTTATAAAATATTTAGCAATATTTGAGGTTGTCGAGATTTTCTTAATTCTTCAATCCTAGCTTAGGGTGGTAGTGAGCAAGTGAGCACAAGACTTCTGGTCTCTTGTAACAAAAATAAGCTAAACCAGGATTTACAGTAGATCACTAACATGCAGAGATAACACTCAGTCGTCAAATTTGCTGTTTCCTCAAGATCTACGTATGCATATCAAGATTTCTGCAGATACGCATTGCTTTCCCCCCTCCCCCCTTCTTTTTTTGTGGGTGGGGCTTGTTATGTGATCTGATCCAGCTTGTACTCTGCATGCTCCTCGCAGCAGCGCTGGTGGCCATTTTGTGTTTCTGTCATGGAAGAAAGGAGGGTTAGGCAAAGAGTGCACTGCAAGCTTTTATTGACTCTGGCAAGAGGGCTGTTGATGAAGACAGGTGCAGGTTGAATATGAATGACAATTTAAATAAAATTGTATTTCTATCCTACTTCATCTTATTTTGTCGTTTTTGTGTCAAATCAGGAAATTACCATAAATAGTTCTTTTTAATTTGATGAATCATTCAAAGCAAACCTAATTAGAAGAAGTGATTAAAAAAATGAACCATGTAGGCTTTTGATTTTATATTTTTAGGTGTGTGTTCTTTGTTCCTCTTGAGTAGAGGAACCACCCCCGCATAGGAATGGTTTAGTCTCATTTAACAGCAGCCCTCCCTGCTGAGGGAGAGGCTGGGCGGGTAGAGGCTGCTTATTGTGTCAGACTCTGCTCTCTTTTTTTTTTTTTTTTTTTTTTTCTTTTCTTACTGGATGCAGCTAGCATGATACTTTGGGGCTAAGAAAGCACCATTTATTCTCAATAAAAGATATATATACACACACTTTCTTTCCTTTTTTGCTGAGATAATCTTTTAACATTCAATAAAAACAATAGACTGTATACACAGTTTGGTACAAAATTGCTTAACTGGCTTGTTTGATATGTTTTAGGAAGACATTAAAGACGTTTCAGCGGGTCTAGAACATTCTAGCGGTAGTATTTTAGATAAAACCAAAAAAAACTTCTGGTTTTCCCTTGGTAATTCTGAAAGTGCAGTATTACTTCAAAAAGAAATAAAGTAAAATTTTCTTTGTTTGAACGCCCCACCCCCACTTCCGCCCTACAGCAGAATGGTTCAGCCCATGAGCAAGAGGGAGAGGCTGTTCCAGAGAGAGCGCCTTTCTCTCTCTGTGTGTGTGTGTGTGTGTGTGTGTGTGTGTGTGTGTGTGTGTCTGTCTGTGTGAAAGAGACAGATGGAGAGAGGGGGAGGGTGGCTTCAGCTTGTTCTAGGTTGAGTGTCGAAAGTGTGCAATTTAGCGCTGGTTGTGCAGTGCTAGCTAAGCTGAGACTAAAGTGCACATTGTGCTGCTTTTTGTTGTGTTAGTGACTTTATTTGTTTTCTGTGTTGTTGCTTTTCATTTGGTTGTGTATATATAATGTAATGTCACTTCTTTTTTAACTTTTTTTTTTTTTTTTACTGTTTGGTTTGTCTTTAGCACAGACTGCGTAGTAGCTTTAGAGGAAAAACATAGACTCCTCCCCTTTACCTTTGATCGTCCTCTGCTCAGTAATTTATCTGACCTTCAGTGGATGCCATATTTTCTAGAGTCATCCTGATAAAGGTGAACACATACAAAAAAATAATTTCTATCATTGTTTAGTATTGAGGCTTTTGTTAATTTTTTTTTTTTAGAGATTTGGCGCATTGAGCTGTTTGGGTTTGTTTGGTCCACTCAGTTTGATTTTCAGTTTCAGCCTTAACAGTCTAAAGGTTTAGGTTTTTTTTTTTTTTCCAGTTCTGTTTTGAAAGTGTGAATACAGTGAATACTAAGCCAAAGGATGTCTGTGGAGATGGTGCAGGGCTCTAGGTTTTGAAATAGTTCAACAAATTAAAAAAAATCAGTAAACCTTTTGGTGCCTCTACCTTTCATCGGATCTTAACACATCCTGCAAATGTATGGTCATCTTATCACTGAACAGAAAGGAAATGTGATCCTGATTAGCGTGTGCACACTGTCTACATTATACATGGCTTAAATTGTTTATATCTGAACAATATGAATTCATGTTTATTTAAGGTTTTTTGGAGGGTTTATTTTTTTTTTTTGCATGTTTTGTCTTGAGGAAAACATTACAAAATTACTGCTTTCTGTGAGACCTATCCCTAAGGTACTAGTGCACCGCCTGTAAATACTTATGCGATGGAAAGAATTTAAAACAGCTATTGTTTCCCCCTCCCTGGTTTCTAATAAATTCAACATTTTGTGTGAAAGTGTGGCATTTAGCATGGCCAAGAAGAGTCCTGTGAGATTATGTTACAGTCTGACTCCGGTCCTCAGGAGTCATTAGAGAGCGTTGAAAACTGTGGCTAACACGGTGCTCAGCTCAAGAACAGCAAGTCCTCAGGTTATTGGAGTAAACCATGGCCGATCATATATGTATCCAGTTCAGATTAATTCTATCAAAGATTTAGCAGAGAGCCCAGAGGGAGCAGTAAAATTTTCCCTGAAAGGGCTTAATATTTTTAATTGCATAAAAACAGTGGATTGAAACAGTTTAATATTTTTAACACTGCAAGCACAGAACAGCATAAAATACTGTGCTTTCAAATAAACATAATGCCCTTAACCTTTTCATCATAAATGTCCTCTGCCGGTGATGTTTTTAATAAAAGGACAGATCCCCCCCCCCCTGCCCTTTGTTAAAATGGTTTGTCCCGTGCTGGCTGTAGATTTCCATACAGTGGACTAGTTTGTGCTAGAGTTGGGGGATGGGTGTTGCCATGCAACAGTCTGTGCAGGGTACTTTCCCTCTGTCTGTGCGCTGCTAGCTAGTGTTGTCACTTTGAATCACCTTGTTGTTGAATTGTGCTATACAAATAAACTTGCCTTGCCTTGCCTTGATAATCACTACCCTACATTTAAAAATGATAAAAGGATTAAACTTGCATGTATTTATGGCAAGCTGTAAATAAATCTTGCTACTGTGACAGCAGGAAGGGAGGAAAAAATTTAGCGGCTCATGTTATGCAACAAGACACGTTGCTGTGTCAGGAGTGCTCAACAGGCTTTTCATTTGAAAATGGTTTAATTAATAGCTAGTACAGACTTTATAAAGACTTTATATGACTGCAATGTGCTTGATGGACTGGTCCTAACTGAGCCCCTCCTCTCTTTTGTAGTCTGCTGTTGGCCTCTTACCCAGTGCCTGCTTCACAGTCAGTAGGCCCCAATCCTACATAACCTGCTTTTAAATTGTGGGTTTTTAAATTAGTTTTTAAAGTATTTCAACAGTTAGAGTCTCTCTGTTATTTAAGTTGACGTCTTTTTAAGAGATCTCAAGTTCTCCTAATGAGATTTTTTTAACTTGAAGATCTAGAAGATCTTTTAACTATGTTTTATTTTAATAGAAAGAAAGATTTTTTACTTCACTCAAAAAGGTAGCATTTCGACAGTCTGTCATCATCCCCTCAAAATGTAAGTTGTAAATCTCAAATAACAATATACTGTAATAACACAGCTGCCCAACTGTGTTGTCTTAGTCCAAAGCGGGCTTTCTTGGCTTGAGTTGCTGATAAACACGTGTGTTTTCTTTGAACTCACTGGTTTATTTGTTCATGCTGACCCGTGGTACACTCACACACTGTTTCTAGTGTTTAATGGTGCACAGTGGACAAACAAACAAAGTAACGAGGGATTTAACATTAACTGAAATCTGTAGGTCAGCCAGAGATGTGACGATGAATAACTTCGCGCTTCGTCACAAACATGCTCGACAGCGTGTGTTGGTGGAAAGGCCAAGATGTTAAGCCAGGTTGTCTTATGTTGTCTTGAAAACTGATGATCAAGATGTCATTAAGTATGACCGTGTCTTCCATCTGTACCAGCGATGTTCTTCCATGTTCTGAAAGAGAAGGTTTTGATGTTGCATGTAACCACAAAGTATGAATGTCAAGTCTTGATTGTTTGCTTGGCTGCTAAAAGACTGAAGAAGGTTAGAGGTTTTCTTGCTGCAACACAAACTCCTCTCCAGTCTCTCAAAGCAAGTGACCTTGCTTCTGCTTTATTTGGAAGTAGTTATGCTTGTAGTCGAGATTGACAGAGTTTGTAATCGGCAGTTTAATGACCGCTTATCGGGGGCTGACACAGTGAGTTTCAAGGAATACTTCTAAAGGAATGAGCAGCTATTTTGTAACTTGGAGTAAAGATTTGTTTAAGTCCAAGGATGGAGTCTGAATATCTCTCCATGGCTCTTTCCTTTGATGCACCCTCTGTAGCTTCAAATAAATGAAGCAGTTGCTGTTCATATTTAGTAAGCTGTTAGTCATAGCCTGGCTTAGAAAACATTGCAAAAATAAAACGCAAGTGTTAAATTAAAAAGTGCATCTGTGCATAGTAAGATCCTTGAACTCGGTTTAATCACATAGTTGTGTTTTTAAGGACACAGAAACAGTGGGTGTCTGCTGTTTCAGTAGTCAGTGGATTCTCTCTTGGGAAACATTCACAACTTGTATGAATCGTCATTTAGTGATTTGAATTCCAATCTATAAACCTTCATGTGTTGGCTTTCCTATGGGTTTCTGTTGTGTGAAGTTTGATTAACGTTGTGCTGTTTCTGCTGATTTAGGATAAATAATTTTTTTAAAAATAGTGTTTACCTTTTTTGGCCTAATTTGGAGTGAAGATTAAATGCCACACCCTGATGCTACTCATACATGTTATGACTGCTTTCTGCACTTTACAGGGGCAAGATGACTAGTTCTCGTAGCTGCAAGCAACTATTAAAAATCTATGCACTGAGCGTTTATACACAGAACTGCGCTTTTTTACAGTCTGTGTACATTTTTAAAGACCATAACAATGATTAATAATAAAACCTGACAAAATCGACTCAATACTTTTTCTGCTTGTTTTATAACAATAAAAAGGTTGGATTTAAAGATCACTTTAATAATATTATCAGCAAATAACTGAGATTATGTTTGGCTTAATTAGCACTTTCTTTAAATGTTCTACAATTTGTTCACAATGTGACAGCTTGCCGAAGTGTCAGGCTGAATAGAAAACTCTTGCTAAGCAGAGTTGTGCTGCAACCTGATACACCTGAATGAGAATCCTTCTCAGCTAGCTACTGAGAGCTCGGGCTGACATTAAACAACAGATCCAGCGGCCATTTTGAGTTCCTGCACTAAATCCAGGAGCAGTAAATGAGGCCGTGGGACGGGGGAGGGGGATAGTCGGCTCTGCGCAGTGTGCAGTAACACTGGAATGTGAAGCAAACCAATAATTGTTCTTGCAGTTTTCACTGCTCCACATATTTGTGAACGCTTTTTTAGGAGTTTTTTTTTCTGATTCTTCTTGTTTTTCAGGTCAGATCTTTTTTAGGCAATTGTATTGAAATGCTGCCTTACTTATTTTTAGAACAATAGGAAGGAAAACAGCAAGAAACATGCATGCTCATGTAAAAACAGAGTAGGGAAGGCCTAACATATTGAACGTGTGTACAAACATCTCACTGTGCTGCTCAGCATTAAAGCTGGAGCTATACGCTCAGTCCACATTAGTCTTTGTGTTTTTCCATATACATGTGGCAGCCTGCTAAGCTTCAACATACACAAGGCTAAATGAGAGATTTTTGCAAGTTGAGGCTGTTTTCCCTCGGTTCTCTCTGCACCATGTGAGTACTGCAGTAGCAGTAAAGCTAACCAAGTTTACAGTGTGAAACTGACACGGCTTACTGCTCATTCCTGGTCGGAGTTTAAAGGTTTCTCATGTAGTAACCACTTTTTATGTTGTGTTTTTGCACTGAAACCAGTATAAAGACATGGCTGTTTGAGGTTCCTACCATCTGAATGTCTGTTTTTGCTTTTTACCACTAGAAGCGACAGTCTGATCTTAGCAGCTGGGGGAAAAATAAGACCAAAAATATAACAAAACTGTCAGTGACTGCATGTTTTTGTTTTTTTCTTCTTACCTGTACATAATTGTTTTGTTTTTTGGGTTTTTTTTTTAAGTTCAACCTTTCTGCAGTAAAACATCTTTTTCTGTCCATCATTCTGGCAAACCACTTTCCTGTTTTGCGTCCTTTTGTGTTAACCTTTTGTGTGTTTGTCACCACTTTGGCGACCTTCACCAGTTTGTCACCACTCTATTGGTGTTCTTCTTAAGCCTCTTGCTTGCAGATAACTGAATAATCGCCCAAAATATAATTGTGATATTACGTTATTGTGTTTACCTTTGAGTAATTTTTGCCTTGTGAGTTACTGAATTTTGAAAAAAAAAATAGTTTCGAGTTTTGTCACGTCATAAATACTATTCCTAAAAAATTCCAAATTAAGGCAATTTCATTTGCTTTACCAGCACGAGTAAGCGAAAGCTGGTCACGACCGATAATTTTACACTGCAGAAACAAATGTAAGGAAGAAGCATCAGTCTTATCAAAATCCGGGATTTAGTGTCCTTAGTCTACTTTACTGTATGCTATTTTAAATCTGGATATAAATAAGTATGTTAAAAAATACAGTAATTGACATAATTGCACTTTTAGTTGATGCAATTCATATTGACCTGGAAAAATATATCACTTTGAAGCCAAAGAGACAGTTAGAGCTCAAGTTACTAAGACATTTGCTAACAAATTATTCTCATTTGTCCTTCAGGTTGTCGACAAGTCCTGTATTAAGTCCATTGTCAGGAACCCTTTGGCTTGAAGGTGAGTTCTAAATACTTTTTCTATGCTACTTAATATTATAACACATGAGTGTAAAAGAAGAAAATTACTGCAAGTAAAGTATCTCCTGCACACAGCTCAGGTTCATTTTTACTTCTGACACCCATAAAATGAAGGTAAAATCAACACATGCTTCCACGCATATAAAATAAGTAGACATGAAATGAATCCTTGTAGAATGTGACAACTAGCCTTAACAGTAAATTGTGCACAACAATCACAACTATACGGAAAGTCCTTCATGTTTTGCATAACCCTTTTGCTGCTGCCAGCACAGCCTGAATGGGTCCGTTCTGATTTGCTGACGAGGGAACCAATAGGAGGATGGGGGGATGGGAGGAAGGTTGAGCTGCTGCTGTTGTTAACTCGTGCCACTTCTGTTCTCAGGATTGGGGCTTAGGTAAACATGAAATCCGTAGTTTTTCAGAAAAGTGAGGTAGAGGGGATTTGCAGAAGCAAGTTTAGCTTTTCTGACTACCATGAAAAAAGGTTTCCTGGCTTACTGAGCTGCTTGTTGACTTAAGTCACTGTAGGACAGATGAAGCAATGTGTAATCAGATGGATGAGTGTGATTTGGCTTGGATGCTGAGTTAAATTTGTAGTAAAGGAACGGGCTGCTAAGGAACCATCAGTTTGGTGCAGAGACAGCTGTGACAGAAGAACCTTCCAGAAAGAAAAAGCTAATGCCAAAGAGCTCTGCAGTGTCCTCTAGTGTTTTCTCGGAAACGGTGCACCCAATACTGTGCAATGCGTAAAGATCAGAATCAGGAAAGGTTAATTAGCGGAAGACACTGTGCCATTAACTTTTACAGCTCTGGGTGTTGTCTGTTCTCATTAATCCCTTCTGAATGCATGTTATCTATTATCTCTACTCCACAGGCAAAGATGGAAGTTATTGTGACAGAAGAGAAGAAGAAGATTTTCCGCGCCAGGAAAACCATGAAGATCAGTGATAGACATCAGCTGGAGAACCTGCACAGCACTTTGCTCACTGTGGGTACAAGTTTGTCCAACCCATCTCCACCACCTCTGATGAATGGAACACATAAAGAGGACGGACAAAAAGTGGGCGACAAAGAGCAAAACAACATCCTGGACTTGAACACTCCCCAGACTACACCACCCGTCTCTCCGACCGCTCTGAGCTCTCCCACACCGTCCCTGTCCCTAAATTTGTCTCCTTCCCCTCCCTCTTCAAGTCCAAAAGGACTCGAAGAAATGACTGCTCCGAGATCACCAGTGGATCCTCTAAATTTTGAACTGAAAAAGGTAGAAGAAGATGAGAAGAAAGATGGCACACCATCATCATCAAGTGAACCTGTCACAGCTAGAACAGACTGCAAGGGACAACAGGAAAAAGACACTGAGGTGATCCCAGCTGAGGAAAAGAAGAAGGTAAATGCATGGAAACATGAACAAAACTGTCAGATACCTTTATATTTATTTAAAAAAATTAGTTTATACTGTAGTTCGTATTGAAAGTGGAGAGCCCGAAAAACGTTTAATTGGTTATCATTTTTAATTTTCTCAGGAGGACCACACTGTAGAAGAGGACCCAGCTGTAGATTTGGCAGTGGACCCACTGAAAGGTTTGGATACACCTGTGCCACCTGCAGTATCTGACTTCACAGAACCAATGGAAACAGATAGTGACACTACAAAGGAAATGGACACTGAGGCTTCCACAGCCAAAGTACCAGATGAAAAGCCTTCTTCTCCTAAATGTACCACTTCCGATTCTTCCTCATCTTCTTGCTCTATACCCAATCCAGCTTCTTCTTGTGCGGACCAAAAACAATCAGTGGAAATCAAAGATGACATAAAAGAAGAAGAGACTGACAAAGCGGATGTGAAGAAAGGCTTGACGTGTGAGGAAAAGATGGAGGTGGGCTCTGTAAAAGTGGAGCCCAAAAAGGAAAAAACTAATGTGGGACAAGCCTCAAAGCCATCTCGACCATCGTCCACTCCACCATCTGATACAGGTATGAGATGGTGGATGTTGCAACGCAAAAAGCAATTATATACTACATGACATGTGAATAGGATAATGTAACACTGTACTCAAAACATAAATGATTTGATAAGATTTCAAGTCAGAATGCAGAATCCTTGCATACTTTACCATGGGATAAATCGGCTTCCTCTGATCCTGAAGGGAAAAGTTGGGTGGTTTCTTTTTCGGAAAATTGTCACAGGAAATTTATCATTTGAGGATTTTACTGCAATAAATTTCCTGGATGATATTGCAGTTTGATACGTGGAACTCTTTCGCAGTTCTTGGAGTTGGAGGAAGTTGTGCCTTTTTTCTGTGTGACTGCAGGAGTAGGAAAAGATTGCAGTTAGTACTCTATATTTGGTGTTGTTTTTACTTGAGGGTAGGGACTCATCCAGCACAAGAGGACCCTTTGTAAGTTTACAGGGATTCGTTTAGACTTCAGTTCATATGCTGATTGGTCAAACAAACAGAAGAAGAAAAAAACACCAGGTGTAAACACTGGAAAAATGTTAACCATGTAAACAACGGCTCTTATTGCTAGCTTGTAAAAACGGCGTCACAGAGTAAGGAACCACTGGTAAAGTCCATATGAATATGGACTCAGTTTATATTAGGACATGCCTTTGATTCAATTACTAACTAACCTCTGATCAGCTTTTACATAACTTCAGCGTTCATAATGGCAGTATCAATAGAAACAGAAAATAAAGCCTTCAGAGGTATGCAGTTCTTTTTGAGGGCCCCGGGTCACTGAAAGGGAGACCCAACAAATGTTCTTATTGAAAGTAACTGTTACTGGTTCTCTGTTAAGTTTAAATATTTTGGTGTTTGTCTTTGTTTGCTAAGCAGTGAAAGAGGAGAGGAGCTCAACCTCGGGACTGAAACGCACTTTATCGGAGGGCTCTGAAAAAGATGGGCAAACTGTAAAAATAGAGGGTAAGAGGCCCAAGATGGACCGTGAGGAGTTGGAGGCCCAACTGGAACTTAAAATTACTACAAAAGCTGGCAGTCATCATAAACTCGGGAAGGTTTGTATTCGAGTATTCAGATATGCTTTTACTCTAATAGCTTTTAAACACTGGTTGCATTAAATCCATTCACACATACAGCATAATTGATGCCGACTTCATTTTTTTCACAGTGCTCTGTGGCCTTAATTATAATAATTTTGACTGATATAGCTGAGCTTGGATAAATATAAGTTTCTCTTCACCAATTTTCCTAACATTTCATCCCTTTCACCTCATTCTTCTTCGCAGATTGTGCAGCAGTTAGTGGAGGAGCGATTGAAGGTGTTGGAGCTCACCATTTTCGACAAACATTTCCAAGAGCTGAAGGACAGAGTAGACAAAATTGACTGCGCCACTAAACACCAAGCTGCCATTAACACACTCCAAGTGAGTGCAGGTTAACTTTTTATGTGAAATTAAATTTGTCCCATAAGGAGAACATGTTGGGCATTGGAAGATGCTCTGCTTCCATTTGACAAGTATCTAAAGTCTACTTGGTGTTTCTCTTCAGGCCAAGATTGCCCGACTATCAAAAAAGTTTGGAGAGGCTAATCAGGTATCGGAGAATAAAAGGAAACAGGAGGTAAGATGTTTTTTTTGTAACTTGTTAAAATGTTTCCATTTGGCATGCAGGTGATGAAAAATGTTGAAACTTCTTATTTGTTTTCTACAGGCACTTGCTGCTGTTGCTGCTGCTACTGCTGCCAAAACGGCAGCGGTTACGAATAACCCTCAAGCTCAGCGGTAAGTGTTCAGGACTCATTTTCAGTCTAGATCCCTGTCAGCTATGCTTTGTATGTTAAGTCATGTATTTGAGAGGCAAATCTCCATGGCTTTTTTAAAAGACATTTTAGTCCCTTCAGTGGAAGTTAACACCTTTTGACAGTCCACTTGTCAGTCTGATTTTGAGGTTTCAAAACTGACAGCATCAGTGTATTTAAACATGTAATCTTTGAATCATACAGCAGTTTGTGCATGATGATATTTTGTGTGAATATAATTTTGCTTTTGTATGAACGTGACAATACCGGACTAAAGCAAGTACTTACTACACACGAAACCGTTACACTGTGAATAGTTGACATTGTCCCGGGTTGCTAAGTGTAATCACTAGATTACAAACAAATGGACAGAATATCAATCTTTACGTCCTCTAAATCCATACTTTTTTGGAAACAAGAATCCATGTCCCTTGTTCGGTTTGTCAGGACCATCTTTTTGAAAGTCTTAATTTCGCTCCAAATATTTCTAAAGACTTGTTTGGAATAAACAAACACATGCCCCAGTGTGTGTTTTGCACCTGCAAAGTAACCCCACATGGGTCCAGGTCCTGAGTCTTGTGACGTTCTACAATATGAAGCCTGAGCGTTTCTTCAGGCAGTGCAGAGTGTAGTTAAAACTGCACCTCTCCTCCCAACAGCGTGCTCCGTCGACAGACAATAGAGCCGCAGCCTGAGGTGCCCAGAGAGGGATTGGTGCCCTCTGTTGATAAGACTCCGGCACTGTCTGTCAAGATGGAGGGAGAAGACGAGGAAATGGAGGAGGAAGAGGAAGCAGATATGTCCCGCCATGTTGCCATGGCGAGAAAGCTGGCAGAGTACAATGAAGGGAAATGCAGAGCAGACATTAAACTCCGCACGATTCCCTCGCACTTGGAAAACGTGCTCTACCACAACTGCAAGAGAAGCTCAGGGAACCCAAGACCTGACCGCTACGCCTCGTACATTTTCCGCTACTTAGTGCCATACGATGTCTACTGTGACTGGGTCGCAAAGGTCAACTACGTTGGATTATTGGGCAAAGAGGCCTTGCCTGTAAACTTGAGGAGGGCGATGAGGATGTACATTGAGCGTCGATTTCCTGTGCTGTCTTGTGAGAAGTGGAGAGAAATTCGAGACGTTATCAATGAAATACTGCGAGTAAAGAGAAGGCCGGAGTTTTTTCGAGAGTACGAGGAAAGAACTGGCATGTCGTTTTGACGCTTGAACGCCACAGGAACTGAAGCATACTGGGACAATTGTCATTATTCGTGGTAGAACATATATAAACATTTTGTCAAAATATCACCCTCCAGTCACTTAGATCTTTGTAGGTGTTCTTAAAAATTATCATGTTGAAAAGGATATTAATCTCTGCTGACAGACTTTGTGAAGTTGGCACCATGCTTGAAGAGAGCGAACTGCAGTTAAATAACGATGAATGATTTTGTGAAAACTCGGACACACGCTTTAAGTTTGATTCTCGTTCCTACCACAAAGATGACTGTGTTACATGGAATAAATCTAAATGTCAACACCTTACCTCATTCACTCTTCATCCTGTAAAGGACATAAGCAACTTCAAGTGTCAACAACTCTAAGTATCAGCAATCTTTCTAAACAGGCCAGGCTGGACTTCCATGGAGGTAAAGCAGACATCCACAACTGTTTCTTCATCCAGCACAGCAGGTGAGTAACAAAGATCTGTCTTTAATTTTTTTTTATGGTAAATGTTGTGTACGTTTTGTTTGTTTGTTCTTTGACAGAATTAATGGCTTCTTGTGGGAGTTTTGAAACTTTAGCTTTTTTCTTCATGTGGGTTTGCATGTTGTTCGTTCTTTGTGTGTACTTGAAGCCTGACCAGTGTTGGATATTTGGGACCTATTCCCAGGTTTTAGGTAGTACAAATTCAGGTATTGGTGTATTGGCTAAACAATAAATGAAAATGGGATCCAGTGCAAGCTGTGACAGATAAAGCTAGGATTTGACACAACAATGCAGTCATTTCAGAACAGTTTAGAGTGATCTTCAAATAATAGACAAAGTATACTATATCCCTAATGCATACTTACACAGTTAAACAAATGGCACATTAGACTTGTCCTTATCTATTTACTTTCTAGCAACAGAAAGTTGCTTTTGTCTGCTTCGTTATTTATGAGCGGTTTCCACAGCAGAGATCCCTGCATGTTTGATTTGGCAGATTTCTTTATGGCAGATCTGATAGTTTACTTCACAAACCTAACTGTTGTGTTATTTTGAAGACATGGCTCAACTTTGCACCATAGTTTGCTCAGTTCTGATGCATACTCTGCTGCATGTGCTGCAAATAGTGGTGAGACTTTTGTAAACAGCAGAGTCAAAGCCTCTTTTTTTATTCTTTATTTTTTGTTTTTTTCTTCAGGAAAGTGTTATAGTTATTATAGTTCTGTATTTTCTAATTAGTTTTTATTTTTCTTTCATTTTAACCTTTTGTTTAAAATTCCGTCTAGTTAGTTTGTTTTAGTATTTATTTGTTTTACACTTAGTTTGGATCTTTATAATTATTTATGTCCGAGACAAGATTTAAGAAAATCAGTACAGCAGTTAGAATCAAAAAACACTGAACTTTCTGAAAATGGATACAATTTTTACCAAACATTATAAGTACTAAACTTTCTCCTACACTCTTTATTTTATTTTGATTAGTTTTCACAATTTTTTTTGGAGAAGTCTTGTTTTTATTTAGTTTTCACAATACACCGAAACCATCAGAAATAAGAAAACAGTCGACTTCTTAGTAAGTGTTTACAATGTAGCCAATTATATATAGGAAAAAAATATTGCCTAGTTTTAATTTTCAGCAATGTTAATTGAGTTGGTTACAGAAACACCGCGAAAGTGAGCGTATCAAACTTCTGGCTGCTCTTTAATGTTTATTCCTGTTAAGAAGCCATGTTTGTAATTGGAAGTTTATTGACCATGACAGAATTACAGAAAATAGGTCATCTTACCTTTCATGTTTTCCAGGAGCAGTGTGGAAAAGTGTCATTGAATTTGTCTGCATGTTGTATTTTTGCATAGATGTCTCAAAATCTTTTGTCCATGTCATGCTGGGATGGGTTTTTAACTGCCATCACCTTTACTAGCAATTAACAAATGATTGACAGTCTTTTGAGCAAAAGTGTACCCTGTGCAGATATTTTCAAGTCTCTTCTAACAAGTCTCTTTCCCCCCCCCAGTAGTTCCAGTTCCTACCGCAACCCCTGCCGCAGCTTCAGCCCCTGCTGCAGCTTCAGCTCCAACTCCCACCTCCACTTCAACTGCCATGGTTCAGCAGACCCCTATCCTCCAGCTGATCACTTCCAACTCTAATCCCACCTCCACCTTGGCCACTGGCAGTACCACCCAGAGTCAAACGGGCACCCTCCTCTTGAAGACTGCCTCTGGGAGTAGCATGATGGCTACAGGCCAGCCGCTTCTCATCCAGTTGCCTTTATCAGTGAACGGCCAGGCAGGGACACTGGTCAACATCCCCGTCTCGTCTTTGTCTGCAGCCAGCTCACTGAACAAGTCCAAAACCACTGCTTCTACCGCCACGTTTATACTCAAGCCTGCACCTGTCACGACCACAGCCACAGCCTCGGCACCAGCCGTGGCCACTGTCCCAGCCCTCCATGGCTCCAGTGCCCAGATGTCCTCTGGCCAGATCTCTCTTGCTCGTGCTGTGTATCAAGGCGGTGCAAGTGGAATAACTACACCCCATGCTGGGGTATCTGTGACCACGGCCAGGACACCAGCTCAGTCTGTCTCTGTAGTCGGGGCCATGTCTTCAGTCTCTTCACCTACAACATCTGGGCCAGCAGCAACCGGATCCACTGCTCCAGGACCTCCACAGGGGATGTCTTTGACATCAAAGACAGGTGAGGATGACTGAAGAGCACGGAGGTGCTGCTGACATTTCATTTTCCTTAACTTGGTACTAAATTTAGATTGTTTTGTATTTCTCAGACAACCAAGTTACAGTAACCGCTGCATCTAAAGCAGCTGCACCAGCGGCACGACCCAAAGGCTCCGTAATTGACCTCACCGAGGACGATGATGATGTCCAAGGTTAGAGTTGGCGAACTTTTTGTTTTGTTTTTACTTCCCCTAATATATGTTATTAAGGCTAATTATGTTATGTTTTATGGTTTTCAGTGACTGGAGTGAAGAATGCTACTGTTACAACTCCCTCACCGAGCCCACGCACTAACCCAGTCATCAGCATCCACAACAGTAAGAGCACCAAATTACACTAAACAAATTTTATCACTCTGGCAAATTATAAAGTATCTAGTAATTTAGGCAGATGCCTATGCATATGTATCCTGTGCTTTAATTCTAACTTATACATATAATCTGAGTTTCTTGTTTTGTTTGCTTTTGTTTTTGTTTTCAGATACAGGAGCAAGAGCATCCCCTCTAAGCAATCAGAACAGTTCTGGCAATCCTCAGTTGACAGTACATCACCGCCCCCCAGTGGTGGTGAGCTTTTAGAACTGGATTCTAAATATTTCTCACACAGGCACTTCACTACTTTTCTGTTCTGTAACTTCAATGTTTAAGTCTTGGTGAATTGTTATTTTAACATGATTTGCTGATGGTTGGTTTCTAAAGCTATTATTAGATTTTTCTCTGTTGAAAACTACAGCTGTTAGCTGTTTTGGGAGTTATCCAAGCACGAATGATCCTTTTGCCACAACTAAAAGGAAAGAACAAGCTGTGACACCAGATTTCTTTTTTTGCAGGATACTCCATTAAAATCCCGCAGTGTAACCACTACTACTACACCAACTCGAGGCTCCAGCATGGCGCTTCCACCGCTCCCTCCTGCACCCGCACCATCACGCTTACCCCCAGAGGCTGAACGGACCTCACCTCCTCAACAACCTCAGCTAAAGCTGGTGCAGAGTCAGACTGGTATAGTGCTCTCCTGGTGTGTTGGAGAAGTTGATCGGACCTGCGCAGCTGTAGAAAGCTATCACCTTTATGCCTTTCATCAAGATAACTCTAACAGCAATGCATCTCAGCAGCACTGGAAGAAAATTGGGGAGGTGAAGGCCCTTCCACTGCCTATGGCCTGTACGCTGACCCAGTTCCAGTCTGGCTCCACGTATCACTTTGCTGTTCGAGCCAAAGATGTATATGGGCGCTTTGGCTCTTTCTGCGAACCTCAGTGCACAAATGTCATCAGTTCCAGCTCTAGTTGAACCGTTACAGAAAAGACATAGCGTTTTGCCTTTGATAGTTTATGACTTTTCACCTGTTTTGTGTTAGGAACTGAAATATTGTACGCTGGACAAAAACAAACACCTGTAAATGTCTTCCCACATAACAACTGGGCAACAAACTGACTTGGAGAGTTCAAGTGGCAAACGGTTGGTTTTGTCTGACTCATCATATGTAATGTGTTTTTTGTGACTTAAGCTGTTGTGTATATAAGTTGAAAAAGTTTGCCCCTCCTGCCAGATCAGGTATTTGTGTTGTTCGCTCCTGATCTTCAGACCCAGATCTTTTTTTTTTTCTTTTTTTTTTTCTTCCTCTTTTACTTGACAGGATTTTTTTTTTTCCATGTAAACTAAATTGCACAGAAATGTATAAATGTGTGGTAGAAACAGAATGATAACTTTTGTAAGTTTTGTCTGGCAACCAGACTTTCACAAGCATAATAAAGAGGTTTTATTAAAGTCAGCGACAGGTTAAATATTCTGTATTTAATGCCATAGCACTCCTCTGCAGTTAGACTTTAGTCACCTAGGCCTAGAGAGCCTGGATGACTCCTTTGTAGTTCCCATAGGATTGGCAAGTTGTTCATAGAGGTTTGTGGGTGATGCTATGTGAAATCTGTTTCAAAGAGTGCTGCATCCACAACGTTCTTGTGATTGCCCAATTGGTGCAGACAAATCGTCACCGACACAGTGGCGACTGCCAGCAACCACTCACCAGCTGGTTGTGGGATACATACTTTTCCTAAACAACCTGGGGTTGCCAGTGGATCACTGACTGATCCCTAGGCCTATGTGAATGAGGCTTCAGCAATCGATGTCAAAGCATATATATATATATATATATATATATATATATAAAAATTTTTTTTTTTTTTTTAAACCTCATTACCAGTGGTTGCCGGATGATTACAGAGTGGACATTAAGCCTGTGTGGCTCGGACCATACAGAAACCACAAAGCAGAAAACCAATGCCTAACAAAGACATGGACTTTGGTAACAGGATACAGAAAATATAGTCATGTGGGGACCAAAATCAAAAAGGTTATGTTATTGTCTCTGAATGTGCACAATAAACCTTGTCAGATGGCAGTCCTGTGACTCAGTGGATGTCTTATACTGGTGTTCTTCAAATGCGAGAACAAGATCAGAACAACTATTTGGATAAATCCTTGTGAAGGCATCAAGAGGATTATTGAAATGCTTTAAACAGCTGTAACCACTCCGTTATTTTGGCACAAGGCTGGCTGGCTGGTTTTAAGATTGGTCCCTGAAGCCATCCACTAGTCCATTTATTTTAAACAGCTGGGCTGGAGCCCTCTCTAAGATGAATTGAGCGACAGATAATTTGGAGATGCTACTTAACCTTAACAAAGCTGTCTCTGGACTGCAAATGGAAACCCAATGAACCACATGGAGAACATGCAGAGTGCACGGCTGACCATAACGTTCAAGCAGAGAACCTTGTTTCTGTGAGGCGACAGTGCGCTAACCACTGCTCAAATGTGCTACCTATCCTTCTCTAGTGGGACTAGCTGCACAGCCCCATTAAAATCAAAGCAGAAATTGATTCTCAGACTGCCTCGTTAAAGAGTTCTTGGGCTTTGACCTGTGGAAGCTGGTCAAAAGAAGAATACACTTGATTTTAGTCTTAGCGGAAAGAGGAACTGAAACGAACCATTCTGGTAAAGAAAATTGCCAGGCTGGTAGATGATCTGGTTTGGAATTTTAACAACAAGACAGTCTCATGTCTCCAGGAAACTGGCAATGCAATGTCTGGAAGAAAGGGAAGTAGAAACTAGCTCGGACTGAGACAAACTGTGTACATTGGCTGGCCATGAGCTCTGACTGACGTTGGCATGTCTCGGATGAGGATCTATAAACAGACTAGGTGGAAGAGGTGCAGTCTCGTTCTTATAAAGTGCTTTTCTACTCCGAACACTCAAAGCACTACATACTAAAATCCTCATTCATCGATTCGCGCAAGCACGCAAGTGCTTTCTACGTAATATTCACACTCCAATGAATGCATCAAGGTTCACTAGTTGGCATGCAGATTTGAGCAGCCAGGGATCAAGCCACCAACTTTCTGATTAGTGTCCTGCTAATCTACTAAAAAGTCCTGGCTTCAGGGATGGTATATGGAAGTGCACTTCCCTGGTAAGATTAGATGAAAATGCTGACAGGGCATGTTGCACTGCTCTGATGAAGGATGGAGGAACTCAGTCCAGAAAATCTGAAGTGCAATAGACTAAGCTCACTGCAATATGATAAAATCAACTATGGTAAATCAAGACAGAAAAGCTAAGTGGTCCTCTGGAAGTGATTGGCAGAGGGAGAGACTGGTTCACCAGATTAGGCTGTGACAAGACATGCCTGGATCCAACAGTGCTGCATCAATATAAGCCTTGGAAGATGACATCTGAAATTTTTAAATCACTGTCAAAGTCTTTAGTATCATTGCATTTTTGACTTTTTCATGGACCTCAAATTTGCGCAGTGAGCAAAATAGGTGTCAAGCTCAATCTTCATGTTGAGGATCATCACTGGTGATAAGCTGTGCCTTCAAGAGACAGACAGTCCTCAGTGGATGAGTGGAATTTTGAGGGCATTGCATCAAGAGATAAAACTAGACCTGGAAAATATCTCTAGACTGTAACATTATGAAAGGTCCGAGAGAGAAAATTTGGGACAAAAGATCTGAACTGTGGCACTTTCCCATTGTACAGTTGTGCACATTCATCACAGAACCACCTTCCTCGCTCAGATCCAGGTTTGAGGCCCACTGTTTTGATGGATATGATACAATGTGCACTGAAAATGTGAACATGCAGTTGGTCAGTACAGAACATCCATAGAAAAAAAAATGGAAGTAGCAAGGTTGCTGGAAGTGGCGCAGCACTGCTCATAAAAAGTACCTTGAAGGGAATAGTGACAAAATTGAAATTGGAACTTAATGGAGTCTTAATGGAGTCTTCTCGATGGTCTGTACGAGCCAGTGTTGGAACTTTGAGCTGTACAGGCTATAACATCACATTCACTGGCTTCACCTGGGATGGGTACCAGCCTTCATGGAAACATTTAATTAGGTCCGACCTTAGTGATGGCTTTGGTTCTTCCAGGTCATACAGAGGCTTGATTCAATCTCCACACTTACAGACTTTGACTCAGGGGCTTTTTACGGTTACTGCATTGGTTCTACCACTCACAAACAATAATGTCACTACAGCCCATCACCATTTGAGAACTGAGGACGTGAGAATTTGCTGAAGTATTCTTTTACAAATGATAGGTGTCGCCACCCAGACAAGCAGCGTGCAGGTATAATTGGCCTTTGAGTCTTCTCAGTCCATGAAGGCTGAGGGTTGAATGAGTGTTTCTGCAAATTTTGCCTAAAGTCCTTGCCCACATGTTATGCCATACAGGAGTGAGTAGATGTCTTAGAAAAAACTGTGGAAAATTACGATGTAAACAAGCTCACATCCAGGTAGATATTTAAAACCAACAAAGAGATTACAGATGACTGTAGCGTGCCCTTCATTACATTTTGAGTTTGTTTACCTTTTTTCTTCATTGGCTCGTCATTGATGTTTGACATTTATTTGCTATCCACGTAAGCAAGGCAAGGTTTCAAATGGAACAATTAAATTCTTTCACCATAAAGAAAGTAAACAATCTTAACTTCCAATCCAACTGCAAGTATCAAGAAACTATTGGGGTTGTCGAGATTCATATCATTCTGAGCCCTTATGAATTCACACTCAAATACTACTGAGACAGCACCATTTGCTGCCTTAAAAGATTTAGTGCTTAGGCCTTCAGTCAGATCCTGGGTTGAAGTTAAGGGTTTTGCCATAAGCT
The DNA here is from genome assembly GCF_041146795.1 of Maylandia zebra. NCBI lineage: Eukaryota > Metazoa > Chordata > Actinopteri > Cichliformes > Cichlidae > Maylandia > Maylandia zebra. The sequence goes on along the minus strand of NC_135172.1, from coordinate 27,783,543 downwards.
AGAAAAATAAAAACAGCAAGATGGCCAGCAGCAATGTGTCATTGTTGGAAGGCAACAATAACTCAAATATCCACTTGTTACAAGCAAAGTATACAAAAGAGCGTATCTGAACACAACATTTGTCGAGCCTATAAGCAGATGGGCTACAGCAGCAGAAGACCACAACTTCTGCCATACCTGTCCGCTAAGAACAGGAAACCGAGGCTACAATTTACGTGGGCTCATCAAAATTATGTGAGGGGTCTGCAGAGATGTTTTCTGTCCTTCTGGAGGGAAAATCCACAGCGATGATCCTGTCTCCAGACTGATTGTCTGTTGCACTCTGGCGCTGTCCTGCTTCGTGGCTGAGCCGAACCAGACAGCGATAGATCTGCACAGGACTGTCTGGATGAAGGCAGTGAAGAAGATGACCCTATGACAGGGTTAAGTTTCTGACTTGCCACAACTTTTTCCAGACAAATTCTATATGTGAGGAGCACTTTAGATCACGTGAAGTGGTAGATCCTAGGAATCTGAAGTGATCCACAGTAACTACTGTATTGTTGAGGATGGCAAAAGGTGGGAAGGTTTTTTGGGTTCTTCAAAAGTCCACCGTCATCTCCACAGTTTTGAGCGGGTTCAACTTCAGGTGGTTCTAACTGCACCAGTGGACCAGTTTATCTGCTTCCCTAACTATACACGGATTTATCCTCATTTTGGATCAGACCAATGATAGTGGTGTCATCCACAAACTTTAGGAGTTTCACAGATGGTTCTTCTGAGGTGCAGTGATTACTGTAGAGGTAGAAAAGCAGCAGTCAAACTGTGAGTACGTCGTTTTTCAAACAAAGGTAAGTCAGCTTGAGTCTAGTTGAATGCGATTGATCGATTGACCTTGGCCTTTCTGATCTACAGCTGCACTGTGTAAGGTATAAAAATGCTGCAACAGTTACTGGAGAGCAGGCAGAAGCTATTGAAGGACACACAAGACTTCAGCACAAGAGCCCTGATTGGTTCCGATGGCGTGCCGGGAGAATCACAGCTTCGGTGAGGCACGCTGTATTTGCCACAAGTTTAGAAACTCCCGCCCAAAGCGTGGTTAATCGTGTGTGCTACCCTGAAAAGTCTATGTGTATTGTGCAAACAAGATGGGGACTGGAACATGAGGAGGACGCACGAAAGGCCTACACTGAAAAAATTGCAGCACTTCACCACTATCTGCAGGTTCGTTTGTGCGGTTTTATTGTGAACACACGTTTTCCTGAACTTGGAGCATCTCCTGATGGACTCACTATGCGTGAATGTTGTGGGAAAGGGTGCTTTTAAATACAGAACGGACAGCATTAAGCAAGCAGTGGATGCGCAGGATAAAGACTTCTGCCTGGAGTTAGCTGCAAATGGACTTCACTTTTAAAGAGGACGCACTCTTACTACTGTCAAGTGCAAACACAAATCTTCGTGACCAGCGCCAAGCACTGTGACCTCATTGTATGGACCCAAAGAGACATGGCTGTGGTTAGCATCTTCCCTGATGTAGACTTCTGTGAACCACGATTGAAGAAAGCACAGGAGTTAATCAAAAAAAAAAAAAAAGTGCCTTCCTGAACTTCGAATATTTTTCTCTATGCGTAGTGCAGCTCTGAATATCTAATTCTTTCTTTCTGGGGTCTACTTTTATGCCTGATGTGCGTAGACATGTTCACAATTTGCTTTCACTACTTTTGTACTAACAAAATACCACTTTACAAAATGTAAATAAAGAAACAAAAGATTTTTTTCTTGCCTTTCATTACTTTTATTACAACAACGTCAAAGGCGATCAAAGTAGTTACAGTGACGAATAAGTGTCAGTTACAGTTTACAAATACATTAATGTAATGACAACGTTTTTATAACATAACGCACTACCAACTGTCTTGAAATTACTATGTCTTAAGAGAAATAATCACAATACATACAGCACACGTTTACGAATTTTTAACAAGAGCAAGTTTCAGTTGTCCCTGGTTTTACCACCACACTGGGACACATGTTCACCAAAACGCAGCAAACCTTCACTATTTTATCAAGAAGGGTCACATCTTCACCTTCACATGGAAGAAGTAGACGGATTGGCATGGTGGTATGCAGCATTTTGAACTTATTGCGCAAAGTACCTATTACTCGCTCAACATGAATTCTTAGGTGGGCAATGGCTCTCTTATCTTCTATGTCCCTGGCATCGAGTTGACAGAAGCCCTTTGTATATGCAGGGATCTTAACCTCTGCACACATCATTCCCACAGGATTTCTGATGGCAAAGCCTCTGTCAGCCAAAACTACATCCCCTGGTAACAGCCTTTGAAGAATACCACAGTTCTCTGTGATATGTCTGTCTGATGCACTCCCACCCCACCCCTTGGAAATGAATGAAATTGCACCAAGAGGTGTAATCCCAACGAGGTATTTCATGCTGTGTGTACCCTTATACTGAGAGTATGTTTGTGCATGTGCCTTTAAATTTGATGGTCTTTCTGTACAAATTTCAAAACAATCTACAATGATGGCTACCCGTTTTCCAAAAATTTCAATAAATTGAGGGGGCATTGTGGCCTGTAAACAGTGCCTCTCTGGCCAGTGCACCAAGGCTCCTAAGCGGGCATACAAAACATCAATGGTATCGGTAAAGACAGAAGACAGAGTTTTGTGGGAAACATTGAATAGATCACAAAGATGCTGGACAGGAAGATCAAGTCTGAGACGCATGAGTGTGAGTAATAGCATTTGGAAATGCGACAGTTTCTGTGACGCTGGCAGGAAAGCTTTTACATTGTCAAACACGGCCAGTAAAATTGCAAAACAAGGTAGTCCAGTGTAATATCTTACTTTTTCCGTGTCATCCTTTAAAAAATGTTCATTCAGCTCTGTCTTTTTCAGTTGTGATTGAAGCTTCCTGTTCTCCTCCAACAGCCGGTTTACTTCTGCTCTGCTCTGTTCACAGCACACACAATCCTTCGTCTGTCTTGTAGCCTCTGTGTGTCTTACTGTCAGATCAAGATTTTCTACATTTGCAGTTGCTAACTCGGCCTCCACTTGTCCAACACAACTCTGGCCCACAGCCTCCTTGGCAAGGTGACTATGGTGTTGGTCTTCTGTCTGTCCAACTTGAGCTGCTCTTCATGTGTAACTGCTGCACAGGCCTCACCTTCACACTCTACTACTCCTTTATGAAAGCCTGTCAGCTACAAAGAGTACACACACAAAAGGGAAATGTTCAGCAGTATTCCAAATAAGGGCGCATGATTAATTAAAACGCTATGTGATGATTGCCGGACAGTGAGAGCACTTTTTTTAATTTTAGGATGGGGTGGTGGTGTTCTTTACCTCCGACTGCCGCTCTTTGTTGCGTTCGCCGTCTGTGACGGTCAGAATTAGATGTTAGGATTTCGGAGTGCCCCATATGGAGCGTTGGAACCCAGTCAGGATTTGTCTCATCCATTACATAGGCTGGTTTACCTACAATTACGCAAAAATAATATTAGCGTATCTATACATAGAAAGTATGTCTGCGAATTTACTCAGTAGGATGTTTGACCCCTGAGCGCATCAACATTAAAACTAATAGGCTATAAAGCTTGATTTGTACATATTTAGAACTTACCGGACTGAAAATGTCTGGAGCACACCAACAGATGTTTGGAGATGGAAGAGAACTTGATATCAGGTCTTCTCACAGCTGCTATCCAGGCTAGACGCCGTCGTTTGGTTACATCAGCAACATGAGCTCCCTCATGTTGCTTCCAGGTGGGGAAAGAATGAAAAGATAAACCGTTTTCAGGCTTGTTCCTTTGCCGGTCGCGCGAACTAACGTTACAACCGATTACACAGCAAGTACGAACCATAGCTAATGTTCTCCGTGTGCTTTCGCTCCTCTTTCGCTAGCGCTTTTTTTGACCCAGAAATATGGCGCCTCAACCAAAAATCCTGACCACGCCCCCTCCCGTGACATCACGCTTGGAGCGTCTTTGGAGCAGTCGACTGCATCCTTGGTTCACCTGTTTGGCCAGTAGGCAAACTGCAGGGGTTCGAGCAGGATTTCTTTGATGTCTTTCAGGAGTGTTAACACCATACATGCCTCCCTGCCGATTTCAGTGCCCCTCCCGATAATCTCCCGGAGCCACCATTCTCCCGAATTTCTCCCGATTTTCCACCCGGACAACAAAATTGAAAAGCCATATCGCAGAATTCATAGCGCGGCCCTGCCAATTCCAGTTTCCAACAATGGCGGCAGCTACTTAGTTTTAATATTCCTCTTATTATTCTTTCAGGGTCGCAAAATAAACTTTTAACATATTTTCAGGTGAGAATGTAGCTGTGTAAACTTCAAATATCTGAGCCGGCGAGAACACCAAACTCCCGACACATCGTTTTCAAACCCCCGCGGTCTTTCGCTACTCGGGTTAAACATGATATATAAGTCACTTTGACAACTTAAAAATGTTATTGTTTGGCTTTTTCAGTGTTTTATTTGTTCGTGAGTAACTCGGTTTGGCTGAGATTAAAGTTATTCGATTATATTAAATTAATTTAACTTTATTAATCCCTCGGGACGTTGTTTACAACGGTGACATTTAACGTTTTATGCGATAAATAAACACTGTAAAATGTATTTACCCCCCCCCCCCACAACAGCCCTTTTGAATGTCTCACTAATTCTGAGGTTGGCAAGTATGGTTAACACTAGTCTTTCAAAGGACTTAATGACAACAGACATCATGGCGGCAGGATGATGGTGGAGATGATGGGGGGAGGGGGCAATAGGTCAGCACAGAGTCTCAGATACAAGGGGGGCAAACTGTCCTGGAACCCTCTGACAGAGCAGACAAACATCCTCTTCACAGATCTTTAATGTAAGCAGGGGGTCAGAGGGGAGGGAGTGAGGGCTGCTGATTCTTTTTGTGTGGATGTGAGGGTGAGCATAAGGGAGGTGTGAATAGTTGTCTTTCACATCTGCAGTAGAAGGTGTTAAGGTCGTCAGTCAATTGAGGATCCTCTTCACAGAGGGGGGATGGACTCCTGTTACTAGAATGTGCTGCAGGTCTCTCCAAACTGAAGCAGGGTCATTGGCTGAGAAGTAGTTTTTTTTTAACTTCTCATTGTAACTCCTCTTAGCGACCCTGATCTCCTTGCTCAGCTTGTTTGTGGCCTGCTTGTACAGGGCCCGGTTCCCGCTGCTGTAGGCCTCCTCCTTGGTCTGGCACTGCTTCCCCAGATTTGGACTAAACCATGGTTTGTTATTATTGTATGTGCAAAAGGTCTCAGTTTACACCCCCCACGCACGGGGCGATCTGCACTAACTTGCTAACGGAGATTTGCAGCGTTAATGTGGTTATGGCGTTAACATCATTTTAACGAGATTAACACTGACAGCGCTAGAATAAATCTTCTTTTTCTGGTACTGGTACTGGTTTTATTTTGTTGTATTTATCGGCAATACCGTAAAAGCTGGTGCGTGAAAATATTGTTGGACATAAACCGGTCCGTGGCGCAAAAAAGGTTGGGGACTGCTGCTTTAATGTGGCCACAGTCAGACCAAGGCTCTCAGTAGCTGAGCTGCTTTGTATATCTTAGTGTTTCCTTTGTGCCTTTCTAGTGAGAATTGAAAAGATGAACACATCACATTAAGCACTGAAGTGAAATTCATTTTATATTCTCTTATATTATAAATAACATCTGGTCAGTTTGGGTTAAAAACATTCTGAAGTGCCATACATTTTGATTATTTGACTTCAACAGAGACCTTAAAGTTTCACATAGACAACCCAACATTTCCCATTTAGGAAGCACTTACCAAAAAGAAAGGAGAAAAAAAACCCTCTGGCAGCTATTTACCTCAACAGACTGCAGAGTGAGGAAAACTGAGCACTGTAAAAACAACAGACAATAAACACTGAGCAGATCCAGTAGCCACCACAACTCTGGACCACACATTGCTGGCGCCACTGATACTGCAGAAAAGTGCAGGGAGGGAGAGGATAAAAGCATTAAAGCATAATCCACAGTGCAGAGAAAACAGTAGGTAAACGCATACATCAGTGGCATTAGAGTAAGCAGATGCCTAATGGAAACTTTAAGTTTCCATTGACAGAAAAAAACATTGCACGATAAGTAAAAGAGGTAAACTGGCCTAAAAGAAAATGATCTTACATATAAACTTCTTTGATTCAACAGCTCTGTAATGACAAAAAGAGAAGACACAGAGACTTAAAGGTGGATCTTTCCGGATTCTTGAATTATTATGGTTTTATTCAGCTCAGTGTTTTGTTTTTTTTTCTAAATTAAGCATGTGAGCTACTGTTAACATGAGCGTAAGAACTGCACATTAATGCTGCGACCTCCACACTAATGTCTGTGGTTATCATTGCAGTTGACAGGTTTTGCTGTGATATTATTTAATCCTAGCTACAATAAGTAATGATATGAAACGAAAAGTCAAGTTTGTGGCCACTGTTCGTTGCTGACCTGCAGTACTTTCAGTTGCCACAGAGGGGAGCCCTGGAGCCTTCAAAATCAAGTACTGCCAATACAGCTATTGCTGTCATGGCTACAATTCTAACAACTGGTAACTCACCAAACTGTATTATTCTTTGTTTTGTGCATCATGGTCTGCTCTCCTAATCACAATCGAGGTTTGCTGCAGATAATGTTTTGTTATATTGTGTATTTTATTTTAATATGCTACAGCTAAACAGCAAATCCACACAGTCCACACCAACAACATATCAGAAGAACACACAAAAGACAGAGAAGAAAAATCATGAGACTGGTGCTCTAATCTCTCATCATAATGCACGACACAATGCTAAAAGATTACTTTAGTGGAATTTTATGTCTCACAGATACATGGAAAATATTGTGGATCCTGTTACTGCCATCATGAAGTTTCAGTCTTTCTTTCTTTTTGTCTTTTTGGGATATTTGTCACACTTACATGTTTCATATTTAAATATTACACAAAGATAACCTAAGTAAATTCAAGATACAATTTTTAAATAATTACTTATACAAACCGACCTGGTCTTATGTGGAAAAAAAAATGCTCCCTAAACATAATAACTAGTTGCAACAAGAACTGAAAACAATTTTTTTTTAATGAAATTAGCAGTAATCCACAGTTCCTTATTGCAGCTTCCTACAGTAAGTAAGTTCTCTGATAATGGTGTATTTTATGTATTTTATCCATACTGTCTTCCAAATCTGGCTCCAAACATCCATCCATCACCAGGCCAACCGCAAGATGTAATCTCTCCAACATATCCTGCATCTGCCCCGGGGGCTCCTCACACTAAGACATGCCTGGAACATTTAATCCCTCTGAGAGAGAAGATATCAAGGGACACTTCCACCCTGCCTGGGATATCGTTACCAGGGATGCACCCTGGAGGCAAGCCTGGGGAGGGAAGTTGAGGGAACATGCCTGGTGGCTGGGCCGATGGAGACCAAAGAGATGACATGGGCCCACCTCCTGAAGGAGGTGCTGTATGGCGTTTAGTACAATATTTGTTGTACGGCGATCAAGAGTGGGGGCTCTGACAGTTCAATGTCGGGCTATTGAGGCTGGCTATGGAAGAAAAAAATGAACTTTTTGGCACTAATGTTAAGGATTCAAAATGTTTAGCACAACGCAAGTGGGTGATAGCTCTGTGGCTACATCCATCATTTAAATACAGTCTTTGACCCACATGGACAAGTGACGAGGCACCGTAAGAATCATGCTGATGCAGTAATACGAACTACAGGAGTTGTTGGATACCCTTTTTCAAGCACACATTCCCATAAACTTTACCTGTAGGCAGCTTCATTCACAAGCTGGCAGGTTTCTGTGGCAACACGCCACATAAGCGGGATGCCTTTCTGTTTGATTTTATTACATATTTAGTTCAGGCACAAAGAATAAAAAAAATAAAATAAAGTAAAAAAAAATGCTTGTTTTGAATTAAAACCACATGTTAGATGTGACAAAACTATCAGTGTCAAAAAAACAAAAAACAAAAAAACCCCCCACATGTTAGAAAGCTCCATTTTCTGTGTTGTTAGGCGAATCATACATGCACCTATACAAACTACCACTAGAGGTCTCTCACATAATCTACTGCTTTATATTTCCCACGGAATGAAACTGTAAATAACACACTTTCTGCACCAAAGAGAAGGTACAGAATCATACCTGTTTGTCTATTGAATTAACACAAGTCAGCGATGGAAAGAGTAAATGAATTTAAGAAAAAGAAGAAGAAAAACTACAAAATCATAACAACAAACCTATGTAAGTTATATTTTCACAATTAGAAAAACTTAGTTTCACACTGCAACAGTAATCCTAACATATATGCAACTAATACTCAAAATTCCCAGTTCTACCACTCATATTTAATACAATAAGCTGAGTGTATATAAAGACTTCAAGCAAAATGTAACTTTTTTATATACTGATGAGTGTAAATAAGTGTAAATTCTATTTCACAGGCTGATTGCGTGCATATTTCTTATGTAAATAATTGAGCTGTAATATAAAAAGTGAACACACATCGAATACAGTAGATAACCCAATAATTGAAAAAAAGCTGCAGCCTACTGTGTGTAAGCAAAGAATTTCCATTAGCATTTTATTTGGGCCTTTACTGAGCTTTTATGGGGGTGAATGTACAAGCACAGGAACACAGAACACACTGTCAAATATACACTCACCTCTCACTTTATTAGGTACGCCTGGTTAACTGCTTAACTGCTTAATGCAATCAGATGACACAAACTTAAGCATGTAGACAGGGTCAGGACAGCCTGCTGAAGTTCAAACTGATGAGCATTAGAATAAGTAGGAGAGGTAATTTTGTAACTTTGATTGTGGCATGGTTGCTGGTGGCAGACAGCTTGGTCTGAGTATTTCAGAAATGATCTCTATTGTTTAATCTCTATTGTCATAGTGTTAACAGAGAATATCCACTAGCTCACTTGTGAAAATGCCTTGTTGATGCCATTAGTCATAACCACTCGTTACAACCAACATGCGTAGAAGAGCACAAGTTGCCACTTCAGCTAACAACAGAAAAGTCAGGCAATACATTCACAGAGTAAAGCTGGGCAAACACTGTGCGATTTTTTTCAGTCGCGTTATTCAGCTTCTGCTCAAACTGTACGATTGACTCGCAGGGGTTAGAAATTGGTAGGTAACGATGCAGGGTCTCACACTATACGGCCCGATGCTCTGATGCGACCCGACTGCCCACACCGTGCGTCCATAAAAATGAAGGTTATAACAGAAAATCTGTCGCTCTATGGGATCAGAACGATGCCACCTTGAAATGAAACCGAGAAAAAATATTGTAACTGAAATAAATGTACTGAAAAATCTTGTATTGAAACTGAGAAAAAAATGATAGTGAAAAACAATGAATTGAAACTGTTTTTTTGTTTTCGCGTACAATTTGTTTCAGTTGAGACCCTGCATCGTGACCTACGAACTTCTAACCCCTGCGAGTCAATCGTACAGTTTGAGCAGAAGCAATAACGCGACTGAAAAAAATCGCAGTGTTTGCCCAGCTTAATGTGTGCTAAAATAACTACTTTAGTCACTACAACACCACGATCACAAGGACTGCACGTATCCACAAGTTTTGGTAGCGGTACTTCAGCATGTAGATAGCCCTATGAAAAGTAGCGAGCATGAAGGAAGCAAGGTTTTTGTTTTGTTTATTTTGTCTGTCAGAACTGTTGTTTGGAGCGACGTTTTTTAAGTGGCAGGTCATTTCAAACGCTACGTTTCTTTCAACTCAACAAACATCAACAAACACGCGAACTGTTTGTGTGCAGTTTGTTGCTAGCTTAACGTCCAGCTGCTGTATTTCACAGGGAGAGAAAAGAAAGAGCCAACTTCACTTAGAGATGGAGAAAGATGGGGAGAGGAAGAAGAGAGGTTAGATGCAAAGGTAAGGACTGCTCAGTGAGATTTGACAAACTGGAAATTTAAAGTTTACATGTGAGATAATCTGTTTTCATATTGTGTGAAATGGCTAAACAAGCTGAGGTTGACTGTGTTATGGATCAAAATCATTAAAAGCATGAAAATCCTCTGCAGATTAGTGCAGGATTAACAGGTTAGATTGCTGTACTGTGATGGATTTAAAGTAAAGAACAAGTGTGGGACTGGTGCACAGTGACTGTCTAGTTAGTATAAACAGTGTACCCTCAGTGCAGAGGATGGAAATCAGCCAGGACAACTCATGAAACATCTGCTGACACCTGGTTGAGTCAGGTGTGTAAATTTGTAAAGAGCAAGAGGTCAGCTGATCACAGTCTGTACATTAAGACCCCCCCCCCCCCCACTGAATCCCACTTTAACTCTTGACACATTCCTGTTTTAAGTCAAAGAAAATGGAGCTCTCTCTTTTTCACATTTTCCTGCTATCTATCTATCTATCTATCTATCTATCTATCTATCTATCTATCTATCTATCTATCTATCTATCTATCTATATATATATATATATATATATGCTTGCTATTATTTTAGATACAGTAAACTAGTCTTAATGCCAAAATAGAGTTTAATACAGTTTTAAGTTGTGACTTTCGGCTTTGCAGAACTTTAGATTTTTACTTTTTTGTAAAAAGCATCATTAGCAGTCCTAATGTACTTTGAAATGCAGGTGTTTTACTTGTAATGGGGTATCGTTTCGCAGTGTGGCACTGTTCTTTCAGCTCGTTCCGCTGTCTCCCTCAGATGCTGCCGAGTCTAATCTCCAATTAAAACAGAGCAACAACAGAGGGAGCCATTGCTTTCTGTATTGGAAACAATTTTCTTGACAATTGTTGCAGCAGCCTGGCTTCACTGTAGCATATCTCTAATTCACAACCCTACAGAAGGACCCACCTCCACATCGCTCTCTCTTTCTCTCGCTCTCTTGGAAGGAGGGGGAGGAGAGCGAGCGCAGTTTGAGTTGCGCTCGCCGCTCTACGCCAGCCAGAGGTGTGTTTCGGCTCCACACTCTGTATCTCTGCGTAGCAGCACCCAACCATGCAGCCAGCCTGAGTGCCATGTCCAACAGCTGTGTTGGCAAAGGGTTACCGCTCATCTGAAGGGAAGGTAGCGTCTTGCTTTGAGGAGGACAGAAGATAAAAGAAGACTGACCAGTTGCAGAGAGAGAGAGAGGGGGGGATATAACTGAAAGCCCCCTCCTCGCCTCACTAAACAGAGCAAAAACGGAAGGCTTTGGAGTATTCAATTTTTTCTTTCGTTTTATATTTTTCTTATTCCTCATCGCAGTGCTGGGAGGTGCTTCATCTTTTCATATAGTCTCTCTCTCCGTCATTTGCCTCCTCATCTATTTCTCCATCTACCTGGTGTACAATTTCTTATATTTATGAGTGAGATAGAGGGGAAAGAAGGGAATTTTGTTTTTCCAATTTTTTTTGCCCTTTCTTTCTCCCTCTTCACTCTTCCTTCTTCTCTTTTCACCAAACCATATCATTCCTGTCATTCCCTCCTTTGCATTTCACATCAAAATGCTGCTCGTCAGGTCATCATACCCCATCCTACGCCTCTTTCTGTGTCTAAAGTCTGATGATTAATGATCTTGGATGATTTTTTTTTCAAAGACAACTAAAAAACTCCTCATGAATGACTATTTTTCCCCCCCTTTTCCTTCTCTTTTGGTCCCCTCCACACCCATTTCTTTTGCATCACACTCTTGCGGGATTCTTAATTGTTACTCTAGGTAGGTTCAATATCGTTTAGTGTCTGTCTATCTGTCTGTCTGTGTGTATTTGTGTGTGCTTTACGTATACATAAAACACACATTAACACACACATGCACTCGCACACTAAACTACGCCTAAAGGATGAGCGTTCAGTGAGTCGACATCGGTCTGGTCTCGCATCCTTCTCCTCATCTGTCCTCATCATCATGGCCAAGTGCGCCCATTTTTAATTGTTGTCTTTGAGAAATCTTTTTTTTTTTATTTGTACACATGTCATGATTTAATAATAAACAAATCTTTATATATATTTATTTGTTTAGTAACACATTTGTAACACATTTGAAATGGAAAAAAATGAGTTTGCAGTCTCACTGGTGTAATTTTATTGACTTTGACAGCCGAATTTTGGCAAAGTTTGGGATATTTGTCCTAAAAGGAATGATATTCTTTTCACATGATCTGCTGAGCTGCATTCAAAGTTTGGCGCTAATGGCCATCTCAAGTCATTAATAGTGTATCCCATTTCATGCTTGATTTTGTGCTTATTTTGATTCTGCCAGTCCATCAGCAGCCATTAGTACTTTTACTGCCTCCCTGCCCCTTCCCATCCCATCCCACACACACACACACACACACACCAACGCACACAGACACACAATCTTCCCTCTTCAGCATGTTTTCAGTTTTCCTCCCTCTTTTACCCAAATCTCTCCATTTTCTTTTATTCCCCGCTTTCATTCTCACTCCCTTTCGGGCCAACAGAGACCAGTTACCATTAGCTGGATGTTGATCAGTGGATTCAGCGGGTAATTCCTCGCTGTGGATTTAAGGTGTAATAGACAGCAGGTCTTTAGATAGAGACAGACTGATAGACAGATTAAAATAGGTAGAACTTCACGCGCCATTTCATCACTACCTTCCTCTTTTCCTCTGTCACATTTGTCCCCTTTCCCTCTGTGTTTTGTTTGACGCTACGTCTCTACTTCTCACCGCCACACCTTTTTTGGGAGAGCTGCTTTAAAGCGTTACCACTGCTAGTCTATTCTCAATTAGCCCATATACACATGGACATTTAACTGAAAATTGCCTGTGCACTCAGCCGTAAGGTGAAAAATTTTGCCTACTAGCATAGGCCCACACCAGCTACTTTAGTCTCACCGCCCACCCCCTTCTTATGGACTGATAAAGAGGCTTAATGAATCCCTCTTTCTTGATTGTTCTGAGAGTGGGATGTCGTCATGAAGGAATATGAAGGACCGCTCGTTTTGCTCTGTCTTTGCTTTTGTGTCTCAACTCTGCTCCTCTGTAAAACATCTCCACTACAGTCTATAAATTATGTGTTACAGAAAAGAGTTAATTAGGTGAGTAGTGAATTAATAAAGCACTCACTTCTTCTTTGCAAGTGAGCGTATGCACATGCATGAAAAGAAGGTGTGTACCCTAAATACGTGTGCAAGAGCACAGCTGACGGAGCAAGAGTGTGCATGCGTTTGTGTACATTCGGAAGTCTGCATGAAGCTGGTGGAAATGTATTCTGCATGAATTTTCATCTGCAGGTGATGGCTGTTTTTGTATTTTCCACCACAGTTGCTTGCACGGTTTCACCTTTCGTCGTCGCTCTGTGACTAATTGGTTGTTTATCCACTTAAAAAAAAAAGTCTGTATAATTGAGATTACATCTTCAAGAATTTCACACTCTCACACGTTCAGCTGCATTTCGGAGCACAAAATATCCCTCACTCATGCACTATTTCTAACGCGCAGAATGAAGCTTATACCAGGTGACTCACTCAGTTAGTCCAGTGCAGCGTGCAGGTGCATGGATTTACATCTGTTCATTACTATTCTCTCATTCCTTATTGTGCGCCTAAGCTGGTGGAGGTGCGTTAGCCAGTGCCAAACTGATGTCATCCTCCTCCTGTGTTACCTTTCTTCTTCTTGTTTCCTCCCCAGTGGGTCTGCGACAGATCGTTGACAGTGAATAAATCACAGACCTAATATCACTCATACACCAGCTTTGCTCTAATTGACTCTTCAGCAGGACTTTATTGAGTACAGTGCACACTAAAGGCGATGCAAAAGACTGTATGCTGGGAATTAGGCTATAAAGTCCCATTTCAAATTAAAATGGTTAGGTAAATAATACTAATATTTAACAAAGTTAGGAACTGCTTCACAGGAAGAAATTTATAAGCTTTAACAAAACTCCTGGAAAAAAACAGAAAGGCAAATAATGAAAAATAAAAGAACATTGCTACCTTTTAAACATCCATGAAAGCTTTTCCATAAAAATGTTTTAAGAAGAGATTTAAAAGACAGTGAAGAAGTTCCCTTTTTGACCTCAAAGGTCGGACTGTGCCACAGTTTGGCAGCTCTGACAGCAAGCACCTGCTGACCTTTGTCTACTAGCAGAAACTTTGGGATAACCAGCAGATCGCCCTGTATACGCCCTGCCCTATGTAACAGGTTAATAAGCCCTTAATGTGCTTCAGATGAAAGATGTATGATCAGTGAGATTTTAAAATCAATACAAAGTGAGAATTTGCCTGTACTCAAGTAATGTGTTTATATTCTTGATGCCAGTTAGCTGTTAAAAAGTAAAAACAGAATAAATATCCTAAAAATGATTAAAATGCACCATTAGACAAAAGAGAGCAAAAGTGAACTGAGTCTGTAGGTAAGAATAACTACAGGATAACAATAACTAAATAATAAGAGTCACACCTTTTAATGATCTCCTATTAATGTAATCTGTTTTGTGTCAGTATGAAAACAGTTTCTAGGCATTTCTCATAAGCAGCTGTAAAATAGAACATGATTTTTAGGCAGTCTTCATACATGATGTTGGACGTTCTCTATATAGACCAAAGTACTGGGCCACACATTACACCAGCCAGTTGGTCATAGAAGCCAAAGCCATGAAGCTCCCGGCGCACAGTTTTTGTGCTGATGTTAATGAGTGTTGGCGACTTTTACGCACTGCTCTGTAACCTGGCACGGTCTAAGTCCTAAAGCCTTCACCTTTGCAATAATATATCTAACAGCTGATTGTGGGATATCTAGGAGGGATGAAATTTTAAAAACTGACAAAGTTTCCATGCTATCACAGTACCACGCTCAAACTCGGAGAGCTCGTTTAAAATTCTTTCACATATGTTTGTACAGGCAGGCTGGCCATGTGCTTGATTTAAACATCAGTGGCAACTGGGCTGAAAACACCTGAATTCAGATGTGTGGTTCAATACTTTGGTCCGTTAATGCTGTACATGAAAAACACAAAATCACCATTTAAAAACAAACTAATTTCACATGCCATAAAACAAGTAATCAGTTAGCCGCTGTTCATTTTGAGTAATATTGAGTTACGTATACATAACCATAAAAGCATTCACATTTACATCCATAAAATGGCTCTCTGGGATTGCATAATTCAATATTTTGAGAAGCTGTTGGTTCATAGCGAGGATACTAAATGAATAAACAAATAAGCCTTGTCCAGTTGTTTAATGCAAAAGGTTTATGTAAGGATGTACCGCATTATTCTACGAGTCAAGCCATCAGAATCATATTAATGCCACTATGAGAGTCAGAGATAATTAGAAGGAGTCAGAGAGAAAGATGGATTTTTGTAAATAAAATTTGTTGAATGAATAATTCATTTCACTGCCAGACGGGATTAAAATTCTACACATGCACATATCCTCTGACAGTTTTCCTAAGGGCTAAACTCTGTGTACCTACATATCCTGCATCTACTTCAAGATGCAATAAATACGCACATGTTGCCAGAAATAGGCATATCCCATCTTATGAGCGTGTGCCAGTAAAGATCTGTTAAAGGATGAAAAACTAGACATAGCATACATTAGTCAGGCTACAGCTTAGATATTTTTAATACTGATGGATCATTACATCATTTTATACCACCACAAGGGAACTTAGTGATTTGAGACTGCGACCATGTGCAATGAACTTGCAGATTTCTTGCCTTTGTAATGGTTATGCATAGATGGGGACCAGTTACTGTCCTCGATGCATCAAGACTGTAAATTAATAAGGTCAAATTGGGAATTTGACCTTATTAATGTGCAACATGTTTGTGATCAGTTGACTGTGATGAATCTCAAATGCGCAGCTATCTGCATACACAGCAATGCACATTAACTCCTTACATTCAGAGTTGAGCTCTAACCTCAGAGAGATAAAACAGAAATTTAAAAATTCCTCCGCAAACTGTGGTGGGCTGCGAATCTTTGGAGACAGGTTGCCTCCGCAGTCACCTTTCAATCTAAAGTGGTTGCCCAGATGATGAGGATGTTGCGTGCTCGATGTTTGGGTGACCTTGTCTTTGGTTGCAACTGGGAACCGCTGATTTTTCCAGGTCACAAGCTGGTGGTCATCTAATGTGACCAAGCCATCACAGAGCACGAGACTGATGCGCTGCAGCAACTCTGGTCCTCAGTGGAGCTTTTACACGATACACAAAAACATTTTGCAATTTTGAATTGCAGTCCGTTAAAACTTAATCAGTGTTTTGAAGTTTGTCAGTGGTGGCCGGTGAATCTTATTCAATTTTTTTATGCGATGTCCGACCCAGAGTGAGGAAAAACCATTTAATTCAGCTTACAAACCAAATGTAACATTCATTTAATATATGAATGTACAATTAATGCCAACATTAAAAAGAAGTTCACGTAGTTCTGTATAAAAAAACAACTCACCGTGAACATTTAACTATGATTTCTAACACTTCTTAAACACTTCCTTGTAAAAAATAACTTACTTTCAAAGTTATTTGTACATATTAAGTAAAATGTTCCTGTAGTGTGTAAATAATAATTAGTTGCTCTGCTTGTTCTTTCGTAGAATAATGCACAGTGCTGTTAATTTCCTCCCATAAATGTTTCATGTCTCTAACAGCCTAGGCTTTATCCGTTCCCGCTGTTTTAAAAAGCAAGCACGGAAAGCTAAATAATGCATCTGCATGGCTGCATCCAACTTTTGCTGCACCAGTTAGAAGTCCTGCGTATATACTGTGTTTTTCAACCTGCTGTCTGATGATGACGTCCACTTGTTTTTTACTTGTACCTTCTTCTCCCCTTTAAGACACCACGTAGGAGTCCAAAAGATCAGCTGACGATGATTTAGGGTCGAATTAAAATCCACAACCTGAGTCACAATGCTGCGCCCAAATTTAGCCTAGCCTCAATACAAAGCCTGTCACTTCGACTCTTTAATCTCCACCTTCTGTGTTCTCTCTCCCTGATTTTGTTCTTGATTGTATCTCTGCCACTTTGGCCTTTCTTTCAAAGTTTGGTCCCTCTATGCCACTACTCTTAGTCCACTTGCAGAATAAGTTACGCCTCTAGTAGTTCGCCCAAAGAGCGTTGTCCTAGATACCTCAAAGCCAATCCTGCTTTTTATTTTTATATTTTTATTCATAGAAACAATAGCAAAATCAACAAAATAGATAAAGGTAAAGGCATGCAATATCTGAAGCTTATAATCTGCATGACAATGTCGCTGTTTAATGAATGCAGGACAGGACAAGCAGAAAGTCAGAGCTCTCTGGTTCAAAAGAACTTTAGCCCTAATTTTATTTTCACCATTGATGCAAACGACAGGGAGGTAATACAGAGAGAGAGAGAGAGACAGAGAGCTGCCTGGCATGAGGAGAGAGCCCAAACAACCAGATCACACTTTTTTAACTTAAATGACCCTGATAGTGTTGAGAATTTAAGCTGTCATCCCTGAAAGGATATCATCTTTCAGTAATGTATGCAGATGTATGTCTTCAGACTCATGGGAAAGACAAAGTAGGGGTGATTTGCAGGCTTTTTATCCCTGAGACTGGTTTAGATCATTAAGGTTAGGAACGTTTGGATTTATTTATTTATTTATTTCCTGAAGCAGGCTGGATGATTCCTGTGATCAGCTGTTCATGTGCCAAATTACATCACAATTAAAAACACACCTTTCAGATTTTCATGTATTTTGAAACTGGGGTTGTTTTTTGTTTGGATACCTTGAATGTAAATGGCGCTGTCTCTAAAGCACTTTAGGTCAGCTTCTGTTGTTTAAATATGCTAAAAATAAAATAGACGTGACAGTCAACATAAAAAGGTTTAAACATTTTTCATACTGCATGTCTGAGGTCTATTTTTTCAACACAATTCAACAGGCATACTGAAGTTAGAGGATAGAAACAAAGTATCGATCCTATTGTGCTAGTATCGGTCCGACACCTATACCAGCGTTGTTTTCAATACTGTCGATATTTGGGTTGATCCTCCCACCTTTAGCCTACGCTGCTTTACTCTGTCGGCCCTGGAAGATCTGTGTAAAAACAGGGAACAAGCAAGTTGAAAAACAATCATTTAATTTGCACATAGATTTAAGGATTCTGCACATTTGAAAAACAATAAATTGATCAAAAATCAATAATGACACTTTTAACCATGAAGGGGAATCACACCAGAGACTTTTTAAGCTTAAAGCCAAAAGTACTGTCCTGCTCCCATAAAACTCCCAGAAGCCCATTGAATTCTTTACAACAGCCACTTGTTTTGTGCGCTGACCTGAGCACATAGTGGAATAAATATCTATAGCTATAAAATATTAGAGTCTTGAGGATTTCAGTCACACTCTACTAGCCAACTCCTGTTTTTGAATATTTTAAATTCAGCATTTGCTTTTTAAGCTGTCTTCTTCATGCCTATCCCCACTGGTGTAATGTGCATCATGTGACATGTGATAAATTGAGGGCTGCAATTCTGAAATGATCAGACATAAACAATCGCAATCTGAAACAGTAACAGATGAAAACCAGGATGTGGATGTATAATCTCCTAGTGTGCTCTGTGTTGGTATATATTCTGGCGGAAGAAAGTAATTTTTTAGCATATCTTTCCAAAAAATCGTACCTAAAAAAATCAGTGTTGCATTGATTCATTAATTTAATAACGAGCCTTAAAGCCAGCGTGTTTATTGAGTACAGGCAGACCTTATAAAGGCCTGAGAAGGAAAAAAAACTACCAAAAGTATCTCCTGTGAAAAAACAACAACAACAACAATGTAACAACATTCAGCACATTCAGATTGCAGTGAAAGGGGCATGTAGACACAGTGGCTTGACTGAGTTAAGCCTTGACCTCAGAGGCAATTGACTTGTGTACACAGTGGCTTTCAGCCATCCGCAGCCTTACTCGGCCATCTGACTCTTTCCTTGTCTCTTTCAGACGAGGAGCGGGCCGGCAAGCCGAGGATCATGACTGGCTAAATTAAGCAAAGGCACAGAGCGACAGAAGAAGGAATAGAGGGAAGCAGGAGAAGAAGAAAAAGACGAAGAGTACGCGCACATATACACACACTGCTGCTCATCTCCTCATCTCCACGGCAACAGTATTCACACACTTGCAGACTTGAGGAAGGAGACCTGCATCACCAACTTTGGAGGAAAAGGAAAGACAATCAGATGGAAAAAGACGAATGAAAGTCCGCCCGTTCGACACTCTCCGTTCGCCATCATTCGGCTTTTCTTCCCCATAAGAGTGCTGACATTTTGAGTTGATGATCCGTTTTTAAATTCCTCTAAAACGCTCAGTGAAAAGCATTTTTCAGCCAGTTTGGATCTGGTTCTTTGCAGATTAGACTTTTTGTTCTTGGTTTTTTAAACCTTCCTGCTCTCCCCCACCCCACCACCACCACCACCACTACCACTGATAACAGCCCAAGCGTCACCCCTCTCCACCCATCAAGCACAACTCTGCTCATCCCTCAGCCTGCTAGACCTCACTTTTCAGCCCTCCGCGTGTGCCTTCGTCTGTCCACCATCCCTTCATCCGAGGCTATGAGAGGAGGAGTCGAATCCCAGATCACTCCATCATGCCAGTTCTGAAGAGTAGAGAGGAGATCCGGGCTGGCAATGTTCAAGGTAGGCCAGTGATTTAAGTAATTGGGGCTGTGCATATGTGTCCATGGGTATCGCTTAAAACTTCACCCCAAATTACATCTTTGATAAGCCGGGGAATCAGAAAATGGTGAATAAAATCTCTATCGCAGCAGCTCAGCGGAGTCTAAGGTGACACACACAAATATAAACGACGTGCAATTTAAAATGACATTTAGCAGCCATGCAAATGCAGATTCTTTCTATTTCAGAGGCTGCAAATGGGTGGCATTTCCCACTGAAAATTGACTTAGATTGCCTTGTTTTTCTCACATTTCACAGCTTTTACTACTTTAATCAACTTAATGAACTTTCACATGTACTGTAACATCTGAAACGCTGCCACCACTGTGACCGCTGATATCCGGCAGTTGCGATTAACTCAACCCTTATTTAACCTTCTTAGAAACTGCCCTCGTTCATGATAATTTCAGGTCATGTAAACTACGAGAGGAGGTGGAAATAATGGCTTAATGGCCGCTTTGTGAAATATGAAGGATTTCCTTCATGGTTTGATCGGGTCAAACTAAATGTATTTTTCCGTATAGTTAAAAAAAAAGGTCTGATAATAAAACACTGCACATTTTTCATGCAGTTTAAATAAATCTTCAGTTCTATTCATGCACATTGCTTAACAAAAGGCCTGTTTTAGAGGGTAAGTCACTTTCTGTGGCCATGTTTATTTTCAGTAAGAGTGAGCAATCACAAGAAACAGAAGAAACAAAACATTTATAGTGCAAAAGGAAAAAAAGTACAAATTGTGTGTGTGTGGGTTTTTTTTGTTTTTGTCACTTGTTCTTTCTCGTGGTGCTTTGTGAGGGAGCTCGGTGTTGAGATAAGGGATAACGAGACACTAGCTTCAATAAGCACATCAAAACGAGGAGTTGTGCCGCTTTACGAGGGAAAACAGGTCTAGACAATAGTGACTGCATAAAGCAACAGAGTGGAGGAAGCTGGAGCCGATTTTATTGCTGAGCTCGTGCTCCTGGCAGCCGCTCAGGAGTTCGACCGATGAAAGGCATATTTAAAAGTTGGAGGGGCGCAGAAAGACAATGGAACGAGGTGTCTGAGAGGCTGCAAGTAAAATAAGCCTTTAAAGGAGAATTTGCATGGCTTTCATTAGCAACAGAGCGCACCGTTAGATCAGGGGAAAGTGCGTTCGTGTCTTCCTCGACAGTTTTGAAACAGAATATGTGCAAAATCCTTTGTTCTGTCACTGCGTCCGGCTCCTGCCAGCAGAGCAGCTCTAGGATTTGTCTCCTGGTGGCATCGCGGATTAGATTCTTGGCCGGATTGGTGTTTAGCAACGGGTGAGGCCAGTTTACGCTCCCAAATCTTTGAACTAATTTGCGCTCGCCGGCTCACAGGAGTCTGATGTAACTATCTGATTATGATGCACGTCTTTGCCGAAGCGTGACTTGGAGGAGGTGTGACAGCTGGTGTGTCCCTCCCTCGCAAAACACAACAGCTTCAACAATGTACCGGCTGTATTCTGCTCACTTATTAACATATGCTGTTCAGGCTCCGCGGTGTCCAAATTCCTGCCCACAGTATTTCAATCAAAACTTCGTTTTCCATTTCAACACTCTGATTTTCCGTTATGATGACAGCGAGCAGGAGAGGGGTTAAGGCGTGGCAGACAAAAAAGAAAAAGGAAGAAAAACAGGCAAAGATCCAGGCGCAGGCGCCAAATCCTGAGGGAGCTTCACTGACACTGGATGAAGGAGGCAGCTTTGTAGACAGATGTACCTCGGAGTGCATAAGCAGCAAGGCCTTGGAGGGGTGTGCGTTGTTGTTGCGCCGCTGTGATGCTGCGTGTTTTTCCGGAGGGCGGGTTGGGCAGAGAGGATTACTGGATCTGAGCACTGGCTCTCTTGTCAGGCGGGAAGCGTGGCCCTTAGTTTGATCGGTGAACCGTGAACGGAGTGGCAGCAGTGAACTGCCATGACTGTACCGAGCCGAGATCTTGATGCTGGAGCTCAGAGACAGCCGGCTGAGTCAGTTTTGGACGCGAGCCTCATGTGACCAGCTTTACAAATGTTGATTGAGTCGTCGAAGGATTACAGGTGCTGAGCAGCCTGGTGTTTATTGCTTACCCAGAGCCAGAGAGAGAGAGAGGGAGAGGCAGAAGTGCAAAGCAGCTAAGGTGCAGAAATTCCTCATCCACCCATGCATTTGTGGGGTTCTTCCTTCGTGTATAATGATAAAAAAAAAAAACCTCTGAAAAGATGCTCTTCACTCAGTCGCCAGTTCACAGCTGAAATCTGGATTCTTCCATGTGTATCCTGTTCGGTATTTTTTTTTCTGCTTCCATGCTTCCAATTAGTTTGCCTGGCACGCAGGTCCTCACAGCATCTTACTGTGTTAATATTTCAGGTAAATACAACAGTCCCGCCTGAAGGTAGAACTGACGCAACACCTAACAGCTCTGACACCTTATTAGAAACCAGATTGAACAGATAAGACGTGCTGCCACGTTATCAGTTTGAATGCATTTCAGTGCAGCCCCCTTCCACCGTGCTTATCGACGACCGGTGGGCTGACGAACGACAGCTTTAGATCCAAGTTTCATCAACTTTGAAACCAACAATTTAACATTCGCACTCACTCCACGCAGCGGTTGACCCGCTCAGTGCAGGTGAGAAACCCTCAGAGCGTAGCCATGTGAATTTCTAATAGTAATTGTACCTCCTCTCTTGAGATGACGGCCAGCTTTTCACTTCACCTTCAAGTGAGGCCCTTCAGAGCTGATTAGGTAGGACGACATGTAGCGAAAGCTCTTTAGTCTGACTTTCCTTCTAAATTACGCTGTAGGAGTAACATTGTTCTGTTCTGGTTGCGGCACCTCTGCTCGCTCGCTTGATCGACGGTACGAGTAGCTGTACGGGAGTTGCCTTTTTACGGTCAACAAACAGCCTAATTTTTCATTGTTATGCAGAGCGACTGGTTCCTCGCGTCATCTCTCAGGTGATTTGTTGTTCTTTTTATTTATTCGTCAGAATTTGTAAAGTCCCTGGGCCGACCCACTGAGCAGTTTCCCGGTGATTAGGTGTCTAAATGGTAGACAAACAGTGAGGTTAAAATTGCTTTTTGTTGGTGTAAAAGTGATGTCAAACTCACACCCAGCTGCTGTTTTGTCATCGCATCAAAAAGAAATCTTGCAACAGGGAACAAAGAGAGAGAAGCTTAGGTGAGACTCATGTCTGTGACACATGAACTGTGAAGTCATACTTTCTAATATTTAGCACACAGCAGGCTACTGCTAAAAAACACTTCAGCGTGTCTTAGGTGAGGGTGCTGCTTGCATCGAGTACAGGAGGCAAGAATCAGAATGTTCTTCTACTAAAAAATATTTGGAAATAATTTTAGGTAAATGAGCCAAACTGGATGAGCTACTCGGCTGTCACGCAGGTTTCTTCAGAGCTGCTTTAATTCTTTATGGCACAGATTCAAATAAGTGCTCAGAGAGTTTGAGCCATGTTGACACGATAGCATCTCACAGTTACTGCAGATGTGTCAGCCGCACCATGATGTGAATCTCCCACTTCACCAATTCCCAAAGGTGGTCTACTGAACTGTGATCTGGTGAGATGATTTGAGCCTTGTGACACGATGCTTTCCTGCTGGAATCAGCGATCAGAAGATGAGTGCACTGTGGTCACAAAGGTTTGGACATGGTCAGCAACAGTACGCAGGCAGGCTGTGGCGTTTAAATGATGCTCAGTTGGTACTAAAGGGCCCAAAGGTATGCCGAGAAATTAGACGACCTGACAGCAGGCGATGCTGAGTGAACAGCAGCCTCACTTTCTGTTCATGGGGGACAGGAATGACACCCGGTCTTCTGCTGCTGTAGCACATCTCCTTCAAGGTCTGACAGGTTTCAGAGATGCTCTTCTGCATACCTTGGTTGCAACAAGTGGTTATTTAAGTTCCTGTTTCTATCAGCTCAAATCCATTCTCTAGCAAACAAGAGAAATATATACAAATATGAGAGAAAACAAGAGACATTGTCACCCCATAATAAGAACCCATTGTGTTGAGGTTCTGATTATATGCGCTGTCAACCAGATGTTACTTTTACATCCAATAAATTTCATTTATTGGTCTTTATCTGCGCATATAAGCTCTTAGCCCAGAAACCATCTGGCTGTGAGAATCAGCTTTTAGATAACCAGCTATTTCACATCTTTATCGAGCATCTTTTGATATTTACGGCTGTATTGGTGTTACATCATTTGTAATGCCTGGCCTAACCTGTGCTACATCTAGCTTTGGCAACATAAAATGGCAATTTAAATGTGTTTACCGCAACATACGGGGTTCATATTTATACGTGTTTGTGTGGCATGTAAATTAAGCGATGAATAATTAAACTGCCCGGGCCAAAAGTGGTCTGTATTTAGCTGGAGAAATAGCATAGCAATAGAAAACAATGGCAGCCCAGCGTAGAACTTTGTCATTTAGACAGTCAGTTGCACTTTTATACATTTACATGATAAAAAAAATAAAAGATAGATTAAAATGGTGATTGGTGGTTCATACAGACAGTGTGATAACACAAAGTGTACACGCAATCTCATTTTTATTAGAGAGTGAGAGAAACCCAAGATGCCTCTTCTACCTCTCCTCTTCAGTACCTAGTCATGTGTGACTGCGAGAGAAGGAGGAAGAGCTAAGAATAGAGAAAAGGGGGCCCGATGCTGTGATGCCGCCGCTACCCACGTTCTGTAACTGAGCGTGCTCTCGACACCATTTCTGCTGGCCTGTTTGTGCAGGCTCTGCTCACCATATACACTGCAGCTACCTCAGTGGAAATACTTTTCTTTTCGTCAAGGTATCAGATGCAGAAGTTCAGCTAGAAATGGCTCTTTCATCCTTCCTGTGTTCGATAATAACACGATCTGACTGTCACACATGGAGAGATTTAATCAGAAACAGTCACTCTTTGTGTCATGCCAAGGGGAGCCTGTTTGAAGCTCCTCCACCGACAGGCAGGGACTAGAGCGAGAGGCTTTTTTAATCGGTTTTCTTTTTAAAACACAGATAGAAGAGACTGAAACAAAAGACAAGATCTGGCACCGAGGGCCGAGGTGCAGAGACAAGTAGAACTGATGGAGGGTTAGATAGCAGAATAAGATTGAGTCATATTTGATGATATTGTCCTCAAAAGGCTCACAAGAAAGAGACACCGGGACTCCCGAGAAATCACGTTGTGCAGATGACTTCGCTAAGAGGGGATTATAAGGCGATAATTATGTTTTCAAAGAGGGAGATGATGAAAGATAGAGAAGGAACAAATATATTAGAATCAAAAGAAGAAATAGGTTTGTGTGATGGCACTCATCAGAACACAAAACTTGCTGCCAGATGGCTAATTTATTTACAGATATGCTAGAAACACCACCTGCTGGATAAGAAAGTAACATAGTTTCCATCTTCTGTAAGGTAAAATCAGGATTTTACTGCAGGGCTTGCTGTGCCGTGCCGTCTTGTTTATATTTAGCAGTGTTAACAGCAGGTGGTATCTACTTGCCAAACCTGTTCAAAGTGTCAGTGAATCTGTCTCCATTTGACCCTCAGTGGGGGCAACTTGTCAATTAATTAGCCGTGACTTGAGACCGAGAGTGGGTTTGAAGCGCAGACAGCTGCAGGAATGAGGAGGAAAATGCCCCCGCTCAAATACAGAGCCGAACAAGAAGCAGCGAGATGTACTTATTGGGGAAGGAGCTGCGGCTGTCAGCGTTTTTTCTTCTTCTTCTCCCCTTAATGAAGCTGTGGAACAGGTGATCAGTGAGACAGAGAGGAGGATTAAAGGTAGAGTTAACCTCTCGGGAGGGTAAACTGGAAGGTGAGCGCTTCTGCGAGATTTAGGTCTAAGTGTAGGAGTGTGTGTGAGCCAAGCGCAGAGGGCAGATCACATCCTCAGTGTATAAAAGATTTCAATTTGCCCCTCCCGACATTTGTTGCAATCAGTCATCAAATGCCTCCAAGAGCTGAAAGAAAGCTCTCACATTAATATTCAAACTAGAAAACGCACTGATGTTTCCTGAAAACCTCCAGCAACAGCAGCCGTGCACGCCTGCGATGCACTCACAGGTGAACTTCACGGGTAAAACACTGACCTGATGTTATGATTCACTGAAGAGAACATTGGAGATCCAAGTGCAGGGCTCCGTAGGCCAAATAATTCAACAAAAAAAACCCCCAAAACAATCTTTTAGCATTCATTACATACTTTTATTTAACCAGGAAGCCCCATTAAGCTGAGATTTCCTGACAAAGCGAAACATGGCCAAGGTAGCAGCCATACAAACGCAATACATTTTACAAATGCCACAGATACAACATAAAATGCAAGCTCTACAACATGATATACAATACACAAATACCCGCAACAAAGAAACACAAGTTGCCTTTCAGGAAAAAACCACAAGTCTCCTTCACCACATTCTGGGTGATGCTTTTAGATTCAGCAATAGAGTTTTTCCCACATCTGTTGAAACCCTCAGCCCATCAAAAACCATCCATTTGGAGGAGAATAGCAGGAAAATATTGGAGCTGAGACATAACAAAGGCTCAGAAGTAAACTGGAAGTACACCCAGTATCGCTTTACAGATACTATTTTTATTTAAAACCAGTTTCCTGTTTCCTGAGAGTTTTCAGTAAAGGCCAACCCAAATGATGGAGAATGTACTGGTGGGAAGGTTTTTAACAGAAAAATACTATGTGTGTACACTTTCAGTGGATTTACCCTCAGATATAACAATTCTAAAATCATCAACCCTGATTGCTGATTGCACTTACTGTAATGTACTCAGTCGACAGTGTTTACAAGAAAAGTTTAATCCAAAGAGTCCAGGAATGCACAGCGGACCATCGTGACACAAAGCAGATGACAAAGGGAAAGACAGGACTGTGCAGCGTCAGAGATGACTGTGGATGAGACGCAGATGAAAGCAGTTCAGCTCATCTATTAGACGTAGGTGGATCAATCTAAATATCGATAGTATTGATAACAATGCTGACAGTGATATTGGATTGATACTAGCATGATAGCATCGATAAATTGTTACTGAACAAAGTCCATCAGGTTCAGTAGCCCACTGAATTGTGCTAAATAAATTGTTCCTTTTAAAATGAAAGAAATATACGTGTTTTGACTGTCACCTCTGTTTTATTTATTGCCTATAGCACAGTTAAGCAGAAGCTGACCCAGAGGGATTCAAAGACAGACACATTTACATTCAAGGTCACCAAAAAAATCCAGGTTCAAAATACATCACACAAGTGATGATGGTTCATCTCATAAACCATGACACACTGCTCTGCCCTGCATAAACTGGCGTTATAGGCTTAAGGTATCAGCATCGGTACTGGTATCTGCAATTCCCTGCATTTACTTGATACTGATTGATACTAAAATGTGCAGTATGGCACAGCACTATGAACTATACGATGACAAAAGGTGGGAAAAGAACAGGACGTGAAACCAAAACCTTCAAAGTAAAACAGGAAGTAACAGACTGGGATATTTTGGAAAATGCAGCTTTTTCTTAGCTTTTTGGATTTTCATCTACACATAAATTGTGTTTTAGGTCAATGAAAATGGAGCTTTTGAAAAAATAAAAGACTCCAAAAAGGACTTTTAAGATGAAGATTTTCAGAAACTCTATATAATCCAAGAAACCCAAAATAAAGATTTTGTTGTACAAGGTGCACACTTTATCTGTTCTTTTCTTCACATCGGCCTGTGTTGTTGTTTATAGGCTTCTGATAAGCCAGACGTTTTTTAGTGTTCTGATTATATTACCTGTTTGTTTGATATGCTCTCGTGCATTCATGTAGACTAGATTAAAAATCCCTCATTTAAAAAATAACCGTATACGTGTGGATGCAGCCTGACACTAAACAGCGTGTGGATGTGGTAAATATAAAATATAAAGTGGTAAATATAAAACCACTGTGTTACAGCTGGTCACAGTAAAGCCTTGGCGGTACTGCATGGAGGTTATTTACCTCTAAGATATGTTGTTAAGCTTACTGGGTTTTAATTAAATACACACATGTTCACAGTTGGAATACGTTTTATTAAAAAGCCACCATGTAGTTGTAGTTATTCTTAAAAAACAGCCCCACAGAAATAGAATGTTTCATCCTTACAGGAGATACTGTACGCAGACTGTGAAGACCATTTTTAAACAAAGAGGAGCTGATTAGAAATTACCAACAGTTTGATTAACTGATGGGTTTTTTTCCCTCTGTAAAAATGCCCATTATGAGATAGTCTCTCAGTTGTGGGGATTTGCTGCTCAGTTTTAATTTAACTGTAAGCCTAATATCATTGGATTATGAGTTGTTTGGACAGCAATTTGAAGAAAACTTGCAGATCAGTTAGTAATAAAAATAACTGTTGCCCTAGTTGGATAAATCCCCTAAAGCCGTTTCACTGTGTAATCACGACAATCTCAAACTAAACGGAAACAACAGAAACGGAACCTTTTAAAGAATAAATATATAATATATTAATACTGAACACCATAATCTTC
This sequence comes from Maylandia zebra, assembly GCF_041146795.1. Classification (NCBI taxonomy): domain Eukaryota; kingdom Metazoa; phylum Chordata; class Actinopteri; order Cichliformes; family Cichlidae; genus Maylandia; species Maylandia zebra. Next base: position 27,755,333 of record NC_135172.1, on the reverse strand, counting down.
TAATACTGCAAATATCTGCTATCCACATTTAAGCGTAACACTTCATGCGGTGCTCATGTGTTAATCTGAATGTTTCAGCTGTTTCAGCATTGTGCAGCTTGTCTGTATGCAGTGTCCTCATCATTAGCAGCTCTGTCACTGTGTTGTCACGTTTTAAGGAATAAGCTTGTCTGTCTCTGCTGGATCTGCAGAACTCCACAGTCTTTTCTTCTGTCTGTGGCCAAGATTTTTAATGACTGTACTTCAGAAACTCTGGTTAGATAATCACAAAAAAACAAGCAAAACAGTGTTGTCTGGCAGGTTCAGAGTCACAAGCTTTGTCCTTCTGATTTTCTTTCGATGGAAAGTCAAAACTCTTTTAGAGATGCTAAAATGTGTTTTATGTAGAAACCCCCCCCCAAATCATTGGCTCAAACACATTAAATTTGTCAGGTCTTTATTTGAATTTCCACCTTTTGCCACGTGCAAGGGAGAAAACAAAACAGAAACACACCATAGCCCTCGGTGTGACACGTGCATCCGCACACTGAGGAAAACTTGGCCAGAGGTTGGAGCAGATGTTTTCTGGATGTTATTTGAATGGTGACCAGCTGACAGAGCTGAGAGGTTTGGTGCCGAGCGTTTAGACTCGCTCTAAGACACATCAAGGACATTTTTTCCTGTAATATTTGTTATCAGTGGTTGACAGTCTGGGTATTATATTTGCACAACAGCTCAGTAAATCCAACAAAATGACTTGTCTTCTTGGCACAGAGAGGGCAGACCAGCTGCCGATGCTGGAGGAGGTATGACGATGTGTAGTAGAGGAATTCAAAGGTCTGTGGCCTCAGGTAATTAAGGGGAATTATAAAACAGACAGAGTGGATAGCCACTGAGTTATTTTATCTACTCCCTTGATGCCACAGGCTTGCTATCAAATCCTCAAGAGAGCTGTAGCTGTTCAACACTCAGATTGTGCCACCAGAGAAGCAGTTGAGACCAAAAGTGCTTGTGGATGGAAAACTACGGTATCATGTTTCTGCTTTTCAGAAAGGCCACTAAAAGAAACCTGCGAAAATACATTTCAGCCGAGGTTGAAAACATGGTGTGAGTGGCTTTTTATACACTGTGCTGTGGGTAGCACATTGTATCAGAGTGAGTTACAAGACCCTTTTTAAAAAGAAAAAGAAAAAACAGTGTGCACTGTAGGCTATTGTACCATTACATACATATTGCAGAAGCATGCACCGACGAAACAGAGGACTGCTGTGGCAGTGTAACCTCAGTGGAATAAATGGCTTCAATGAGGTAATGAAGACCTCAGGGGATAGATGGATCCTGCCTCAACCCTGTGTTTGTCATCGTCCCTTTGCCTGAGTGTGTATATTCTGTTGTCCGCGTGTGCGCACTCTCTGTCCCAGTCAGTTTATTTGCCTCTGATGAAGAGACCATATAATGTTGTTTCGAGGGCTGAGGCAGCTTCAGTACAACAGTAGAGATCCACAGTGCGTCTCGTTATAAGTGCAATTAGCAGGGAGAGGATTCTCGACCAAACTAAAGTGCACTTAATGAAACACCCAAGACCCTCTTCAATAAGGCAGTGATTTTTCTCTGCCATTCTGGCCCGTATGCAACGCAGTGCGCAAGGTGACAGATTAGTCGGTAGGGAAGAAGTATTAAAGATTACTTAAACAGATTTTACTCCTCTCTTCTTTCCAACGTTCCTTAGGTTCATTGAAGTTTGTGGAGATTCACATTTGGAAAGCTGTCTTGAGCATTTCAAGTGGTTTGAGGTCTGGACTTTCCAGTACGTTCATTCTTTTGTTTTCCAGCCATTCTGTTGCAGTATGCTGTGCTTGGCATCACTATCCTGTTGCATGACCATTTTCAGCCAAGCTTTAACTGCCGGACAGATGGTGTCACATTTGACTCTAGAATACTTTGGTATACAAAGGAGTTTGGGGTTGGACTCAGTGACAGCAAGGTGCACAGGTCCCGTGGCTGCAAAACAAGCCCAGATCATCACCTCACCGGCACTGTGCTTAACAGCTGCTGTGAGGTGTTTGTGCAGATATGGTTTTTGCAGAAGTCTTGTGTTCAGTTGCACCTTTGCAATCCTAAACTTTGCTGCTATGTTATTTTCAGAGAGAGAAGCCTTTCTCCTGGTAACCCTTCCAAATAAGCCATACATGTGCAGTCTCTTTCTAACTGTTCTGCCATGAACTTTAACATTTCATATGCTAACTGAGGCCTATGGAGTCTGTGAAGTGGCTCTCAAGGTTTTTTGCAATTCCTCTGAGGATTGCAGGGTTTGACCTTGTGGTAGGTTTCCTGGGACATCGACGCCTGGGAAGATGTTTCTAACTATACAAAGATTACAAATTGAAATAGTGTTATAAGCCTTCTGAGATTGATGGGTGGTTACAATTGCTACTAACTACCAAAACCGCTTTTGCTGCTTTCATGGAGGTCCTCACATTTGCTGATGATCAGGTAATCAAGTGCATTTGACTAGCAGCACCTTGGTGTTACTGACCCTCTCGTTTGTGAAGGTGTACTTAGATTTCACACACTGCTTCTGCTTCTTGGCTTAGGTATAATAGGCCATATTTTGTTGTTCATCTGAGGTTGTATTTTACAAACTGAAAGAGAAACATTTATTTTTATTGCTTTAATATGTAAAACCTTAGAACTTTCAGAGGGTCTACTTTCTTTTTCAAAACTATATATCTTTTTATCTGCTTTCTCTCAGCCTCTCTCATCCCACTCAGTGACTAAATTAAAATCTTGAAGCATCCAAAGTGTCAGCATGATTCAGTACAAGAGGCTATTTATCTAATGGTCAATGCATTCCTGATATGAGGCAAAAACCAATTAACAAGTGCGATGTGGTTTATATGGTTTATTCCTTACAGACCCTCCGCTGTAATTTAAAAGAACACACGCATATCCACACAGCTGTAGCTGTTGACGTTTTTCTTTAGTCTTTAAATCACCATCCCGCAGCCTTAAATACTCATTTGAGGACCAAATTATTATTTGTGTTTAGTATTCGTCCACAGCTGGAAATAGTTCACGCAAATAAACAATTTGCTCATGTTTGAGAAATATTGGCTGAAAAATGAAAGGATCGGGCTGTTTTAATAAGGTCTTTCGTCTTTTAAAAAGATGTTTAGATTCCTGTTTAAGAGGGGTGAATAATATTTAGGAAAATGTAAACGGGAGTGGCACAGATAGAGCAGGGTGGGGAAGCGTTTAAAGATGGACCGAGGCATATTTGGTTCTGGTCATTTGATTTCACGGTGAACAAAAGCAGCTTAGTCTGTATCTTTTTATCCAGTTATGACTGTAACAGTACAGTGGGGAGGCAGGGTATTTTGCTGCTAACAGCCAGGCCTCGCTGACAGTTGACTTTGTGAGACTTTGTGAGAGTGAATTGAATAATTATAGAGGATGTAAATAGAACTTTTGTTAGCTTCCACCACCTCTGCAGGAGAGTCATTATAGCTGCATGATGTCTGATTACCTGAGTGAATACAACGGTGTCACATGAGTCTGACTGACACATCACTTTTTGGTGAAATACAAGCTGTTCCATGGAGCACACGTCTTTTCCATCTATGAAACAGCTCGTGAGTCAGTTTTCTAATTCTGTTAAAAATAAAAAGGGTTACATCCTAAAGAGCTGTGACATCGAAACGCCGAAAACGACTGTCCTCAAAATGAAAGTGAGAGTGAGTGCTCAAAACCCATTTTCAGAATTTCACTTCAATGTGTCGTTTAGCAGCTTAAATAACAAAAATTATGTCAGCAAAAAGTTAAAATAAATTAAAATACATATTATGTCACCAGCACATGAATGGAAGCATTGAGCTAAAACGTAAGATCAATAGGTACTTTCACTGTGGTCCCCAGTCACACAAGCTTGGAGATCGGTCAGTGACTGCCTGGCAACGACTGGTCGCTAGGCAAAAATGCCTGGCAGGAGGTTGCTTGGTGTCACTTGGTGACACTGGTCGCACAGAGGTTTCCTCCTTTCAAGTGCATTAGGTGGATTTTGCATGGAAGTAAAACACTCACCAACTACTTGCTATGCGGCTATGAAGGGTTCAACATTTACCTTGAATAAAGCATGACCAGAATTATTGCCAAACTTGCAAGCTCAATCTCTGGGTGACCAACTGGTTATGGTAGCTACTTATAGCAATGCAATCAGAGTCAGGAAGTTTCCCTCCTATTTTTATTCTAGTGTGACCAAGGTATTGTAACGATAATCTAATTACCGTTTTTGCAATAGTAAACCCTTACTTTACTTATTACTTAAAAAAAGTAATCAGATTACAGTAACGCGTTACTGCCCATCTCTGGTTACCAGCTGTCAGCTACGTAAAAAAGGATCCTGGTGTAGAAAATAATATTAAATAAATTCTAACAACAGCTTATTAAGCTTAAACGTGCTGCTGTTGTTTATCCGCTGGTTTCCTCTTTCTGGTGTAAAGTGGGCCAAAAACAAACAAGAGAGGCGAGAGTCGCGACAGAAAAGCCGATCAGCTGATCATTGATCAGTGTCATGATTGAAGTAGCAACAGGAGAGGGAGGGGGAGAGAGGCAGTCGCTCCATGTATCGGTTGTTAAGCTTAACGTGTAAATGCTTTACAAACATTCAGAGATGAACTTACACACTTGCTTTACTTCTCTCTTGGATAATTTTTTCAGAGATGAAATGCCGGTTTGGTAGCGAGGCTCCAAATGCTCAACCAGACCGCCAACAGGTCTAGTACTCCAAAGCCGCTCTATCATGTTACGCATGCTGCCCCGACCTGCTAAGGTTATCAGCTGAGTTGCGCCATGTGGCAAGTTTTGTGAGGTGCTTTTGTGATATTTAATGGATTGGATTACAGTTTTTATTTCTCTCCTATATCTGATCCAGTAATTTAGGTCAGTATCAGACCGATACCGATACGTAATATCGGATCGGTCCATCTCTATTTTAAACTAGCTTCCTTCTGTGATTTTAAGGCCCCTTTGGACATTGAGATATAGTACGCGAGACAGTTGCTGATTTGCTCCTGTGTGGCTGAAAAACCAGTCTCCCAATCTCCACCAGCTAATAGAGTACAGTTTTGAATTATTGATGCTGTGTTGGAGTTACGACAATAAGCAGAAATGTCAAACATTGTCACCTGCTGCTGCGTCTCACCGAGGGAAATCCAGACCTTTAAATTAAATAAAAACCCTCAACGCTGAGATTTTTTTTCCGCTGTTGGACTGTCGGCTCATACTGTGTGTATTCCTCGAAGTCAAGTAGTTTTCTAATTCACCAAAGCGTCGAGTTTAGTGCAATTTGATATTACTTATAAGTCATGTCTGATGCAGCGTGTGCTTCAGCTCGGATGAGAAAAGTACCACTCTTACCTTTAACTGACCACCCACTGAATGTAAATGGGCTCCTTAATAGATATGCCTGTCAGCTTATGTTATCCACAATGCCTTTCAGTCACTATACAGTTCAACCCACCACATCAAGCCCCCAGGGATATAGCAGGGCCTGGTAATGATGGCCTACGTATGTTTCAAATAAAGTGGCAGCTTGAGTTTTAATGTCTCAGACGGCTGCTTAGAGCCTGTGCAGCATACACCCTGGAGTCTGTAATCCACTGCAATATCCATGGGAAACATGTGACCAGTAAAGTCCTCACAAATTGGGGGAATTGACAGGGGACAAGCTGATCAAAGCAAACTATTGATGGACTGATTGATCATGTCGATTTTTCACTGGCAGATTGGAGCCCTGTGATGGCGAGCTTGTGCAGTTGCATGTCTTATGCAGCTCTGGTTATTCAATTGGTGGTCTGTGCCATTTGACAGACTTCTGTGATCAATGTTCTTTGTAAATGTTAAGGCCGATACGGTTGATGGCGCCATCTTATTGGCATGATCTAGCTCAGCCCAGATGGTGCTGTGCGCACATTAACCTCACGGTGTGCGTGTGTGTATTGGTGCATGTAGGGAGGGCACAAACTCATCTTCTCACATTGGGGAAAACATGAGGCCACGTACTCAATCAGGAGGGATGACATGTCTGACTGTATTAAGGATTTAACCATTCTCCAGATCCACACTCCTTGTCTTCTGCTCATAATAAGTAAAAAATATTTTTTCAACTGCAGGCTTGATGATGAATCTGTTCACTCTTAACCTGAGGCACACCTGCTCTAGCCTTACATTATCAATTCTGTATTACCAAATAGCAACATGAGCACATGGCTAATTAACATAGCGTTACCTAATGCAAGAAGCTATTTCTGGACCTATATTTACACTCATGCTTGGACCAACACATAGGACATTTTTCATTAAGAGCTATCTTTATTTCACTCACAAACAGACCGTATACAAAAGATGGACATAACCACCACCCATTAGTTAACAAGGTCATATTGTGAAGCCTCAAGCTGAGCATTTTTACTGTTGCCATTTTGGCTTTTTAAAGCAAGTTTGGTGTGGATTGCCTAAGAGTTGTCCACAATATTATATGTGATACAACTGCCAGTTGCTAGGGAAAAATGTGTTATCCTTCCCTGGCTGGCAGTGGTTCCTGGCTCTCACTGGATTAAACTGGATGCAAAGAAGGTGCTGCACCAAAAACTTCCAAAGAGATTGCTTTGGTTGCTAGCAGATTGCCATAGTTGCTTGTAGTTTTTCATGCTTGTCTGTAAATATTGTGTACTAGTAGTACAACTTGGAAAAGTGCGACACAAATGGTAAATTGACTTCAAAATAGAATTGTTCCTTGGAACTACCAACGTGTTTTAAAATGTGCAACTTTTACTTTTAAGGCAAATTCTCTCCATCTCTGAATTGTGTTGCACTTTTCACTTTTTCTGATCTGATCTTTTGTACCTGGCTATAAACTTTTTAACATGAGAACTGAATCCACATTGGAGGCAGCCTCTAGTGGGACCTATAGGAACTGCATTCTTTGGCTTTGTTCTTCACCTGCAAATGTTGCCCTTTGTGTTGTATATGCTGCCTTCCAGATAGCTCGGAACACTGCAGGAAGAGCAGGAAAAACAGGATTTGTGTTGGTTCTTAGCAATGTAGAGCCATTCGGGTATCACTAGCAATACAGCATAATAATTGTTTATTTGCACTTAAAAACACTGCACAGGACATTTGTGGATAGAGCTTGGTCAGTGCTCTGTGCATAGCTTAGTTAACGAGTCATAAATACACAACAGTGGCAATATAAATGAAAGGTTTTGCAGTTTTACTACTGTTTACATCCAGTGCTGCCATCTTGGAATACTAACTCAGAGTTGCTGGGGTTGCTCTAGCTTTCCAAGTGGTAAAAGCTGAGGGAGTGTTCCAGATTAACATTAGAACTGGGATTCGGAAAGTTAGACTTCCAACTTATTCAAGAACACAGCAATAGAATATGCGAGCCAATAGGACATTTTTTTGTCATAGACATCTATATTCAAGCTTTTTTAATGATGTAATCAGCAGAGTCGTCCCCTATTGGCCATTATTCAAGTTTTTGACATTGTTAAGGCCATCTTTTATATACAGATCATGTTTTCACCATAAAACCTGGCTCTGTTTCCCTCACAGCTGTTTCGCTTAACTTTAACAATGCCTGTCTTATGGGCTCAAAATGTGGTCATAAATATTTTGTACTTGTAAAAAAGATTTGTGTGTGCGTAAAAAAGATTTGTATGTGTAAAAAAGATTTGTATGTGTAAAAAGAATTTGTGTGTGCGTAAAAAAGATTTGTATGTGTAAAAAAGATTTGTGTGTGCGTAAAAAAGATTTGTGTGTGTGCGTAAAAAAGATTTGTATGTGTAAAAAAGATTTGTGTGTGCGTAAAAAAGATTTGTATGTGTAAAAAAGATTTGTGTGTGGACTTAGAAAAAAAACCCCTGCAAGTTACAAGTACGGATTTTTGACCCTATTTTTCTTCCCTTCATCTGATTGGTCAATGTCATGTCAATCACAAATGTAACAATCCAATCAGAGAACAGATGGGTTTGGCTGTCGGAGGGGCACTTTTTTGAACTGCAGGTCCTTGAAGGGTGATACCGTTTGAAGCTGGAGGATCGCTATATAAATATCCGATAGCAGCTAGGTCCCCTAACTTTCAGTAGCTGTTGAAAGGATAAAGTTGTGGTATGTCAGTGGTTAGAAATAACATTATTACTTTAGGATTAGTTTAACACAAAGTCAGGGCTGACCCAGGACCATTGCTGTGAGTCACAGTGCGCAGCATAAAAGTCCTTTCACATCGGATGCAGGATACGCTGCTAATGCTAACTGCTAACTAAAAGCAAAGGATCCAGAATTTGTTACGCTGGCTGCTGGGCTCTGTGGGTTTTTGCAGCTGCTCTACCTGTACTAGATGCACCTGCTCCTTGTCTTTTCTATCTCTGACTTTATGTCCTCTACAAGAGTTTATTTTTTTTGCTAGTTCTTCAAATGTTCAATAAAAACATGTATGCTAATTCATAACGAAGAAAGCTTTGTAATGAAGACTGTCATTTCCAAAACACTGCCCGCCCCCACCCCGCAGTCCGCAGCGCTGTTGAAAAGGCTGTGGAAGTCCCTGTATTAAACACGTAGACCGTAGTCCAAACTCGGACGACCACAGACTGTTTTCCTTCGTGGTGATGAAGGAAAACGCTGGGTTGGCATGTAAAAGGGCATTTATTCCCTTCAAAGACCTGCAGTTCAAAAAAAGCGCCCCTCGACAGCCAAACCCATCTGTTCTCTGATTGGATTGTTACATTTGTGATTGACATGACATTGACCAATCAGATGAAGGGAAGAAAAATAGGGTCAAAAATCCGTACTTGTAACTTGCAGGGGTTTTTTTTCTAAGTCCACACACAAATCTTTTTTACGCACACACAAATCTTTTTTACACATGCAAATCTTTTTTACGCACAGACAAATCTTTTTTACACACACAAATCTTTTTTACAAGTACAAAATATTTATGACCACATTTTGAGCCCATACTGTCTGAGAAACATAATGAGAGACAAAAGGGCAGAGGGGTGTATCGAAAATTTGTTGGTTTCAGAAACGTGTTTGACCCACGGAGCACACATTTGGGCTTTGTGTCTGCACGTGCCGTTTAATCACGTCTGCAGTAAATTACTGGATACAAGAAGTGCACTCATGGCAGTGTCTTGTGTTAGCGCCCATTGCCACTTATCCATGTTCTCTTTGTAATTGCTGTGTGTGCGCTGTAATGGGCACGCATGAGCACATAGATTCAAATGTCAGCTCGGATTTGTTGATGCTGTTTTGTTCTAATAGGCTGTGAGTAAATAATCCACTCTCGACACCCTGCGTTTAAATGTTATTAATTGGGGGGGGGGCTGTTAATGACGGCGGAGACGTTGCATGAAGGTCTGATTAGTCCACATGTCACAGCCGCTCCCGCTCAGTGTTGCCGGCTGGCTGCTCCCATCCATCGTGTTATTTCTGTTTATTTGCCGGTAGCACTTCTGGACATCCATTTTTAATGTGAGGGACGGTCAAAAAAAAAGAAAAAAGGAGGACTGGATCTTCTCCGTCTGCAGGAGCGCGTTAACTCACCTCACAGGTGTTGTGCACATGTTTGCGCGGAAGGGGCCCTCGTGCTGTTTGTTTTATGTTACAAGTATTTTATTTTTGTCAGTGAGAGTCGGCGCCGGCAATATGCGCCAGCTTAGATAAAAAGTAAATTGTGTATTATTAGGAGAGGGCACGCACTGCATGTAGTGTACTGTGCGGGTTGTGTGTATCTTCCTGTCCAGGGTGTTATGTGGAGGCATATTTGAATTGTTACCATGGAAACCGAGCTCTGCCGTTACACAGGAACCCGGATGATTCTGTGCGTCTCTCCGCTCTCTCTCCCTCTCCTGCTGCTGTCACACTTCTTGTGGGATTTTAAACATTTTTTTCATACTTTCTCTCCACTGCCCTCTCTGAGTGATTTCATCTGCTCATTTTCAGAAGTTCAGCCATTTTTATCCAACTTACTGTACACTATAGCTTTCACAAAACAAAAATAGACCCCAAAACATTTCATTAACCTCCTCCCCACCCTTGGTCCTTCTTTTATCATCTCATGGTAATCATGTCTTCTTTTAATCTTCCCTTCTTCCACCTTCCACGCCTCCCTCCTTCACTCCCTCCTTTGGGTTTCTTATTGCTGTTCCTTCCTCCACCTCCATCTCTTTTGTGTATGTCTCTATTTATTCTCTCCTCTCGCCCCTCTCTTCTCTCTCCTCTTCTCTCTGCTGCCTTCCTCCCACTCGCTTCCTCCTCCTCCTCTCTCTCTCTAGGCTCTGGTGTCTTCATGGAGAATTCAGCTCGTTTACAATTAGCATGTGCACCTGCAATTAAGCCTGACAAACCTCTGGTAATTAGACCTTTTAGACAAACTGTTTGGTTTTTTTTCTTTGGTATGTGGCGATCACATCCAGGCGGTTCGGCCTCTTTCTTTTAGCGCAGATTTGCTGGTTTCTGTCAGACATCAGCAGTGCTCACAACTTCTCTCTCCCTCTTTTGGTTTTTTTGGACTTTTATGCTATGGGTGCTGACTGTATCAGCTCCGCAACACACAGGCTGCTTGATAAATAAAAGATTAGCAAAGGTGTTGTGTGAAGGAGGTAGAGAGACAAAGCTTTTTATTCTTACCCTTCATTTATCCCTCTCCTCAAGTGCTCCTTTGTGCTTAATTTAGAATAGAGGCATAAACATATACTCATTAGGATTCCTCATCTTTATCTGTGCAGAAAATATGCCCAAATTTGCACTCCCTGTTCACTTGTATGTGCGCGCACTCAGAAACCACAATTCTCACATCAGGCTATGACTAATTGTGTTTCTCCCTGCCTGTCACCTCCCTCTGCTTACATCTTTCACCCCGCCTCTGCCTTTTCTATCTCTCCCACTTTCTTTCCCTTCGCCCCTCTTCCTTCCATGCTCGTCTCCGCTCATCTTTGTACATGTGCTAATAGTAGCAGCGAATACCGGCAATAATACTGACTAACAGATCTGCAGTTGACTTCAAAGATCAGCAAATGGGTCTCAGAGGGTTGAAGGGAGCGACCAAAAAGACAGGTTTGGAGGGCTAAGGAGAGAAAAGCAGTGGAAGCAGTGAGGGAGAGGGAGAGGGAGGGAGGGAGGGAGGGAGGGAGAGACACTCAGTGAGTGTCTAATGGTCACTTAGCCTGGCAGCAAGTCCATGAAGCTGTGAGGCTGTCAATCTGTCAAAATGCACCCAGTGCTATCATGACTCCCTTAAAACAGAGACGCACACACACTCACACACACACAAACACACAAAACTCCCTCTCTTTCCTGCTCTGTCTTTGATGTGTGCCACAGGGTTCCTCCGAGGAAGTCACGGCACAGTTTAATGGATGTGGCGTTGTCACTTGATGCTCTATGAGAGCTCACAGCCCTCTCTCTCTCTGTGAGGTTTTATTTCCAGCTATATGGGTCACTTAGCTTGTTCTGCGGTTAAAGGGTCAAATTTTCTGTATTTTGATAGCCTGGCCAGAACTGGGCTTATTAGCCTTATCCTTAACATAAAGCAAAGAGCAAAGACATTATTACTGCTCTGGAGTCCAGTGGCAGCATGCTTTACACCACCGGATTCGGCACTTTACATTGTGCTTGGTGATTTAAGGCTTGAATGCAGCTGCTTGGCCATGGAAACCTAATCTATGAAAGTCTCTACACACAGTTCTTCAGCAAATCTGAAGACCGCATGAAGTTTAGAGGTCTGTAGCGATTGACGGAGCAGAAAGCTCTGAGATTTTATGTGACCTACCACTTCATGGCTGAGTTTCTGTTGTTCCAAATCTGATCCACTTTGTTATAATAGCACTAACCGTGGACTCTGGAATATATATTGGTGAGGAAATTTAATGATTGGATTTGATGTACAGGTGGCATCCTTTCATGGTACCACGCTGGAAGTCACTGAGCTCCTGAGATCGACCCATTCTTTCACAAATGTTAGTAGAAACAGTCTGCATGCCTAGGTGCTAAATTTTATACACCCGTGGTCTTGGGAATAATTGGAACATCTGAATTCAGTGATTTGGATGGGTGAGTGAATACTTTTGGCAATATAGTGTATGTCCGGCAAGCGTAATGGCGAGTTACTGGCCCGTTTGAAAGGAAAGCTGTAGTGAGACTGAAAACAGATGTCGGCAAACTGAGGAGTGTATTTAGGAACACTCCTCAGTGCAAACTTTTGGGAAAAAATATTATGTTGGACACAATTTCAAGTCCTTAAGTTGTGAGGTGATTTGAATCCTAGCCCTGTTGCCAGGGGTTGTCCTTTCTCAAACAGCAGGACCTTGGCAACCCATGCCAAAACAGCTCAGGTATTTACACCTTCAATATGCAAGATGTTGACTGTGAGATCCAGCTGCTTACAAGCTTAATAAAAGAGTGTCAAAAAGCTGACTCGCAGGCCAGAATCAACCTACAAAAGGGTCCAATCAAGCTCAGTGGATGGAATTGCAGCGATTTAGGCTACACCTTTTGGCTTTTTCCTGTATTTTGCATCAGGAAGCACTCGGTTGCAAGAAAAGATCACATCCCAAGAGCAAAATGATTTATTATTATCTGTGTTATTGTCAGTTTTACAGCGTCCTTTCTGCCATACCACCGAAGTAGGACGGCTAATTCGAGAAGCCGTGCCTACGCATTTTTGTTTTATGACAGTAATGTTTCTTTATAATTACAGCAAACCGACAGGTAAACTGAGTTATATTGTTGAAGTTTCTCTTATGTTTTTTCGCAAAGCTGAAAAAATGAGAACATGATGATGATAAACTTTGCAGGCTGTTCATGACCTGTTTTGCAAATTGATGTGTCATTGACTGTTTTTCTGAATGTACTGTGATCTGATATGTCCCAGCTCTTGACGTGGGCTGTGGTTACTGTCGTTTTCTGCAGGTGGTCGTGTTTTGCATCATCACTGTTGTGTATTAATTAATTTATATTTCAGTTCATATTTAAAGTGTTAAACATCATTTTCAGATGTTTTGCATTTATCTTCTCTTTCTGTCTCTGTTCTCTTTGCCTCCAGGGACGGCATTTACACTCCTCCACAATGCTTGTCAGCCTCCACCGTTCTCACTCCCATCTTCAGGACAAGCAGTTGATCTCCCCCTCCTCCCCCCATCCTCCCTCCCCTCCTCCAGACCAGTCATCCTATCACCCTTATCCGTGCCCTCGGCTGACGCTGCCTTTCCTCTCTCTGTCCTTCTCTCTGCTCCTCCTCTCCATTGTCCTCTTGCCCGTCTGCGAGTCCCGCAGGGGCGGAGGTCCAGGAACTGGGCCTGGAGGTTCCCCAGGGGGACAAGGAGGCCAGAGGGGAGGCAGCAACCAGAGGGGTGTAGTTATCCCTCCGCATTACTCCCCCGGCTCTCCAGCACTTCCCCCCATCAGTCCCAAGTTGATCAACTCGCTCAGCATTGCTGTCATCCTGGTGGGCAACTCTAGTGAAGTAGCCTTGGGGGCTGGACTTGAGAAGGAGGACTTCCTCCACATCCCGTATCCTCCCAAAGTCGAGGTGGTCACCATGAACGAGACCGACCCCAAAAGTATCATCAATCGGATCTGCGCTCAAATGACAAGGAACCCACTGCAAGGCGTCGTGTTCGGTGACGACACAGATCAGGAGGCCATCGCTCAGATCCTGGACTTCATCTCTGCACAGACACACATCCCCATACTGGGCATCAGAGGAGGATCTGCCATGGTCATGGCTGCTAAGGTAGGAGAACTCGGCTGAGTGCATCAATGCTTTGATCCACAGTCCACTATAATCGGGAACAAATATTAAGGTGAAGGGAAAAGAGATATACCTCATCCTGCTGTAGAATAATGCCTCCTAGATACAATTTAGAGTAATGTACTTACGACTAATAATATAATTCCCGTGCAGGTTTCTAGATTAATCATATCAGCTGCAATAATTCCAGTCAAAATTCACTGAAAGAAAACAAATAGCTGAATCATTTTTTCTGAGATAATGAACTGGTTTTTTTTTTTATGAGTGTGAAGTCTATCAGTAGTATCATTTGTTAATTTGTCCTTGTACTTTTTATGTTGCATCAGCCCCTCGGTGCTCGGTGCTGCTTCTTATTCCAAACCAGCCTCTCGACTGATTGACTTTGCTGTTAATAGACCCCCCCCCCCCCCCGCCCTCCGAGCCTGACGTCACATCGGAGCTCCTGACAGCGAGTCGACTCAACGTTCAAAGGACTCACAGTGGAAAACAAAAGAATACATAATAAGTCAAAAAACCATCTCTGTGGGACTGAGATACACGAGATTTGGCACAAACTGGGCTGCACAAGTAGAATCCATAACCCCGAAATAGAAGAACAGCTTTGAAATGTAGCCTCAAAGATGTCATGTTAATAGCCTTTTAAGTTTCTCACAGAGGAATGGCGGGGTCCGTACAAGCGTGCAGGAGGAGTTTTTAAAAAATTTGTTTTTAGTTTTTTTTAAATTAACTTTTAGATGCATGCTCGCTGTGGGGCGTACAGTAGATTCAACATATTGTTTGTTACCAAGTGCAAAAGTTTCTGTTGACCTTGTTATAGTTTGGAAAAACAAATCTTACCTTCCAGCCACATATCTATTAGTGGAATAAGTTGAGTGTGTTTTTTAAAGTGTATTGAACATTTTTAAAAGTCCTGAAAGTTTTATCGCAGTACTGCATTATGTTAGAGGCTGGTGAGGACTTTAAGGAAATGACAGCAATTAAATCAGGGATTCGGGTCGGCTCGGAAAAGCTCCATTGCCCATAATTTTTCAAAACTCACATAAAAGTCAAACCACTGTATGCTCATACTGATTGAAAACCTCCGATGAAAAAGCTGCAAATATTATCATGCAATAAATAGCACATGCATTTTTCTCTACTGCATACTTGCAATTTTTCAGAGATGAAAATAATCATTAGAAAAAATTACAGATAGATTGCTTAAAACTGCTGCAGTTAAAGACTTCACATTAGCAGCTCTCGTGTGTATTGTGAAAATGTAAATTCTCCACCACCAACCTGAACAGTTGCTACACGGCAACGATCCGTTTTTTCACCCTGCCACCTAAATGTTGCGGCAGAAATAGAGATTCATCAGACCAGGCAATGTTTTTCAAATTTTCTGTAGACCAGTTTTGTGAGACTTTTAGATCAAGTGTCCCGTTCTTCTACTGCTGAAGCCCATCTGCATCATGCTCCAGTATTTTTTAAATTCAGTGCTCTTCTGCATACTTTGGTTGTAGTGAGGGTGTTTTTTGGATTACTGTTAAAAACAGTTTGCAGATCAGCAGCTTCTAAAATACACAGACCAGCCCGCCTGGCACCAACAACCTTGCGACATCCAGATTCACTTAAATCCCTCTATTCTGATGCTCAGGTTGAGCTTCAGCAGCTCGGTTAGGCCAGGGGTTGCTGCCACGAATAGCAGCAAGACCCAGCACAGAACACAGCAGACATCAAAACCAACAGCAGATATTAAGTTAGACACAGCATGAAAACAAGAAGCTGGAGTGGAGGTGGGCTGCAAAGTAGCTTGCAGATATGCATCAACTGTAGGCAGGCTAAAGTGACTTAAAATACCACAACTTAAATAGCAATCCATTAGAACTGGGTAGTGATTGAGCCCGAGCTGAACTGAAATCGGCCTGTTATGGCTGTTTGTGGCTTGAATTTGTGCCTGCTTGAACTGATTCTGTGCTCGAATATGTTTATTATGGATCATAAAATCCCCCGAAACAGCAAGTGAGTTTAATATGATCTGGAAATCGCATCTTGTGCCTTGACTTGTTGCTTCAAAGAACATTTTCAATCAAGGATACCTCTCAATTTGAGTAAACAAAGAATCAAATGAATGCTCCAAATCAAAGAGAGCTGCTTTAATGTCCTTGCAAGAAGGAGCTCTCTCCAGTGAGAAACACTCAGAGCCTACGCAGCCTTTTCTTCCCCGCTTATCTAAAAGACAGTTGCATGGACGTTGCGTAGAGAAAGAATACAATGAAGAGATGATACTGAAGAGATGAAGACAGAGCGAACAGAATAAACAAGTGAGGGGGGGGGGGGGGGGGTGAAGGTTATGACATAACACAACGTGTGTGGGTGTGAAGGAGGAAGAGGAGTTTGCTTAACCTATAATTATCGCATTTTGCAGCTGACAGGGAGACAGAGGCCACAGGCTGAGAGTGACAGAGGCGAAAGGATTGATAAGAGTGTGAGAGTCATGTAAAAGCACTGCTGAGGAAATGCGACGCATGAGAGAGAAATGTGTGCATGTGTGTGGGTTAATGCATTTGATGCTGAACACAGTTTTTCAGGAAATCTCAGTAGTTTCTCATTCTCAGTGATTACCGCTCACTTGGCTCATTCTCCTTAAACCTTTATTCTTCTTCTGCTTGTTGTCAGTCACACACACACACGAGGGGGTGAATGCAGTGGATACGGTTGGCACGGCAACCACTTGCTTACACATTTCCCTCTACGTACTGTATAAAAGCAATTAGTGTGAGATAGAGGAAAGCAATGATTATTTCTGAGTCTGACAAAAGCAGAGCTGAAAGAGAAAAGGTCATGGCTGCTAAGGATGTGGCGGTGGGTGAGGTTTTGAATTGAAAGATGAAAAGATTAACGCTAAAAAAAAACGAGGTTAAAAATGCAGAGAGGATCCAAAACAGGCCAGCGAGACTAAGAGGAAAAGTGATTTGCCTTTCAGTGGCGTAAGTTCAAATTTTTAAAGCGGCTGGATTTTATTTTGAACTGTGCAGTCACACAAACCATTAAAAATTGCCCCGTTTTTCCGATTTAGATTCATGTAATCTGTGTAGATTCACGCAAACAACAGCTGTGACACTTTGCAAACTAGTGTAAAATAAATTACTGAATTGTGCTCGCGGACCAAATTTGTTGCGGTTCCAGTCTTTGAAAGAGCTGCAAGGTCAGCCTTGAGCAGTACGTGTTGTTGGATGTGGTGGCAAAAGTCACAAGATCTTCAGCTTTGAGAGTTTTATCAGAGGTGGGACCAAGTCATTGTTTTGCAAGTCTCAAGTAAGTCTCAAGTCTTTATCCTCAAGTCTCAAGTCAAGTCTCAAGTAATGTCAGGCAAGTCAGAGTCGAGTCTCAAGTCACTGGTGTAAAAGTCCGAGTCAAGTCACAAGTCTGAAACTTTGAATTTCAAGTCCTTTCGAGTCTTTAAAAAAAAAAAACGAAAAAATAATGTTGCAGTTATGCTAAATGTAAATATTAGACCATGTAATTTTAAAATCTGTGTTTTTCTCAACACATGACAAAATAGTGAACTTAGAAAATATACACAAATTGTGAAATTGCACCTCTTTAAAATGCAGCTCAATTAAACCTAGCTCCAAGAATAATTTTCACCGACAGTTCTGAGATAAGCTGCATGTTATTCTTGGATGCGGTTGTAGGACCAGCTTTAAAATCGCATGAGAAAAATATCATACACATTAAAAAAAAACTGTATCACCAACGTAGCCTGGACAACATTTGCTAGTTAGATGAAGTCAGCTATCTCATCTTAGCATATTTATATGCATATTTATAATTATACGGTTCTTGGAGTGAGTGCATACACTCATGAAGTTTAGTAACTTCAGGTCACTGCAACAAGCCCAGGTACAGTTTACCGACGGATGGGTGCAGGACCTTGAAATGCACCGTGTAGAACGAAAGACCATCGTACGTATCATAAGTTTACCAGTCTCACAAATTGTCGTCATAAATACACATTCCTTAACCGTTTATTAATAGGACCTTTGAGCTCAACGGTAATTAATTAGTAGTGGAAATAATTTCTGGTAGCGTTACAGAAATGTAGCAGTGACAACAATATTGTATGCTGTAATCACCGCGCGGATAGGAGGCAGCTGGCTTGACCGCGGCTCACAAATGACGACTCACTTTACCACAGTCTGTAATCGCACTGGGCAATTAGTGATACAAAAAACCTGTTTTATCCTGTGAATAAAAGTATATGTTTTTGTCAATGTACCATAATAACAGAAGCGAAACGCAATATTGTGTCAGGACAATTCACTATTTATGCACAATAAATAAAGGAGCATAGCGCGACAATTTCTGTTCAGCGCCAGACTTGCTTGTAACCTATATCACTAATTATGTTATGAAAATGACGTATTAACTACTAAAAAACACTGACCTTCGTGTAAATGCTTGGAGCAGACTAACCTGCGAGCTGGAGTGTTCTGGGACGTTATATTTGGTCTTTGAATGGCTGCAATCCAGGCCATCCGTCGCGTCTTTGTTACTTCGGAAACACGGCTTGAACAATTTCTCTTCAACGACGTAATCCGATAACAACCGATCTCTTTACCCGTCGGCTTCCCGTGGCTGTCATGCGACCGGCTATTGCAGTTAATAATACAACAGCTTCTTGACATTTTTGTGTTTCTTTTTATCACTGTGTAACTGATTTTAATTGAAAGCCTGCGTGCGCTAGTACCGCTTGCCACGAGTTCCCAGAATCCTTTGCGGTTCTACCCGTGAATGACGTCACATTTTCAATCTCTATATAATATGCATGTTAAATTTTATATTTGGGGTAAAATATCAAGTCTTTTCAAGTAAACCGGTTCAAGTCCAATTCAAGTCCCAAGTCATTGGTGTAAAAGTCCAAGTCAAGTCACAAGTCTTAGAACATTTTTTCAAGTCAAGTCTAAAGTCATAAAATTAATGACTCGAGTCTGACTCGAGTCCAAGTCATGTGACTCGAGTCCACACCTCTGAGTTTTATACTTAAATTTTGTTTTCATTCAGTGGTTAGTTAGCTTTAGGCGGACAAAAAAAGATTTGCTGAGAGCAAGAAGCCAAAACTTTGTGGTTATGTTTAGTTGAAGCTGGTGGAAAATATTTTATCTTCCAGTTTACCTGTGTGATGAGTTCCTTCAGGGAATAATCTCAGGAATGCAAGTGCAAAATCATGCTTGAAGCAGTTTTATAAAGATATATTTTGGAGGTTTTATCCCTCATGGGTATAAATGGAATGGTACTTATATAGCGCCTTTCTACTCAATTCAGCACTCCAAGCACTTTCTACTGCAGGTCTCATTGACCCAGTCTCTCACACACACACACACACACACACACACACACACACACACACACACACACACACACACCCTTTTTATCTTTCTTACATTCACACACACAAACTCGCACTCATGGATGTAACTCGGGGTTCGGTATCTTGCTCAAAGATTATTGGGCATGTGGCCGGAGAATCAGGGATCAGCCCGATTGGTATTTAAACCACTCTAACACCTGAGTCACTGGAAAGACGACAGGAAGCTGGGAGGAAGAAGTAGTAAAAAGCCTCTCTTGGAAATCAGTTAAAAATGATGTTGTCACTCCTGCACAGTAACAAATAGCTTTATGAGCTGTCATAAGACTGGGGTGAACATTTTGGTTTTCTAATAATTTCTACTGCAGGAGGCAAATAAATTTTGCATTTGATATAAGTTTTCATCAGTAAACTGGGATTACTGTGTTGTAAATATTCCAAACCACTGACATTAATGTCTCCTTTAACAGTGGCGTGCTACTGCCACATCAGGTTTTTTTTTAGATTTTGGTCAGTTCCTTAACATAAAAATTCAAGTAGCACCACTCTGACCTGAGGTTTTATAGTTTGAGGAGAGGACCAGCCTGGAAAACCTTACATATATGGCAAAAGTAATGGAGCCATATATACACCTAAAGGACTCGTGACTTTTATGTACTATGCACCTCAGCACTCCACGACAACACTCTTTAACTTTACTGATAGTTGATCGTGGATTGTCTAAGAAGAAATAGATTTTAGAGACTGATTTGTTGCTGTGGTGCCATCCAACTACCAAACCAGTGACCTCTCAAAACCGACGCCGTTCTTTCGTAAATGTTTATAAATGCAGGATATACGGCTTGGTGCATGATTTTATACAATTGTGGCAAAGCATGGAGATGAAAACCCGATCAGTTCAGCTTTTAATGACCCAGTGTCTCTCCCAACTTGGCACAACAGACTGGTGACCTTCACCATCACAATGTGCATTTATTTCTGTGAACTTATTTATGTCTCTTTTTAAACCAAACCCTGACTTTCTCCTAAACCTAATCAGCTAGTCAGTGAGGTAAATCGAAACAAATGTGAGTGAAATCGAAACACCTCTGCAACCCCTCCTCTTCTTGTACTGGCTTTGCTGCTCGTTCAAAAAAGGAGCTCTTAACAGTTCACATGTGTGAACTGTTGAAGACCTCTGACTTAGTTTAGAGCAGCTGGCAATAGATACAGGAAGTCCAAAAGACCAAACTAGAAACACAACAAGTTGCAGAAACATGTGTGTCAGAGTATTTTTGTTTTTAAAGGTTTTATTATTCATATAATAATCAACTAAGAGTGTTTATATTTCTCTTCTGTACTCAACCAGCTGTATATTTTAATTGCTGGCTCCCTACTTTATAACGGAAACTGTTTGCTTTCACATAATCACTCTTTTGCCTTCACATTGTCACTGTTTGCCTTCACATTAATTGTCAGCAGCAGGAAACCGCCACCCAAGAGTAAGAAACAACCTTGTAGAAAACACAAAGTTTTTGAGAAACCACACCTGCGTTCTTGACAAGATAAGGATGATATTTCCTTTTTTGTATGCTTCATGATGTGTATAAATAAAGCCAGACTGCACCAAGGAGGTGTGTGAGTCTCTCCCTGAGTCTCTCACCCGTGCACGTTTAAAACTGCTCTAAGTGTCTGAGTGATATTTCATTGCATCTGAGTACTTGATAATAGAATATCTTTAACAATGTGTTTGCATGTTTGTGCAATTATGTCTGCAAAAAAGCAGCTGAATGTCAGGTTTAGTGATGGAGGTGACCCCAAATGCAGACTCATAGGTTGGTGTCAAATGAAAAAAAGCTTTATTAAAGAAGGAAACCTGGTCCATAAGGAATCACAGGACCTCCAGACATATACACAGAGAGCTATGAAACGAGACGACAGGAACAGTAACCAGAAAAAAATAAGGGGAAACAAGAGTTGTAAATGTAACGCAATCTGTACTTACGCCAAACCTTTAATGCGTGGAAATCAGGACTGTTGACCTTCATCAGATGGAATGGGAGATGTGGTCACCTCATTGCTTTCTGAGTGTAACAAAGGCTCAGGTTCAGAAACATGACTGGGTGTTTCTCGTGCGTGTGACTCGTCTTGTGGCTCTGCACGGGGCAAACTAGAATGCACATCCCCAGTGGACAGCTGAGGTGTGATAACCTGCCTTTCAGTCTGGATAAAAGGACCTCTGGTTATTATTTCTGGAACCACAAAAGCTGGATACACTTCGTCCTCATCACTGTATACCTCATCTTCCTGACCATCAGGGTTATCAGAAGATTGTACTTCTCTTTCGGCTTTGTTCCTTGGTTTCTTCCCTTTAGAGGGCCCATGAGATCTGCTCCCTGCCATTTCTTCCACAGGTAAGAACCCACACGGTAGAAGGAGATCCCTGTGTAAGGTGCGTTTTGGTCCGTCTCCCAACTCGGGTTCCACAACATAGACAGGGCCATCATTGATTCGTTTAACCACAACATGTACTTTCTGTTCCCACCTGTCTGAGATTTTGTGTTTACCTCTGATACTCATGTTCCTAACCAAAACCCTGTCACCTGCACAGAGCTCGGCCACTCTAATCCTCTTGTCAAACCTAACTTTATTCCTTTCTCCGATCTTCTGGGAGTTTTTTGCAGCTAGGGTGTAGCTCTCCTCCAGACGTTGACGAAGGTTGTTCACATACTCTGAATGAGACTTATGGTTGGCATTTTCAGGTTGGATACCTAAGACTAAATCAATGGGTAGTTGGGGTTGTCTGCCAAACATCAGTTCATAAGGAGAGAAACCAGTTGTGTCGTTCCTCGTGCAGTTATACGCATGAACTAAGGGTTTAACAAAGTCCCTCCAGTGAGATTTGTCTTCCTCTTCCAACGTACCCAACATATCAAGAAGCGTCCGGTTAAACCTTTCCACCGGGTTTCCGCGAGGATGATAAGGTGTAGTGCGGATTTTGTCTGCTCCTATCAACGCACATAGCTCTTTGATTGTGTGAGATTCAAAGTCTCTACCCTGATCACTGAGTAGACGACTGGGAAACCCATAATGAACTATGAAGTTCTCCCACAGAGCTTTGCAATGGTCCTGGACTTCTGATCTTTAGTTGGCACTGCCACAGCAAACTTCGTAAAATGGTCAGTGATAACTAATATGTTCCGGGTGTCTCTGTTGTCTGGCTCAACTGACAAATAGTCCATACAGATGAGTTCAAGCGGGTAAGTTGCTATAATATTTTCAAGAGGCGCTGCCTTCTGAGGCACTGCTTTCCTCCTGACACAGCGTGGACACTGTCTGCACTTCTCTTCTACAGACTTTGTCATCATTGGCCAATAGAATCTGGAACGGGCAAGATGCAGTGCTCGTTCAAAACCAAGATGACCAACTTCATCATGCACTCCACGCAACGCTTTCCCTCTGAACTGTTCAGGTAGGACTAACTGCCATACAGTGTTGTCTCTATTTGTCCATTTCCTGTACAATACTCCATCTCTCATTTCGAGTCTTCTCCACTCCTTGAGAAGGAGCCTAACATCAGGAACTTCAAGGTTTGTTTCTCTGAAGCTGGGCTTTTGAGCTCTTTCAACGAAGGTAATGACACGTGAGACAACCGGGTCATCCCTCTGAGCTTTATACCAGTCAGAGCTTGTCATAGATGGTAATGTGTCTTCTCCAAATACATCCGCAACTGTTGAGGGATCAACAGCAAGAGACTCTACAGCCAAAGGTTGTTCTAGATTTGAACAGTGCTCGATCTTTGACACCACAAGATGGCGTTGACATAAGGCAGATACCACCTCGTGACTCATCTCGTTGCTCACCTCTAGAAGACGGTTTTTCATGTCATCAACTCTCTCCCTTTCTTTGATGAAATCCTCATCTTCAAAAGGAGGAGATTGTGGTCGTCTGGACAGCCCGTCTGCATCGCGATTGGCATGACCGGCCCTGTACTTAACGGTGAACTGATAAGTAGACAGCGCAGCTAACCAGCGATGACCAGCAGCATCTAACTTTGCAGATGTCAGTACATACGTGAGAGGATTGTTATCCGTCACAATGGTGAAGTTAGCGCCATAAAGGTAGCTGTTAAACTTCTCACAAACTGCCCACTTCAAAGCTAGAAATTCAAGCTTGTGAGTGGGATAGTTTCTCTCACTTTTGGAAAGTCCTCTGCTTGCATAAGCCACAGCTCTCAGTTTCCCGTCCTGCTCTTGGTAGAGCGCTGCACCCAAGCCTTCACGACTGGCATCAGTGTGCAGGACATATGGTAGCTGTGGGTTGGCAAAAGCAAGGACAGGTGCCGATGTCAGTCTCTCAATCAAAGTCTTAAACGCATTTTCACATTCAGGTGTCCACTCCTCTCCAAAAGGTAAGTTAATGTTTGATGGTTGTCTGAAATGTTCTCCAAGATACACTTTACCCCTCTTTTTGGGTGAGTAGTAACCAGCCGTGAGACTATTTAAAGGCTTTGCGATCTTTGAGTATCCATCAATGAATCTCCGGTAATAACCGGCAAAGCCTAGGAAACATTTTAACTCTCTCTTGTTTGTAGGACGAGGCCATGTTTTCAAAGCTGAGATCTTATCAGGATCTGTGTGAACTCCTTGGGCATCAACCACATGGCCAAGGTACTTCACCGAGGGCCTAAAGAAATGACATTTTTCTGGGGACAGCTTCAACCCAAAGTCCCTCAACCGGTTCAGCACCCTCATGAGTCTCACCTCATGTTCCTCCAGGGTGTCTGAAAACACAATCAGATCATCCAAAAACACAAGTACCTCACTCAAGTTCAAATCCCCAACACACTTCTCCATCAGTCGTTGAAACGTACTTGGGGCATTTGTAACGCCCTGAGGCAGGCGATTAAACTCATAAAACCCAAGAGGACAGACAAAAGCAGTTTTAGCTTTATCTTCCTCGGCCATCTCAACCTGATAATAGCCTGATTTGAGGTCCATGACCGAGAACCACTTGGCACCACTAAGGGCCGTGAAGGTCTCCTCAATGTTTGGGAGGGCATAAGCATCCCTAATGGTCCGTGCGTTCAACTTGCGGTAATCAACGCACAACCTGATTGAACCATCCTTTTTACGCACAACTACTATTGGAGATGCGTAGGGGCTCTCTGACTCCCTAATAACCCCTGCATTAAGCAGTTCTTTGAGGTGTTGCTTGACAGCTTCTCTGTCACTTGGGTGGATGGGCCTCGACCGTTCCTTAAACGGCGTGTCATCGTTCAGCCGAATGTGGTGTTTTACCACAGTGGTGTGACCATAAGACAGATCATCAACCGCAAACACTTCTGAAATAGACTTGAGCTTGGTGGTGATGCGCTCTTTCCATTCTTCAGAGATGGGTGACTCATCAAGATTAAACTTAAGCTTCTCTCCATCAAACTTGTCATGAGAAGAAGCATTTGAAACAGGCACCAGGGGTGAAATGTGCTGGGCTACACATACCTGGGCAACTGTACTTCCTGGTTGCAATACAATACTATGCCCACTCAAGTTCTGCAAGACGACTGGAACCTTACTCTTAGCTTTGTAAGGGATGTCTATCAAAGCAGTTTCAAGAAATAAACCACCAGGTAACTTGTCGTGTTCATTTGGTTCAAGGACGAAACTTACGTTAGGAGTGTTCTTTCTCAGCCTAACATCGCCCATTAAACAGCACTTGTGGTTGGCAGGGATGGTGACTGGTACTTTCCCGTGCAACCTCACTGGGTGTATGTGGCAATCATCCATTTGTTTAGCCAAGTGCTGGAGAACCAGTGCTACATCTCTGGAACACAGTCTGTGAAGGAAATCTGGACCGTCACGTTCAGATAACTTATCATGGAGTCTTAACAGTGCATTGGTACCAATCAAAACTGGTATTCTGCTGTTAAAATGGCACTCAGGCACAACAAGAGCCAAAACAACCAACTCTTCCTCTTTGCCTGTAATGTTGTGAGGAAAAGTGATGTGGGTCTCAACATAACCAAGGTAGGGAACGTGCTGTCCACCTGCACCCTCAATCTCAAGCAATGCTTGAATGGGCTGAATGGGGAGATGTGCCAGCTTATCCTTGTGAAATGATTCGGAGATTGTAGTGACTTGTGAACCACTATCCATGATAGAGTTGCATTGCACACCCTCAACCAAAACAGAAGCTGAACAACGAGGACCTATCAGACCGGGTGGCAAGCGGGATTGGGAACTGAAATCTTGAACCGTTGTCTGGGTCTTTATTTTGCTCTGAACACCAATTCTTTGGTCACTTGAGGCGGGACTAATGCTGGTCTCAGCTCCTGGACGTCCCACAGCAGGAGCCGCTACAAGTTTAAAGCAAAAGGCTCAGTAACCTGTTGGGCTTGGAACCTTCCTTGCTTTTCCTTTAACTCAGCATTCTTCTGGCGGACTAGTGCCTGGTTGGGTTCATTTGGGCATCGAGCGGCAATGTGGTTATCTTCACCACATCTAAAGCAGAACCATGCTTTTGGCATAGAGGGAACCTTAACTGGTCTCCTGGCACTGCTATTTCTTGCCGCAAGGAAGTCTTTGCCACTATTATTCTCTTTAGGACATTTTTGGTTCTGAGTGAGCTCTCTGAGTTGTTTAGACAACTCATCTATTTTGCTTTCAAGTTTAACAGTTTCTTCTTGCCTCTGTTTTAACGCTGCACTAAGCTCACTGTCAAAAGGAGAATTCTTGGACCTTTGACTCAGTTTCTCTACCTGCTTTGAAAGCTCATCCATTCTCCTCTCAAGCTTAGATGCTTCGCTCTGCTTTGCAGTCTGTGTCGGAACGGGCTCATCATCATAGGAGGGTACATCAAAAATGGAGTGGGCATGTACAGCTGCTTTTGTAGCACCCAGATGTTTTTTCATCCTGTCTAGCTTTGCAGATCTACGACCTTCCTCGGTCCTCAACATAAGGAGTAGATCTGGGAATGTTGGTGGACTGTTCTTTTTGTTTTCTAGTTGGAGAGCTATAATGAGACTCTGGTCCCAGCAGCCTCTAATAAACTGTCTGAGTAGGTGTTCGCTCAAACTTTCGACAGAGACTCCCCCTCTAGAAATAGCTCGAGTAAGGAGGCTATGGAGTCTGTTCAAATATGCTGAGGGCTTTTCTCTGCTATTCTGGTTGGAGCTGAGAAAGGTTGCAAATAACTCTTCTCCATCCTCTACAACACTGAAAGCGGAATCGAGCTGCCTAACATAAGCCCTGGGTGGTGAGCTCACACCAAGCAACTTAACAACATCGGCTGCTGGACTTAGCAAACTTTCAAGTATTTTCCTAACCTTTTGCACATCACTAAGAGAGCAATCACTGACAAGAAGGTCCACTTGTGTGCGCCATGTTTCATAGTCTACCTCACCATTGGGCCTAGGAGCACGGCCAGAAAAGGTGCGCAGTCTGGTTTGTGTAGACCACGGGGCTGTTGAGTCATTTCTGATAACGTGCTCAACGACAACTTTTTGAATCTGAGGTGGGTTAAGGAGACTGCGGTCGATATTAACAGGGTTCACCACAGCACTATCAGGTGCATTGTGGGTCTGTGTGTAGTGATTAGGTTCATCATGATCACTAGCTACAATGTCATGGAGGGATGTGTCACCATCCTGAGCTGTGTGTGGCTGTGTGTCAGGAATCTCAGAGTTATGTCGAACTTCTTTGACCTCACTCTGAATAACACTCAAGAAACCTGCTTTACCACTATCTCCAACAGCCTTCAGTTCTTCTAAATATCTACGAGCTAACTCCTTGCCTACCTCTTCCTGAGCAACATCTCGAATGGTTTTGACAGACCAACCGATAGCAGGATCCTTGGGGCTCGGCAAGTCGCCTAAGATCTGGGGGTTGATCTTGGAAATGGCTTGATCGGACAAATATTGTATCAGGACTCTACCCTCTGGCTGGTTTGATTCATCTGGAATTCGAACTATCCGAGAAACTTTACCATTTACTGAAAAAACACTAGCAATGTCATCATCTGTGTAAATCCCTTCAACGCCAGTCACAAAAAGTGAGCACTGGCCATCTACATCAAAACGTCTGCAAAGATCCATGTCCAACACAATAGGGTCAAGGAAAAGAGGTAGGTGTTGTGAGCTGGAAAGTCAAGGTGCTACTTTTCACCAATCTCCTGGCTGGCTCGCCACTTGTAACGCAATCTGTACTTACGCCAAACCTTTAATGCGTGGAAATCAGGACTGTTGACCTTGGGCAGTTCACTAGGTGTCAGTGTCATCAATTTCACCCCGATGTTTAACCCAGAATCACAGTTTCTCTAAAAATAGGTTACAAGAAATCAAATGTATCCCAAATACCTGTATCCTGTCAGAGGCTAGTTTCGTAAAGGAGATTGGTAGTAGCTGCTCCACCACAGGAACAATAAGGCTTCCAGCACACAATGGACACCACACTTACTTAACATAAACACATTTATTAGACACAATTTTAAATAATAAACCCCTTTTTTTTTGTAGTGTCTTTCCACTCAGTGTAATAAGAAAAATAAAATAAATAAATAAAAACAAATATGTATCCTTTAAGGTCCTTTGGCCAAAAGAAAATCACCTGAGCTCAGGGAAAAATAAAGCGCATCGTTGGGGCCCTTTGAATTGTTCCTACCGCTCTGTTGGAACGGTGTAGCATCCAATAATAGCATCCAGCAAGCAGCAACGACCATCTATTTGCCAGGACGGTTCGGCAGAGTCATCAGATGAGGACTTCCACAAGGCAGTTCATCCAGTAGGATCCAGGGCACCAAAAGGGCAAACAAACCAGCCTACACACAAGTGTGCAGAAGAATTAACTGAAATGTTCATAAGTCTCAGTACCACTGACTCAGTGTCCATGTCACTAACGGCTTATTTAACAGACTTACCATTATAATAATACAGGTTTGTCAAAATAAAAATATAACAGAACATAAATGTTGTTAACAATGCTTATTAATGCTGTTCTCTTAGGCATAACATAATAACACTGTAACTGACCTCGTGTCGGCCGCCATTTCAGGACATTAGCTAGGCTCACTTAACGGCTAGCTTGCTAACAGTCAGCCAATAACACACGTTATACAATATTTAGCCTCTTTCTTAACAACATGACAGCAGTAGATTTGATACCTCGCTGCAATATAATAAGGCACAAAACATTTCATACGAACATGAGCTGCACGCTAACTCACCAGAGGAGTTCGTGTAATGGCGAATGCTGTCGGACTCAGCTCCGCTTCACGTTTGTAACCGCTACAAGACTTTTTCCTAACAACATATTAAATCATTAGCTTCACATATAAAGGTTTTTAAAACTATTTACAGCAACTCAAATGTCTACTGTACCCGAATTTCCAGCTCGTAGAGGGCACGAGAGCAGCATGCGCCTCATCGGACGAACGGAAGGAAAAACTCTGTAGCTGGACTAGAGAGTGGCTATGCGCACGGCACAGTGGTGCGTTCAGTGACCACAAATAATCAGAAATCCCATACTCAACCAATGATCTGGGTTACATAAACACATACAAGGTCATTATGGAGATGGAAACACCAGGAAACACAGCTATAACTAATCGGGAAAACTTGGAATTGGAAGCAAAACCAAATACAATGTACATGACACAGGAGAGTATCAAAAATCAAACAGGATGTCAGGTTTGCTGTGTGGCAGGAAGAGTAGGACTAACTATAAGAGACAAGAGATTAACTAAAAGAGACAGTTTTATTGCTGTTAGAAACAATGAATTAGGTTCTAGTAGAAACAATTAGTACCTACTCCGATCAATTTGCCACAGTTTTCAGGGTTTTCCATCAGGACATAGTACCTGCTTAGCTGGTGTTCCAAGCGATCCGAGCAAGTACTAAAATGCGACATTGTCAGACAGCATTCGACTGATTGACTGGTCAGTGGCGTCACTTGATGAGGTATGACAGCATCTCGTTCACAGAAATTACAACCACCATTTTTGAAACCCAGCAACGAGGGAAATGGCTACAAAAACAACGCGTTGGACTGAGAAGTCACAGACCAAGCAGCAGGTATATCGTTGCCTCGAATTTTTAGCATTGGTCTCATATACTAATTATGTCACAGGGGCTTGGACATGTTGCTATAACAACAAGCACGCACATTAGGTGGTATAAAAAAAACAGTCGATCTGATTTGAGCTGTGGTGAGTCGATCCGAGTAGGTACTAATAGAAAAGGGGCTTAAAGCAACAAGGGAAGCAAAACTGAACATAATGCACTCAAGACGGGAGACTATCAAAATAAAACAGGAAGTAACAAACAGAAACCAAGACTAAAAGACACAAGGGAACAAAATGGAGATACAGAAGGTGATGAACAACCTCCCATTAACTTAAGGCACAGATCATGGAACAGAGCTACAACATCATAACAGAAAGCCTGAATGTCAACAATACAGAATATAGAAGTATATAAAGATACACAAAACTAGAAAACTCCAAACTATGACGCAGGAAGAGCTAAACAAGAGAACATCAGTGACAGAGACTTAACTATGCACAATGGACACGAGGGAGGCAGGGTAAATATCATAAACAGTAACTGGAACAAAAGCACAAAGCTGAAAACTGAATAAACAAACTAAGAATCAAACTGAAGATAAGCGATAATCAACGCAACTTAGAAATCCAAAAACACAAAATGCTGGCGCAAGACCCAGGACCATAACATGGAGAGGTTTTCCTGCATCAGTAACTTAGTTCTCATACTGTAACCAGTCAATTCCCTCTCAGACAGTAGATGTCTAATCTGTTGTTCCTGCTGAAGCCTTTAATTTATTTCAAACTTTAGAGCAAGCCACTCGATTTCTCAGGAACTGGTGAAAACAGCACTAGACATGCTTGTCCTCTTTATCGCATTCAGTCTTTTAAACGAGACTCCTCCACATGCATTACAGTCTATATTGAGATGATGCGAGCAAATAATAAACTGATCTCATACTTTGCAGAGTCCTTGGCTTTATTTCCCTTTCCAGTACTTCATTGTAATGAAACTGTGACAGTTGCAGGTAGGCCCATTATGCACCAAACCATTTGCACGCTTCCATTTAGCCATTAATTCAGTGTGTGCCATGTGTTGGTATTGGCATAATAGGGCGACAGAGTTGGTCCTGGCCCGCACTCAACTGTGGCTCTGGAGACTAATGAGGTCTTTCAGATCTATTGTTGGGACTTAAGCTGTGTGTCTGTGCATGCATGTGGATACGTCGAGCATGCTGGTGTTCAGTGATAATAGCCTCTTTGCCTGTGTTTGGGGAGATTACAGCAGTTGTCTGCGCCACAAACAAGGTACCTAGAGGCATACAGCATCCAGATACTATTTCTCATAAATGGTCTGCTTGTCTTAAAGGTGATTTTTTTTTTTGCCCAGTCTTTTGTTGCTCTATTCAATACTTCTTACTGTGTTTTTTTTTAAACCCATACAGGGGCCTTGCAGCTTGCACTTCTTGCTTGTTTAACGTCTGCCTCTCTTGGGTGAAAAACTGTCTGTCAGGTGGGCAGTAATACAGCACATGGATGAATGGGCTGCTGTGCTGTGGCTTCGTGGTTTGTCCATTTGAAAGAAATGTAAACTTCTTTGTATAAGAAGAACAAGCTGCTTTCGTATCTCCTCAGGATAAAAAAACAAAAAACTCATCTTTTTATGCAGACCTAGCTCTCTCTGCCACTGAAAACTGATTCACTGCTCCCTGATTGATTACTGCAATTATACACCCTCTCTATCTTAAAATAGGCATTATTTTCAGAGACGCATGTGTGGACTTCTTGTAAGGCAGACATGATTGGAGAAGTAAATTATTTTCCGGACTTGTTTGGCCACTTTGTCTGACATTAGTAAGGCCAACTGCTAGCTGTACAGTGATGCGTGTCCTTGCCAATCTGTTGCAGCTGATGATTTTTTGAGCCAAGGGTGCACTCTGTTTCCTCATGCGATTGTTCTCATTCCCAGTTTGTGGTTTTATGGGTGCTGTCCTTTCATCCTGCGTGCACCAGGTATCCCATTATGCTTGCTAGTTGTACATGAGGGGATAATGGGCTACCACCGTAATGCCCCCTTTTGGCAATTAGTTCAAATCCAGAAAGGCAAGAGAATTAAGGCGCAAACTACAATAACAAACTGCATGTATACCTATTATCACTTATAGCTCATCAGCTTTCCTGTTTTTGTCACTTTCATTTTTAAATCCTATTTCTTCATTTCCAGAAAATGTGCAGAACATAATCATTAACACAGGGCATCTGTAATGTGGAAAGACAATTTGTGCAGGAGATGTCTGCAATCAGTCTCATAAATGACACAGGCGGGAGTGTCGGCCCCATTTGTGTAGTGTCACCGCAACAAAAATGCTCCATATGTCTGATGTAACTTCCACAATTGATGCTGATGCACTTGTACTGCAGTGATACAGCTGGTTTACAAGAGCAAAGAAAAGTCTGAACAAGACTTTTCTTGTCAGTTGGAGCCGCTGGCCCCAATTCAGATTTTATCTGTGGCATTACCTTTTTTTGGATTGTTTTTATTTGGGCATGTTAGGGTTACTTTGTAGGCTTGCACAGGGAAGAAAAGAAGTGACTGGATTTGGATGGGGTAAAACAACAGGCACGCTTCAGTAATGATTACTCTATTCATTCTCTCTCTGTAAAACGAATCCCATCCTATTAGAGCTTTAAACATACTTTTCTCTCTCGCTCACTTTGTCTTCGTGACGTACCGTGGCAGTCTGCATTTGATTGATGTCCCTATTTTCCTAGCCTAGCTGTACGTTTAACCCTTTACCAGTCTAACAGATGGAGGCTGTGATAGGGAAGAAATCTGCCTTGAAATAATCCTGCTTGACAGTCGTTCTTCTGGCCTTCGACAGCTGAATTTAGGTACTGTATGAGGACACGAGTGCCTGAATCTCAAAGCTAAAAATCAAGGCAGCCCAGTCTAATCTGAGGTGTCGTGAAACAACAAAGCCTGAAGCTGGTCTTTCGTAGTGAATCGCAAATGGAAAGGAGTTAATTAAATCTGTAATGACGTCCAGGTAGTTTTTTCAGGGTGAGTTTAGTGATTTGGTTTTTAAAAGCCCGCAGCTGCAGCTCAATTTTCAGACCTGTCTCCTACAGTTTGCATGTAAAATGGGACACGGTCTGACGCACGTCTTTTTGGTCCAAATGAGGCAAAAAATTTAATGAACATATCAGATAAGTTGAAAAATGTTCACTGACAACTTACTTTAGATATTTTCCCCACAATGCCAGCACAAGCCCGCGTATGCCAACAATATTTAGATCACTTCTAAAAAGAAGAAAAACAGTATTATATTAACAAAGTGAAATCTTTGCACATGTAATCTGTTTACACCACTCACTGCAATATTTCAGTGAGTAAAAACTGGAGATTTTGGAGAATCTCTCTGCTCATCCTTAAAAAACAACTGTGGAGTGGAGGATAAAAGTGGGAACCCTAAAAATCTATCTACAGCAGATGAACAGTATCTGAAAATCATACCTCAAGAAATACGAAACAAAATCCACCTTCTCACTGGACGATACATAGACTGCAACTTACACGACATCACCCATTTATCTGTCGCATCAATTTAATTTTTGCTATCCATCAAGAGTCTGACAGCAAAGTCATAGATCAGATGCCGAAGTTGATACTGTACTCCTTTAAGGATGATATGTAGTTTGAGGGGCTACACATATATATCACAGCATTGCCTAACATAGGACAAATGCAATATAGTGCAAAAGTCTTGTGCTACCACTCATTTATCAGTCATTATTCATGAATTGCTGAGCAGCTTACCAGAGTCATTGTCTGCAGTGAGAATTTTCTGCATCATCCAGTAGTTGCAGAGCGGATTCAGTCCATGCTGACTCATGAAGAGACTAAGGCCTCAGTCACAAAGGCCTAGAAATCAGTCAGTGACTCCTGGCAGCCTTGGGTCATAAGGGAAAACTGTAGGTTCCCTGACAGGTTGGTGAGTGGTTCCCTGAGGTTGCTGGCTGTCATCAGTTGAAATCAGTCTGAAGAGGGTTCAACATGAAGAACCACCTTGAAATTGCTTTGGTGACAAGGAAATAGCCACAGTCAACCATAATTTGCATGAAAGAAACTAACTTGACAAAGACTCACTCAGACCAGAAAAGGAGAACTGAGTTATTATTTTATTATTATTCTAGATCAGCCAAACGGAGGTATGTTTAGTAGGCTGATAGAATTGTGGCCTAAACATAATAACTTGTTCTGCTACCTTTGGCAGCAAGAACTCCAATCTCGCATTTGTGATCACTGGGAGCAAGTCTTTCACATCACCGTGGAGAAATTATTGCCCACTCTTCTTTGTTTTAACTCAATCACATCAGAGGATTTTTGAGCATGAAAAGCCTGTTTAAGGTTAGGCCAGAGCATCTCAGTCAGATTTAAGTCAGGACTGTGACTAGACCACTTCTAGAGGTGGACTTGCTGGTGTGTTTCTCATCATTGTCCTGCTGCATAACCTGACATCTGCTTGAGCTTCAGGGCATGAACTGATGGCCGGACATTTTCATTCAGGATTTTCTGCTAGATAGCAGAATTCATGGTTCCATCAAATATGGCTAGTTCTCCATGTCGTGAAGAAGCAAAGCAGCCTCAGACCATAACACTGCCATCACCATATTCAACTGTTGCTATATTTCATTTTTTATGAAGTGCTGTGTTAGTTTTATGCCACGTGTAACAGGACTTAAACCTTCCAAAAGGTTCAACGTTTGTCTCTTCAGTCCACAGAATATTTCCCCCCAAATTTTGGGGGTCATTAAGATTTCTTTTAGCAAATGTGAGAGAAGCCTGTGTTTCTTTTTGGTGAGCAGTGTTTTTTTCCTTGAAACTCTCCCATGGATGCCATTTTTGCCCAATCTCTTTCATATTATTGAATCATGAACCCTGATGTCAACTGAAGCAAGTGAGGCCTGCAGTTATTAAATGTTGTTCTGGATTCTTTTGTGACCTGCTGAATGAGTCATCGATGCACTCTTGGAGTCATTTTGGGAAACCTTCCCACTGCTGGGAAGGATTTGCAACTGTTCCAAGTTTGCAGCTCTCACCATGGTTGACTGGATTTCCAGAGCCTTAGAAATGACTTGTTGATGACTTTGTTTCTCAGCTGTTCTTGAGTTTCTTTCGAATGTGGCATGGTGTGTTGCTTGTTGAGCTCTTTTAGCCTACTTTACTTTGTCAGACGGGTTCTATTTAAGTAGATCTCAGGCCTGGGTGTGGCTGGACTTTTATGCTCGTTGTGCTACTAAGATAATTACTGCTCATTCTTATTAAAGATATTATTCTAACTTATCATCAACTGTAAGTTACTACTCAAAAAACCCCCCAAAAAAACGTAACCATTATTTTCTAGTATTAGTTTGCAGACTTTTGAAGTAAAGTATTTCCTCTGCCTCGGAGGTTATGTTTTTGGTACTATTTGCATGCATGCGTGTCAAGTTTTGAATAAATCCTGATAAAAACTAGGAATGTAGAGTCGAGTCATGTTAACGATCCACTGTGGTGACTGTGGTGGATGTAAGTCTTCAAGGTCAACTTAATGACATACTGAAAATAGACACAAAACATAGAGACTGTGATTGTTACGAGTGTGGTGTGTCGACATATAGAAAGTACTGGTATAAAGATTTAAAATATAATGTCACATTTGACCTCTGACCTTTAAATTTCACATCTGTCTTTCTTCCCAAAATGTGTTATATCTTTAAATAACGTGTTGTAAAGAGGAAGACTATGAGCTGCCTAGTTAGTTAAAAATACACTATTATATAATATTATATAATCAGCTCAAGCTATTCATGTCCACTTATTTACAAATCGATACTTATTATCCATTACCCACTCCTACATAATGTTTGTGTAGTCGGAGAAAACATCTGTCACGCTCTTATCTAATTTGCACGACTTCTTAAAGTACATTAAAAAAACAAAGAAAACAAAATGAATATATATAAAAAATACAATACTGTTCCTTTAGAAGTACATACTGTGCAGGGAGCGAGCTGCCTTGGTGGAGGTTTGCACTCTTAGACTGCTTCTTGTGTTTTAAATTAAAGTTTACAGTTTGGTTGTCGAGCGTCTAACCAAATCATTGTGTTACTTAACCACGTGCCCCCCTTCTTCTCTGCCGGCTCACTCAGTAGGGCTCCTGGTAATTTCTTTGCTGTGGTCACTTTTCCTGTTTTAAAACATATTTATGGGAAATAAAATGGTCTGTATAATTTATTTCAATGAGCCCAAGTTGTAATTTAGCATCTAATTCCTTCTCCTAATGTGTTGAAATCCCAGCTGAATACTCGTGCATGAGTGATTCTACCTTGGCTCATTATGGCCAGCACAGTTCTGCTTTCTTACAGCTTACATGCAGCGGCAGCAAGAGAAAACATTCAAGCTGCCAGTTTGTGGAGCTAAAAATTTAATGTCAGCGCTGTTTCCTGACAGTGGGCCACTTAGATTGTTTTCAAAGCGCTCCCAGGATGAGACAGATTTACTCATGCCGCTTCAAGCACTTTCTCTCTAACACAAACAAGGGACCGCGGGCATCAAGGTTCAGGTAAAAGGCGGTGTGCGGCTAAAGTGTTTTATCCCATCGCTTCCTCATCCCGTTTCATCTCCTCATCTTCATCTTCTGTACGGGGGTCTTTGAAACAACATACCATAGACTGTTTACGAATGTGGTCCCACACTCACTGTCCTATGATATCAGGCCGCGCGCACACAATGAGCTCGTTCTCTACTCTAAGTTTTTCTTGATAAATTTCTACATTTTAATTGTGCCCTTCAAATGAGCTGCAAATCCCCCTTTTCCTCTCGCTTTCTCTTTCTCTCCCTCCTTGTCTTTCTTCCCGTTTAATGAGTTCGTTTTATCAGCCGCTGCGCTGTGCGTGGACAGTATGAGTAATTTTCGAGATCACAGGAGACTTCTCTGCATTGCACTCGGTTACAACAGGTTGTCAGAAGGCTTTGGGAGCCTCACTTGGCTTCTCCCTGCCAGCAGTAACTATCCAGCTTTTTAGCATTCCAATAAATGAGGCCTAATTACCCGGCTAATCTTATTAACTAAAGATGGAATATGATTTAAATGGAATCAGATTAGCCTTTCATGACACCAGCAGATAGATATTATATTTCAAGCGCCTCTCCAACCAAACAGTTTGAGACCAGTTATGTTAACACATATTGATCAACACGACTTTTTCTCCTTAAGAAAACTGTCTCCATTTATTTTGTTTTTAAATGTCAGTATTGATTAGCACTCACCAGCCACTTGTTAAGTGCACCTGTTCAGCTACAGGTGTACAAGTGTACTCCTGCAAATATCTTATCAGCCAATCACATGGCAGCAACTCTGTGAATTTAAGCATTTCTGAACTTCAGCAGGTGAAGCTGACCTGCTGGAGTTCAAACTGAGCACCAGAATGGGGAAGAAAGGGGAGTTAAGCCATTTCGATTGTGACATGATTGTTATTGTTGGAATGGTTGGTCTGAGTGTTTCAGAAACTTCTGATCTATGAGATTAGATTTTTTTTCACACAACCATATCTAGGTTGAGAATTGTCCAAAAAAGAGAAAATATCCAGTGAGTGAACTTCTCGGGGAGAAAATGCCTAGTTGATATCAGAGGTCACAGGAGAATCGCCTGACTATTTTGACCTGATAGGAAAGAAAATGTAACTTAAATAAACACTCACTACAACCTAGTTAGCAGAAGAGCATCTCTGCACCTTGAAGCAGACAGCTAGAGGAGCAGGAGAGCACACCAGTTGGGTCAGAACCTGGTGTAAACAACATGAAAGCATGGATCCACCCTACCTTGTATCAACAGTTTTGGTTGGTGGTGGTTTAATTGTTTGGAGGATATTTTCGTATCCTTCCTTAGCCCATTAACAGCATTGTTTTAAACACCACAGCCCACCTCAGTATTATTTCTGAACATGTCCATCCCTTTTATGACCACAGTGTACCCATCCTCTGCTACTTACAGGATCTTAGAAAGCTTAATCTCAAACTAGTTTCTTGGTGTCAGTGAATTCACTTCACTCAAATGACCTCCACAGTCACTGGACTTCAATCCAATAGAGCACCTTTGGGATGCGGTGGAGCCGGAGATTCACATCATGGATGCCCTTCTGTGTTATCATGTCAATATGGGCCAAAGTCTCTGAGGAATGCTTCCAGTTCTTGTTGAATATGTCATAAAGATATATGTCATAAACACCGAGCAGGGTGTCACCTAAAAGCTATCCCATCTTTTAAATTCAGTGCATGAGTTCATACAAACATGTTTCTGAAAATAGTTCAGAGGAGAAAGAAACCCCTGACTGACATAAAGTAGCTCAGACTTTAAGTCAACTTGACGCTCCCACAGTGGGGGATTGGTTACTGGGTTTTTAGCTTGCATTATACCTCATAGTTTTTATATTGTTACTGTGAAAATGTTGATTTTTAGGCAATGTTAAAAATTATGGCGCAGTTAAAAATAAGAACCTGGTTTTACTGCATGAGTCATTTCTCTTGGAAAGCACTCGGATATCTTTTTGTCGACGGGGACGTCAGATTAGGAAAAGCTCAGATGTGTTGTTTTAGGAGGCAGTAACAAGCAAATATTTTTTTTTAAGTTTAGAGGACTTGTTGTGATCACAGACTGACAAAGAATTGGTTCCCGTGACCTTTAAGAAAAAAGCAGTGATCAGATTGAGTGACGGACCATCCTGTTGCTTTCTGTGTTTTCTGTTTGTGTGCCAATCACAGCTGCTGTCTGGTCGGTTACAAATCTGAACATCAAGTTGTTGCCTGTGGGATTGAACATATTAATGCTGACAGATGCCTCAGTTATGGCAAGTAATCATGGACTTTCATGGAGTAAAGCCTGCCTACATTAAATCACCTTACATAATAATCCTGTAGTTTTACAATACAGAACACTAACATAACTCCACACCATTCAGATCCCAAAGCCTTGTTACACCCCAAAAACTCACACTATGTCGAATTTGTATTTGCTGCGGATATTAGTGCAAGCTCCCGATGCCATTGCTCATGAAACTGACCTTCATCGTGGTACTGTTTGTTATGTTTAGGGAATACAGAGAGATATAAAAAAAAAAGTCGACAAGAGATAAAAGATATAAAGATAAGAGCCAGAGCTTAAAAAAAACTGTCACAAAAACTCTGGTGGTTTTCATGCTTTTGCATCAGGCTGAGCAAGGTCTCTTAAATACAGAGAGAGCTGGCTGACTTGTGGGTATTTAATCCCAAACAGGCAGGAAGGTTGAGTTTGTTCTAATTGCATGGAACAGGGGAGTGCAGTCATTTACATTCATCAGCGAACCTCCATTTGTTGGGATTGAGATAAGCGAAGAGAGAGCGGCGGCGTGGCAGCAGCGGAAAGAGACATTTTGGTGCAGGATTGAAGTTTTGTTCTCGTATCAACGAAATTCCACAATGTGTTGCTCCACGCTGTCTATAAGTGCAATTTACCGTCATCCTATTATGATGCATTTTGTCAGTTTCAGCAAAAAAAGAAAAAGTTGAGTGAAAACACAAGAAGTACAAAATACAGAAAGAAAACTTTTTTTTTTTAAGTGGAACCTGCTTGTATGTCTGTAACTGTGGGTTTGCAAACACCTATAATTGACCATGTAGCGGTGTTTTAGTCAAACTAGTCCTAGGCAATCAAAGATGAAGCACTAAAGCTGTTGAGAGATTGTTTTACATGCATGCACTTTACACCAGATCCCCAAAGACACAGGATCCAGTGTGGATTTTGACGGAGTCCATAGCAACAAACTGTTGTTTCCAATCCATGCTGTTGTCATGGATTGGAAAAACACATCTTAAGCCCATTGCATCTCTTCTTTCAGGAGTCATTTTAGGTTGAATGTGTTACTCTGGGACACTCGGATGTGAGGTTAGGGAGAATCTGGAATCAAATCCCCAATCATTCAATTAATGGCCGGCCCACTCACTTCGCCACCTGAGCAGCTTCCGATTATGTAATCCTGTCTCACGTTGAGTGTATTTGCACAGTAGAAACACTGATGCCCTTTTTAAAGAATGAAAATGTGCTCTCAGCATTGTCTGAATGCAGAAACATGTTTGCTACGTTCATATCTTCCCCAGCCGAGTGTTTGTTTGCCACGGACTGCGAGCGTGCTAGTGATGGAGAGCGGCGAGTAATATCTGTTGGTGACAGCTGGCGAGTCTCTCCAGTAGGAGAGACTGACACATCCGGCTCAGTGGTCTTTATCTGTGGTGAGAGTGACACCCAGTGAGTGGCACCTTTGCTGGCACTTATCTCAATCAGCTTTGGCCTGAATCTCAACACTTACGCTACGCTGCACTCGGGCCTCCTGCTGCGGCTTACAGCAACATCGGCTGTTAGTGTGCACTTGAAGCCTCGCTTTGCTTAATTCGCCTCAGATGGAAAACATACAGTGGAGCGTGCACACTGTGCTTCAGGTAGCTTCAGGTTGTTGCCGGCTGCAGAGCCATCAAACTGTCACTCTGCAGAGGACCGGGCCTGCAAACTGTTGCTGAGACAGCCAAACGATGACAGTGACGGAGTTATACAATGACTCTACAGTACAATAACTCCTGTATTAAATATCAGTGGTTCTCAGCCCTGGGGGCTGCATTCTATATTTAGTACAAGGGATGTGAAATGCAAGCACACAGAAAGCGTCATGTAAGTCTCTACCACTGCAGATACAGGATACTTTATTGCTAACAGTGTGATTGTGAAATCTTAGTTGATGCACTACCACAAAGCACCTTTGGAGAGATCAGTTGTCACGAGCTGGGTTTTTCTGTGAGTATGCTCACTCTGAGGCTGATGATACCAAGGTGAAGAGGGAATGTGACAGTGCAGCTGTTAGACCCTGCAGAGTGTTATCACACACAGTCCAGTTCATTCAGCAAGCACTGCCGGGGAGTGCCAAATCCCAGAATGTGTAGCTTTACTGTATATAAATTCTGCCTGTTTCTGTGTGTTCACTGTTTTTCTCATTTTTTCCCTATTGTTTCTGCGGATTCCTCACTGTCTCTCCTTTCCTACTTTATCTTTAAACCACATCTTTCTCCTGCTCGTCTCTTCCCTCTAATCTTCCCCTATTTCCTTTTTTTTCTTCCTTCTGTTCTGCTTCAAAGTAAGCCAGAGCTTCCCGGCAAGCACCGGCTCAAAGCTTACGTTCTCGCCCTTCAAAGCCACTGCTCGGGTATAAGTGAAGCAAATTCAATACAGCTTGCATTTTCGAGATGTCAAGGGAAATACGAGTATAAATGGTAAATTATAGAAGTGCGTTTCCTCATTCAGGGTCCTGTTGTACGTCGACTTACAAAAATAAGTGTAAAGCTTCTTTTATCATTGTGAAAATTAACAAATGAAATGCTCTCAGAAATCTCACACACACTCAGTGCTTAAGGTAAAACTGTCTTCTCTCAACTAAAGGGATGCAACAAAATATTATTTTGGTTTAATTTGTCAAATTTGATCAATATATTAAAGACAAATATCAATGTTTAATTTGACCAACCAGAGTCAGTACATGCCTTTTCACATGGGCTCTTACCAAATTAAAATGTCTAAAGGGGAAATTGGCAGAAGGGGGAAGAAAATCAGAAACCCAATTAGAGGGTTTAACACATATATAATAAAGCTTTTTGCCTGTTTAGGAGCATTTCCTCTTCAGTTATCACACATATTTTACATCATACCTAACAAAATTTTGTTATTAGTTATTCTGTGAATCTCATAGGTACTTTCGGCTTCTCTCATATTCCCAAGAGGTCGCCGTGGCGATCCACATGATTTGATTTGGTACAGATTTTGTGCCGGATGTTCTTCCTGACACGCCATCCCATTTATCTTGGCTTGGCATCAGCTTGAGACCCCCAACGCCGGGTTTGTCTCTCCTCCTCGTCTTGAACCAGGGACCTTTCACACGTTCCCATAAATAATATGTAAAATGTAATAAATGCAAACTAATGATAATAAAGTAAACTTTTCAGGCCAATCACACCATTATTTTTCATGCAGACTGACTTTATTGTTAGCATAATGTGCATTTTTTATGTTTGTGGTAGTTAATTCAAGCAGCAGGAGGCGCTCCTTTGATCTCACTTTAATAGGTGAGTGCATTTAAGGAGGGTAAAGTAGAGTAGTGTAAATGTTGAAAGACGGTCTTGCACAGGGTTGATTTATTTTTACCCGTATGGTTCTGTTCTGGGACCTCCCCACCATACTTTGTGCATATATGAAAGGCATGAGGTGGAAGAAGAGCAACAAGAAACCCATCACAGCAGAAGGCAGATGGTCTAATATTGATCAATTCAAACACAACATGAAAAGGAGGAACTGGGATAGAGGTGGGTTGCAAAGCAGCTTGCAGATTCAGAAAGATCAGAATCAAATGCTTTTTTAATCCCTAAATGTCTTCTGGTTCTGATTCTGATTCCAAATATTCTGAATGTGTAAGTTGCTTTGACACCCACCTCTGTCCCAGCTCCTCCTTTTCATGCAGTATTTGAGTTGTTCAATATTCAC
This sequence comes from Maylandia zebra, assembly GCF_041146795.1. Lineage (NCBI taxonomy): Eukaryota > Metazoa > Chordata > Actinopteri > Cichliformes > Cichlidae > Maylandia > Maylandia zebra. Next base: position 27,713,584 of record NC_135172.1, on the reverse strand, counting down.
AGCAACTGTAAGGAGACTAAAGTTGCTTAAATAGCACACCCTATATGAGATGCCTGCCTGGGCTAACGCTATGCTTGATTATTAGAAATCAGTGAGCTGAATTAATGGTAAATAAAAATTGAAGTTTTGCTCAAGGACGCTGATCTGTCTCATTAAAGCAGAGTTGTGGGCTTTCTTTGAAATAGGTAATATGTTTTGTTTAAATGAAAAATCTGAATGTATCCAGCATAAAATAAGAGCTTGCAGGAATCAGCTTATTATATCAACTTATTATAAATCTTGAAAAATAAAATGTTTCGATAGCAAGTAGCGGCTTTGTAAGCTTTCCAAATGTCAGGTTGTGATGCTAGTCTTGCATGACAGTCTCAGTCTTTGTGGGGTCTTTTTTTCTTTAACATGATATGATGAATCATTACATTTTGAAAATATTTAACAGATTATTCAAAAATGATTTGTTACTTGCAGTCCTACAGCAGCAGGCCCATGTTCATGTGCTGTAGGGAAGGGTGTGGCGGTGGGGTATTTTGTTCTGATGAAACGGTGACATAACTCTGCCTCCGCTGTTGTAGCGAGACCTCATTATGTTGAATCATAAGCCACGAAACAGCAAAGATGTTACAAGGATACACACACACACGGCTCGCTCTTCATTATAGGCGCCAGCTCATACGACGAGCAGGCAGGACTCAATATACAGTCCACTTCTGTCAGATTGAGTTAGCCTATTTTAGTTACATGTAGTAGACTCCATGTGTGAGGACGAGTGGGCGTTTTGCGATCTGCACACCGTCAGCGTCAATGAGATGATATACGGAGAATTTGGCCTCCTCAGCCTGATCTGAAGGAACTGATTTGAAGAGCAAAGTCAAAACAAAATTGGGACTAGTACAGCTAATAATATTAGCGAGACAATTTGTCACTTCTTTTCCCAAAGGGCCAAATGTGTAATTGAGCTACGAACATAAGTGGCCTGTAATTGAGCTATTATAATTGACCTCAGGTGTGTGCATGAGTAAAACTACGAGCAGGAGTGCGCTCACATGTGCGTTCTTCTCGCTCTCTTTTCAAATGCAGACTAAGCACATAGGAACGGATATGTTCCTATATTTGTGTGCATACAGTGCGGCGGAGTGTAAGTAGGTATTTTTTCACACTAATGGCATCTTTAGCAAGACCGTTTCTATAGAAACCGAGTTGCCACGGAAACACTGCACGTCTCTTTGAATTAGAAATGTCTTTCTCTATCCCTCGCTTCTCCCTTCTCCGCGTGTCTCTTGCTCGCTCTTTGCTTCCCAGTCCTCTTCTTCCCCGACTTCCCTGGCTTTGACAGGCCAGCTGCTGTCAGTCAAAAAAGTCTTGCACTGTCGAAGGAGACGTGCAGCACAAATGGAGGAAATGCGGGAAAGATGGGTTGGCATCTGTGCTGGAGGAGAGGGACAGAGGGAGGGAGGGCATCCTATTTTTTTAATTTTTTTATTTTTTAGAGGGTGAGAAGGGAAAAGGCAACATATTGAAATAGGAAGGAAATGCTGAATGGTATTCAGAAGATAACGAGGAGGAAGATGCTGTGAAACAGAAGAGCGGGAAGATTGAAGGAGGGAGGGCTACAAAGACAGAGGGAAAAGATAGCTGATGAAAGGGAAGGGGTGAAGTGATTGATTTTTGCTCTCTCTGGTGCCCGTGGTATCTGTGTAACCATGCTGCCACATTTATCCGGCCTATCTGATTTAACCGAGGCGCGCGTGATAAAGGGATGGGAGAGAGAGCGATGCAAGAAAAAAAAAGAGGGCAGAAAAAGTGCAAGCGACTCAGAGAGGCATAGAGAGAAGAAGACAAAGCAGAGTGGAGGCATTGGGATGATGACATATTGGGGGGGAAATCGCCTTCATTCACCGGGCTCTCATGAATGTCTGAAAGTCGCGGAGGAGTAAGAGATTGACGCTTCAAGAAAAGTGGAGGGAGGGGATGAGGGAACTCTGAAAGGGAAATGGAGTTAAGACGTGATGAGGGAAGGCGCGTCATGACAAGGTTTTGAACCGCATGTCTCTCTTTGCGCTGCGCTCTTGACTTCAGCCTGCACTCTCACCCTGTGTGCTTGTTAGAGAGGAAAGCTGAATTGAAAAGGCTGAGTGTGGGGATGCAGGGAAGATAGAGGGAAGCAGGAGGGTGAGGCAGAGGGAGGAGAGAGGGCAAATATGAGTTTTGACACAGTTAAAGGCTCACTAAAGGCTTACAGCTGTAGATCAGCCTAGTAATGCAGTGCAGTATGCTGCGCATTCACAGTGCAGATTACGACCTTGTTTCACTTTAATTGCCTGATTTGTCTTCTTTTAAGCAAATATTGAATCTCTAGTGTTTATCTGCTTTGATTTTACCTTGCAGTTGCTGCTTCCTGCTCCTCCACCAGCACCGCAACAGATTCACGTCACATGTGCCCTCCCTGTGTGCGGAAGACCTTTTTTTTTTTTCATTATTTCTCCTCTTGATGTTTCTTTTTTTCTCTTTAAATTTGCTGTCAAGCCAAATGTCTTCCATAAATGTTCCACATTCAAAGCTTTGAGTTCCCCCCCTTTTCCTGCAAGGCTTTTAATGTGAAAAACCTGCAGGAAGTGCAGGATTTTATTGACAGCGCAGGGTTAATCTGACTGCAAATAATTAGTGAATAAGTGAAAGCAGGACATCTGTTAAATATTGAAATGGAGTGGCGACAGTGTCACGAGCCTATTCTGCTAATGAAACACTGAATTCCCCATGTGAGCGATCAGACTAAAGGTACCCGTTAATTGCTTCAAGAAGGTTTTGAGAGGATTTGTTATTGAATTCATATCGAGCTCTGAATCCACTTTTTATTGGTGGCTTTGGCTCCAGCTGTAGAATAGATTGTCTGTTAATCACGGGGCTTGGTAGTTAAATCCCCGGCCCCTCCGCTTCTAAAAAGAGACACCGAACCTTAGATTAGCCTTGATGGCAGTCCAGAGTTACTGAAGCTGCCATCAAAACTGTTGTTTGTACTGGCCACACATGCAGTCGTTTTAGTTGCAGCAGATGTTATGATTCAAAATGAAATAGCTTTTCTGCTCCTGATGTGTTGAGGAGTGAAGGGTTTCTGTTCTGTAACTTACTCTTTTATTTTGTAATCCCTGGTTTTTATGCTTCCTATTTGCTTCCTGCCTTTGTTCTTTTCCTGACAGTTTCATGCATTCCCTTTCCCTCTCTGTTCGCCAGATTGTGTTGTTAGTTTAATCAATCAAGCTTGCAAGCCAGTTTGCGTTCCTCATGTTTGTTTGTTTGTTTTTTAGTTCTGCAGTTCTAAGATTTCTTGTATATTTTAGTTTCTTTCCTAATTTTTCTCCTTTTTCCACCCCTGGTTTTGGACTTTACCTTCTTGCCTGTCATCCATTCATGACTTTAGTCCATTTATTAAAGACTCTGCTTTTAGGCTTGTACCTATTATTGGTCTTCCTCTAAAACAAAAACACTTCAAGTGTTTTGTAGTTCCACAGAGTGGATTTTAGATTTATGATTAGCGTTAAACTTAAACCTGAGTTTCTGCTGTCCTGAGCAGTTCTTTCATTGAGTATTGTGTTTCTGCTGTGTGATGTGCATTAGCTCACTCAGATTACTTCTGCTGAGATGCTACATGCAGGATATAGATTCTTTGCACTCTGAGGACTGCATATAAAACTAAAATAAATACTTCCATAAATACTAAGTAAATAATACAGATTTTATTTTATTATACACTTAAAATTACCTGGAGGTCAGAGAATACTGTCTAAACGTTACAGTTGGTTAATATTTGTTCCTCTCAAAAGTGTCACAAGTTCTTATTTTTACACGATGGCTTTCAGGTAAATATTTAATTATTCATTCAACATGTTTTTAAAGGGTGATTTATGTGATTTCGTTTCAGAGCACGAGCTGATATCCTCGTGTTGGTGTTGTTCCCAGATCATCATACTAAATGTTGTTCCAGGATCAACATTGCAAGTGACCAATCAGAATGTTGCGACGTCATACTTTTGCGACTTCGGGAAAAACCGCCGTAAAACAAAAAACTGTACTTAAGCTGCGAGAAACCGCCTCTGTCCGCCGATCAACGGACCCTAACCCTAACCGTAACCCTTTAATAAACAGTAAGCAGAATTGATATTGTCCTTGCAACATTGGAATTTCATAAATGCACGAATGGCTTGGCGCGCAAAAGAATAACGTCACAACAATGTGATTGGTCACTTGCAATGTTGAACCTGGAACAACATTTTCATGATGGTCTGGGAACAACACCAACACGAGGATATCAGATCATCCAGTTTCAGATTTACTCTGAAACTAGATTTACTCAGATTTACTCTCTGCTCCACTATCTTCAGTCAGTGTTTCCAGCTGTTGAGTTAGCACATGTTTGTTTATGTTGCCAACTTTATTTCCCTTCACACACACATAGGAGATCATTAGAGACCATTTAAAAGATATCATGAAGGTTATGTCGGCAACAGAG